>NC_138776.1:17298994-17692817 GCF_965119305.1 Pelophylax lessonae | reverse complement strand
GTCTATTGTTGCTGGGATGGATCTATTGTTGCTGGGGTGCTATTTTGTTGTGGAGGGGGCATTGTAGTGGGGGGGGATCTATTGTTTGCTGGCGATCTATTTTTGCTGGGTGAAGGGGATCTATTTTGCTGCTTGTCTTGTTATAATTAACTAGTTCCATACAAATGACTTAGCACCACAGAGTGATACTTAGTTCTGTATTCTCTATAAGCGGCGGTACTGGGAACTAAGTATGGGGTTGAACTAAGGGACGGTGCTCGCAGGTGGGTAGGGGCAGAGACAAGGGATGGCTCAGAAGGGGGGGGGGGGGGCCTGCACCTATTATCTGAGAAAAAAGCCCTGAATGTAGGCAACAAAGTGCATGGGGGTACAAAGGAACAAGGGGTACGATCAGTCAATCTGGAATTGTGACGCAAGGCGAGCATGGAACGCAACCTCCGCGTGCGCTCCACTGATGAGCCAGACGTGATGTCAAAGAGGAACCGGAAACTGTGTTGACGCATCCCCCCCCCCCCCCCTCCCACAGGGCTTTTTCAAAGACCTTTGTTGCCTACATTATTGTAAGTTCAATTTTAATATTTTTATGAATAAATAAGGCTTTATTACACTATCCGAGTCTTCTCTTCTCCACTTATCAGTGCCAAGCCTGAAGACACCTGTGAGCTGATATCTTCCAACTTACCATTCAGCATTATAGACCATATGCGATATTGCTAAGGGGTCCAAATCTTTTGGTAAGTGCAAGCACAAGAGGGTGGTTGGCACATTCCACTGCATGAGTTTGAGTCAGAGGCATAACTAGAACCTTCAGGGCCCCGGTGCAAGAAACCATGAAGCCCTTCCCTTCAACCCTGGGGCTCTTCCCACTGATCCTGGGGCCCTTTACTCTAGTTGCTGGGCCCTTTCACAAGTTCTGCAGTGGGCCCCCTTCCTGCCATCTTGGGGCCTCCCCACGGTGGTGGAATGCCAGGTTTGACCTTTGCGATCCTGGAAGTTCACCCACTGGTGTCAGTAGTTTTTATTTTTTGGTATTTTAATTGTATTATTTTTTATCATTTTATATTATTTTTTTACAATGTCCCTGACTATGACTCTGTCCATTCAGAAAAGGAAGGAGCTGGTAGATTACATATTTACTGACCCCTTCCTGGTTCTCTATTGTGACAGATCCTCTGCAGCAGGCCTCAGGAGATGGAAGGGAGCACTGTGGGGGGGGGGGGGGGGCAGGGGGGCAGCAGGGGAACACACAGGGGCCCAGAGACAGCAGAACACAAATGAACTGGATAGGAGGAGCGGCGGGGGCAGCATACAGAGGAACCAATCTCCTCCATTTTCCTCCTACAGCTACAGGAGGAAAAAGGAGGACAGTGATTTCTCTATATGCTGCCCCCGCCGCCCCTCCTATCCAGGAGCCGCACAGGCCCCCTGGAGCATGGGGCCCGGTTGCAATTGCAACCCCTGCAACCCCTGTAGACACGCCCCTGATTTGAGTTGTGAAGCACTTCAGCACTTTATTTGGATCAATTCTTTGTACTGTTCCCCCGAACACATTTTGTTTATATTTTTATGTCTTTGGACTTTTTACTTATCATCTACTTCTATCACATTTCTAAATTTTTATCACATTTGTTTTAAAATCCACTGTTTCGCGCTGTGTTTTATGATTTAGCACTCACAAAATTGCGACCGACAACATGCGTTTCCACTACACATAGTGTGAATGGGACCTAAAATCTGCACGAAGCTTGGACCAAAATGGAGCAGGAGCAAACACGCATAGGGCAGCCCATTGCATTGAATGGGCTGCCCTATGTGCGACACGCAGAATCCTGGGAAAATTGCTCAAACAAAATCGCAAGTGGGAACGCAAAGTATGAATGGGGCCTTGGCAGAGCCGTCTTCATAATTGATTGGACCCTGGGCAAACATTTTCTTTGGCCCTCCCAAACTCACTTATCAACTATTTGTGGGCTCAAGGGGCAGCAGCTTTGGGCCCCACAACAATGACTGGGCCCAGGGCAGCTGCCCCTTTTGCCCTGTGTTAAAGATGGCCCAGGGCCTTGGTCTAGATTGAAATGCCAGTGCAGCCCTTATCCAATACAGTATGTAAGGAGGGAGCCCAAAATGTAGCTTATGTGATTGGATTAGTATTATTCCATCACTCCAAAACTTTGTAATCAATGGCTCAGAAGCAACTCTGTCCAGCAAGCAAAAAATGAGTAAAATTTTATATAGAACAACTAATCCACAAAGCTCCAAGATATTTAGCAGCAGCATACAATTCCATCTGAGTCCTGTTGCTGGTATAAATAAGTGTCTCTCACCTGCTCGAGCTGGAATGTCTGGAGACTCCCCAAGGACCAGTTTCACTCTCTTGGCGTGAGTCTTTCCTTGGTAATGGGATTCAGCGACAATCGCAGATGTGAAGAACATGTTGCAGAGGGTGCAGCATTTGTTTTTATCCACTTCAGTCTCATCGCTTTCCTGAAATAAAAGGAAAATACGTGTCTTAAAATCTTAAGAAATCGCACAGATAAAAAAGGAACCAGTACCACGTATTAGATTACCTCCTAATAAATTGGCCAGCCTGAAATAAGATTAAATATTTAATGCAACATTGTTTCAATGACTTCCCATTGGGTTGGGTTGGTATACAATAGCAATTGGTAGGTACCCGTGCACTGTTTGTTCTCACTGGCTCTTTTAAAGAAAACAATGTCTGTGTTGCTAATGTAGCACTGCCCCCTTTGGAGCTGCTGTGATTGGATTCCCCTGGGTTACCCATAGCAACAGTCTGTTAAACTTATCACTTTAAGTTCTTGGCTCAGTCAATGAACAGTCCAGGGGATTTTTTTTTTGTATTTTATTTGGAACTGGAATGGGAGAAGGGATGAGTGGGATACTCCTACTTAGTAACTATGCACAAATCCTGAAGACATCTGACTGTAGTGTATGCGGCAAGGCTGCTGCTTCACCTTGCCACTGAAGTGAAGATATTAAAAGTGAACTTTGCTTTAGGTTACTCTTCAGGGTCTAACTTAGCACCCCCTTTCCAACTTGCTGTGTGTGCTAGCTCCTGTCCACTGACTCTCACCATAGTGGTCCCCTTCCTGGGCAGACCCCTGGCAAGCTCCCTGGTACTCACGGACACTGTTTTTCCTCAGGTTGCTCTGCCACTTGCTCCACAGTCAATATCCTCTTGACCTCTCAGCTCAGCACCACACTTCTGGTCCACTAGGCCGACTGCCTGTTACCACTTTCCAAATTGACAGGAGGAGAGACAGCCGTCACCCTCCTCCTGGGATCTGGCTTTGCGCCCAAAGACACCCTGTCACAGGTGCCCTTGGCTTTTATGTCCAATCCCAGGATGCACAACTGTTGTGCCCTCCCACTGGGACAGCCACAAAAGCCTGTGTGTCACTGGCTGAGTGTCCTCCACTGTCCAACATTCGCCCCTATTTGATACAGTGGGGACACTCCCTCAGACCAAGTGAATCACACATGGACACATGTAACAGGCCTAACTATCGATTAGACTCTCCCGATAAGCAGGCAGAGCAATAAACCATGCTTTTTCCTAGCACCTATCTAGGAAGGTGCTACACTCAAATCCTCCTTTCCCCTTTCCAAACTGCGCGAGTGATCTGAAAACTAGAAATATACTGGCTGCTGTAAGCACATAAATAAATCTAAAACAAAAGGTTTTTATTTTTTTCTGGTTTAAATGGAATAGGGAAGGGTTAAATTTGCCATTTATTTCACATCGGTGAGATTTCCCTTCCCTTCCTGCCCCCTAGACACTGTGGGAAGTCAGAAGAAATATCTCAAAAGGAGCTCAAGCATCGTTCTGACCAGAAGCTGACCTAACTAGTGGTTGACTTCTTCTGACTGTGGGTTGAGCTCCTAACCTACAGTTTACCACCTTCTTACCTGGAATTGACTCCCTCTAAAAGGTGATTGAACTTCTAACCTAGAGTTGACCAAACCAGGAGATGACTCCACTGACTGGCAGTTAAACAACTTCTAACCTAGAGTTGACTGCCTTCTAACTGGGAATTGACTCCCTCTGACTGGTGATTGAACTCCTTCTGATTGAAGTTGACTGCCTTCTGACTGATGTTTTTAACTCCCTCAAACCTAGAGTTGAGATCTTTCTAACCCGGATTTTACTCCTTGTGAATAATGGTTGAACTTCTTCTAACCTAGAGTTGACCTCCTCCTAACCTGGAGATGACTCCCCTGACTGGCAGTTGAACACCTTTCTAACCTAGAGTTGACTACCTTCTAACCTGGAATTGACTCCCTCTGACTGGTGATTGAACTCCTCCTAACTGAAGTTGACTGCCTTCTGACAGATGGTTTTAATTCCCTCAAACCTAGAGTTCACCTCCTTCTAGCCTGGAGTAGACTCCTTGTGACTGGTGGTTGAAATCCTTCTAGCCTAGAGTTTATCTCCTTCTAACCTGGAGTTGATTCCATTTGACTGGCGATTGAGCTCCTAACCTAGAGTTGACCTCCTTACAACCTAGAATTGACTCCTTGTGACTAGAAGTCCTCACCTAGATTTGGCCACTTTTTAACCTGAACTTTACTCCTTCTGACTGACAGTTGAACTCCTTCTGACTGATGGTTAAACTCCTTCTAACCTAGAGTTGACCTCCTTCTAACCTGGACCTGACTTCTTCTAACTAGGAACTCCATCAACTGAACTGTTTCTAACATAGAATAGACCTCTTCTAACCTGGAGTTGACTCCTGACTCGCGGTTGAACTCCCAACCTAGAGCTAACCTCCTTCTAACCTGGAGTTGACTTCTTATGAGTGGCGGATGAACTCCTTCTAACCTAGAGTTGACCGCCTTCTAAACTGGAGTTAAAACCTTCTGACTGGCAGCTGACCTCCCTCTGACTGGAGGTTTAACTCCTAACCTAGAGTTGGCCTCCTTCTAACCTGGACCTGACTCCTTCTAACTGATGATTGAACTACATCTAACTTGTGGTTGAACTCCTAACATGGAGTAGACCTCTTCTATCCTGGTGTTGACTCCTATGGACTGGCCTTTGAACTTCTTCTAACCTGGAGTTGACCTCCTAAGTGGCATCAACCTGCATCAAGCTACTTTTGCATTCCCATTGACTTTTATGGAGAGAAAAGCAGTTCTAAATCCCCTCAACACAGGCACGTGGACATTTGTAACCACTATTAGAAGGCTTTCTCTCTGATCCAGTGACAACCTAAAATTTGCGTTTTTTTTTGTCAATTTTAGTCCAGGTGAAAATAGTCTTTAGGACAAATAGAGAGGATGAATCTCCCTAGTATGGACAATACCAGCAATAAAAACCCATTACAGTTATGTCAGAAGGACCACCAAACAATCATTGAGTTCCCAGGTTTTTTTTTCTATCACTTCCACAAACAACGGGAAAGCAGAAGACAGCCAACATGTTTTGGGGGCCAGAAAATTCACCTTTCATCAAAGCTTAAACAAGGTTTCCATATGTCTACCGACTCAAAGCAAACCCCCTGGGCATATAAATCTCAGCCAGGAGTTTTGTCAATAAATGATCATGCTTGTGTCAGACTGCTCTGCCGCTGACACAAGCATAATAATTCAACGATTAATCACCTGGATGAATTTTGTATATGCAGCAGCTTTTCTTTGCCTTGAGTCCACTAAACACTTTGAAACATTATATACAAAAGGCCAGCGCCAAAATATATGATAAAACAATGATAAAAGTTTGAATGGTGAACATGATAAAACAATATTGAAATTCATATAAATTCCATATGAAGAGTAACCGAGGAGAATCCTCCACACACCAGTGAGTGGCAATGAAAGCAATAAAGATGAAATCCAATCACCAAACACCGCGTGGATATAGGTAAACTACTTACCAGATGTTGTTGACTCTCAAATTATAGAGAAGTAAACACCTGCATGTTTGTACAGAAATACGAGATGAGGAAGGGGGCTTGTCTCCCGAAACGCGTCAGCTTTCCAACTACAGATACTGGGTATCCACCATACTGAAGTTGTGATTTGATGGTCTTATATTTATTCTCTTGTTTATTCGAAGAAGAAGACCAACACCTGCAACATTGGTCCTCAGCAGTGACCAGTCATCTCCAGAAATCGATGAAGAACGGAGCCCAAACCCTTTCTAAAAGTCCACATTATCAATGTCCCCACATCAGAGGAAAAAAGTGTCATGTACAACACCTACAAAGAAAGACTATTCTTTCTGAGGTACTTTGGATGCTGGCGGACCTGAGAGGGTCACGGTCATTTATCTATACATCCCCATGAACCTTGAGGATATCTCTGGAACATCTCATATTATATGAGCTTTCAATATTGTTCACCATTTGAACTTTTATCAATGTTTAATTATATATTGGCACTGCCCTTTTGTATATATTGAATTGGGTTGTGTATACCATGGACAGTCATCATCAAGTGGAGAAAATATGGCACAACAGTGAGATTACCAAGAACTGGACGTCCCTCCAAAATTGATGACAAGACGAGAAGAAAACTGGTCAGGGAGGCTGCCAAGAGGCCTACAGCAACATTAAAGGAGTTGCAGGAATATGTGGCAAGTACTGGCTGTGTGGTCCATGTGACAACAATCCCCCGTATTCTTCATATGTCTGGGCTATGGGGGTGGAGTGACAAGACAGAAGCCTTTTCTTACTAAAAAAAACATCCAAGCTCGGCTAAATTTTGCAAAAACGCATCTGAAGTCTCCCAAAAGCATGTGGGAAAATGTGTTATGGTTTGATGAAACCAAGGTTGAACTTTTTAGCCATAATTCCAAAAGATATATTTGGCGCAAAAACAACACTGCACATCACCAAAAGAACACCATACCCACTGTGAAGCATGGTGGTGGCAGAATCATACTTTGTGGCTGTTTTTCTTCAGCTGCAACAGGAGCCTTAGGCGAGGTAGAGGGAATTATGAACCGTTCCAAATACCAGTCAATATTGGCAAAAATTCAGGATTCTGCTAGAAAGCTGAACATGAAGAGGAACTTCATCTTTCAGCATGACAACGACCCACAGCATACATCCAAATCAACAAAGGAATGGCTTCACCAGAAGAAGATTAAAGTTTTGGAATGGTCCAACCAGAGCTCAGACCTGAATCCGATTGAAAATCTGTGGGGTGATCTGAAGAGGGCTGTGCATAGTAGATGTCCTCACAATCTGACAGATTTGGAGTGTTTTTGCAAAGAAGATCGGGCAAATATTGCCAAGTCAAGGTGTGCAATGCTGATAGACTCATACCCAAAAAGACTGAGCGCTGTATTAAAACCAAAAAGTGCACCTTCCGAGCAGCTTGGCATTCACTATCGCAGTCACTACTACCTCCTGATCAGCTTGACACGGAGCCGTTGTCACACTCCACCCATTGATATGATCATCATACAGCCACCTGCAGCCGCTGACACCAATTCGAGCAGCCGGACCTTCCATCTGCAGTCTCCATCCCATTGCATCACAGGTTTCTCTGTCCTACTTCCATCAGCTGCCCTCCACAGGGCCTGATTAAGACCCTCTGTTCCTCGGATGTCTAGCACTTTTTTTACTTCCAAAAAGTGAGTTTTACTTTATTTTCATTTATTTTTATCCTCTTTTTCAATGTGTTTGTATCCATATTAGTTTTTCACCCTTAGAATGCTGGTGCCCTCTTCCTCCATTTGCACTTACTTCACATAGGTTTTCAGGATCTATTTCTCAGAGGAGCTGCCTTCTCTTGGACTTCACCTCCCGTTCACTCCTTCATACAGTTGCGCCATAATTCCTTCTTTATTAATGTATATTTATGTAGCACCCTCCTAGATATGTACTAGGTAGGTAAAGCCTAGTGTCTCCATCTGCTTATCAGGGGAGCCTGATTAATAGTTATGCCTGTTGCATGTGTCCAGGGTGTGATTCATCTGGGCTGAGGGAGTGTCCCCACTGTATCCAATAGGGGAGCATGTTGGACAGTGGAGGAGACCCAGCCAGTGACACACAGGCTTTTGTAACTGTTCCAGTGGGTTGGCAAAAATAGTGGTACATCCTGGGATATGTTATAAAAGCCAAGGGCACATGTGACAGGGTGTCTTTGGGGCGGGAAACCAGGTCCCAGAAGGAGGGTGACATTTGTCTCTCCTTCTGCTGCTCTGGATGGTGGTCACAGGTGGTCGGCCTTGTGAGCCAGGAGTGTGGAGCTGAGCCAGGAGGTCCAGGAAAGCTGACTGGTGGAGTTGGAGGCAGAGCAACCTTGGAAAAAACAGTGTCTGTGAGTACCGGGAAGCTTGCCGGGGATCTGCCCAGGAAAGGGATCACTCCAGTGGAGAGTCAGTGGACAGGTGTCAGCACACACAGCAAGTGAGAAAGGGGGTGCCAAGTTAGAACCCTGAAGAGTAATTCATGCAGGAACACATTATCTACCTTCACTTCAGTGGCAAGGTGAAGCAGCGGCCTTGCCGCACACTACAGCTAGTTGTCCTCAAGATTGTGCATAGTTCATAGTTGGAGTATCCCACTCATCCCTTCTCCTATCCCAGTTCCAAATAAAAACACAAAAACCAACATCCCCTGGATTGATTATTGACTGAGCCAAGGACTTTCAATGCTTATTATCTGCTACCAGTTGCTAAGGGTAACCCAGGGGAATCCAAAAAGTGTAATCCTCAGCAGTCCTCTAGGGGGCAGTGCTACATTTATATATTGTGGTGGAAGAGACTCAGGGAGTGCTAACGGTCCATGGGATAGGGGGCGCAATATTTGCCTTGCCCTGAGTGCTGGCAACCCATGCCACACCACTGACTGGCTATCCAGATTCTTTCTTGATTTTGTAAATCAGCCCCCATAAGCATAATTCTTAAAGCAGTATTTTTTTTTTTCAGCTGTCCCTTAGCCTTCTGAATATTTTAGCTCCCAAATGAAGCAAGAAAAGCACTTTGAATGCTAAAAACAATACATGTGCAAAATGACAGTTGTATTTATAGACAAATCCTCACATCTATTCTGGTGATGCTTTGAACCTTTGCTTTCATGTTTCCCCACAGTACCATAAAAGCTGAGAACAGTGGGAAGTGCAGTACATCTCTAAACCCCCAAGACAGTTAAAAAAAAAAAAAAAAAAGTTAAATCAAATTCCCAGGTTTCATATAGATGGAATGCCATGGAGAGGCATTTAAATTCCATTTTCCCCCAATTGTAAGCCGCTGGGAATATCATAATATTTAAACTCTGATAGGCCGTACAGCAGGAATGATAAACCGTTCCACCTGGCTCTTGCAATTAGCGAAAAAGTGATTACCACTAACGGCTGGCACCGAAAATATTCATCTTGACAAAACGTTGGCGTAAAAACGTCTACATAATTTACCGGGGAAAGGAATAAACCACTTACGTGAAGCTGTAAAACTGCCAACCCAATTGATCCCAACTAGCAATGAATAATTCATTATTAGCTGGAGAATAATTTTCATTGTCATAAACCTGTTGACTCGGTAATGAAAAGGCTGTATGTATGCATGCTGTACAATGTATAAGAGCGTAGAGTAGGAGGTCCTGAATGTTAGAGCCCTGGCCATTCCAAAAACTCCATCATACAATGCAGCACCGCGGGAAAGAATCAACAGAAAACACAACCGTAAGAGAAGACAACAGGAGGCTAAAAGTACGACATTCCGAAAACAGCAGAACCAGAGGAGGTTCAGATTGAATGTGCAAGACTATAATACATTATCGAGTGAGGTGGATATAGCGGAACATATTGCATTTACTATATTCAAAATCAACACCTCAAAGAGGAATAATATTATGTACTTCTTTCAAATTTATAAACTCTAGTAAGCTTTCTGAGACCTCTCATCTAACATACTAAACAGTGTGGCCAGGCAGTGGGAAAAGCCAGTAGAATCTAGGGTGTATCACTTGAAGGGTCACAAGCAGTAGGAAGGGGGTCCTTATTCCTCTATAAAGATTTTTATAGCAGCAGGAGAAATGAGGTCCTGATTTCTCTATATACAGTCAGGTCCATTAATATTGGGACATTTACACAATTCTAATCATTTTGGCTCTATACACCACCACAATGGATTTGAAATGAAACAAACAAGATGTGCTTTAACTGCAGACTTTCAGCTTTAATTTGAGGGTATTTACATCCAAATCAAGTGAACGGTGTAGGAGCTACAACAGTTTGTATAAGTGCCTCTCACTTTTTAAGGGACCAAAAGTAATGGGACAAATTAACAATCATAAATCAAACTTTGACTTTTTAATACTTGGTTGCAAATCCTTTGCAGTCAATTACAGCCTGAAGTCTGGAATGCATAGACATCACCAGACGCTGGGTTTCATCCCTGGCGATGCTCTGCCAGGCCTCTACTGCAACTGTCTTCAGTTCCTGCTTGTTCTTGGGACATTTTCCCTTCAGTTTTGTCTTCAGCAAGTGAAATGCATGCTCAATCGGATTCAGGTCAGGTGATTGACTTGGCCATTGTATAACATTCCACTTCTTTCCCTTAAAAAACTCTTTGGTTGCTTTCGCAGTATGCTTCGGGTCATTGTCCATCTGCACTGTGAAGGGCCGTCCAATAGGTTCTGAAGCATTTGGCTGAATATGAGCAGATAATATTGCCTGAAACACTTCAGAATTCATCCTGCTGCTTTTGTCAGCAGTCACATCATCAATAAATACAAGAGAACCAGTTCCATTGGCAGCCATACATGCCCACGCCATGACACTGCCACCACCATGTTTCACTGATGAGGTGGTATGCTTTGGATCATGAGCAGTTCCTTTCCTTCTCCATACTCTTCTCTTCCCATCACTCTGGTACAAGTTGATCTTGGTCTCATCTGTCCATAGGATGTTGTTCCAGAACTGTGATGGCTTTTCTAGATGTTGTTTGGCAAACTCTAATCTGGCTTTCCTGTTTTTGAGGCTCACCAATGGTTTACATCTTGTGGTGAACCCTCTGTATTCACTCTGGAAAGCCTAATGATGGCTTGCTTCACTGATGGTGACAACTCTTTGGATCGCATATTGAGAGTTGACAGCACCAGATTCCAAATGCAAATATCACACTTAAAATGAACTCTGGACCTTTTATCTGCTCCTTGTAAATGAGATAATGAGGGAATAACACATATCTGTCCATGGGACAGCTGAGCAGCCAATTGTCTCATTACTTTTGGTCCCTTAAAAAGTGGGAGGCACAAAATATAAACTGTTGTTATTCCTACACCTTTCACCTAATTTGGATGTAAATACCCTCAAATTAAAGCTGAAAGTCTGGAGTTAAAGCACATCTTGTTTGTTTCATTTCAAATCCATTGTGGTGGTGTATTGAGTCCAAAAGATTAGAATTGTCTCGATGTCCCAATATTTATGGACCTGAGTGTAGATCTTTATATCACTAGAGGGATCACCAGCAGGAGGAAGGAGGTCCTGATTCAATCTTTATATCACTAGAAGGGTCATAGCAGGAGAAATTAGGTCCTGATTTCTCTAATAGATCTTTATATCACTGGAGGGATCACCAGTAGGGATGATCGAACGATTCGGGTCGACCATCGGTTCGACCCGAACATTGACTGTTCGAGGTTCGGCCGAATTTAGAAATTTTTGCTGAAAAAGTTCGGAATTCGGCAACCAGAACCGACCACAATGCAATGGTACAGGAAATAGGCTTTAAAAGCCCATGATTGGACCAGAACCATTAGTAAAAGCCAATTGAGGGGGCAGGAGAATGCTAGGAATGTGATTGGATTGACTATGGGGTCCAGAGGCCAATCATTAGTGAATACGCCCCCCAGTATATAAGATAGCCCCGCCAAATTCCTAGCATTTTAATACAGGGACATGGAAGATAGTGGAAGCAGTTCTGTTACTTCTGCTTCAAAAGTGTCATTTAGCAATTATTAATGTGAGGAAAGGGATATCTAGTGTAGTTAGGGTACTATTTTCCACTATAGTTAGCTTCAAAAATCTAGTTTCTGTAGGGAAAGTGTTAAGTGCCAAGGTGACCGTAGTGTAGTGTAGGGTGAACTGACACTGACTGCTATGGCAGGGTGACCAAACCCTTCCATTTCAGGGTGACCGCTATAGATAAAAAATCGTTTCTCTTATGTGACTTACAGAGCAGCGATATGGCTTCTCTCCGGTCAGCCTGCTTTTTGCTGCAGGCGTTTATAGGGCTTTTTTGAGGACATGTTTGGAGTCAGGCATGACATCTGAACTTGTGTATAGGGGTATATATACACACACATGTATGTGTATATATACACCTACACATATATAGGTGTGAAAAGAGCAGAACACTATGCTTGCGCTAATGAAATAATTAGCAGGCATATGGCTCCGCTCCTATCACACCTATATGTGTGTATGTGTATAATACATATAAGTGTGTGTGTATATATACCCCTATACACACGTTCAGATGTTTTGCCTGCCTCCAAAGACCCCAAAAAAATGCCCAAAAAAACGCCCAGGTGTGTTATTGCAGGCGTTTTTTTTGGGCATTTTTTTGGGGTCTTTGGAGTCAGGCATGACATCTGAACTTGTGTATAGCGGTATATATACACACACACTTATATGTATTATACACATACACATATATAGGTGTGATAGGAGCGGAGC
This sequence comes from Pelophylax lessonae, assembly GCF_965119305.1. NCBI lineage: Eukaryota > Metazoa > Chordata > Amphibia > Anura > Ranidae > Pelophylax > Pelophylax lessonae. The sequence continues at coordinate 17,680,163 of NC_138776.1, read as the reverse complement.
CATATGGGTGTTAATTATTTAATTAGCGCAAGTATAGTGTTCTGCTACTTTCACACCTATATATGTGTATGTATATATACATGGGTGTATGTATATATACTCCTACACAGAAGTTCTGATGTTATGCCTGCCTCCAAAGTCCCCCAAAAAATGCCCAAAAAAAGCCTGCTACTAAACCGGCAAGGTGTGAAAATTGCGGAGCCATATCCCTGTTCTATAAGTGACCTAATAGAAACAATCTTTTTTTTTCTGGTTCTGGACATGCTACAGAGCTGAAACTTCACAGGTACACGTTTTAGACCCCCAGACACTGAATCCAAAGAAATCTAATTTTTTTTTTTCAATAATTTTTTCAATAATTGGCTCTCTATCAAAAATGACAAATTTTAAGAACTTTTTTTTGTGTGATTAATAGTCTCTGTGACATGACCCAGAACCCTAGGCACTTTTTAGGGGCATTTATTGGGTTTTAGGGCTTCAAAATGGGGTTTTTTGATTACCGAAGTTCGGGTCCCATTGATTTCAATGGGGTTCTGAAATCCGGGCCAAACTTTTGGGAAGTTCTGGTGTTCTGGTTGAATCGAACTTTTGAAAAGTTCGATCATCCCTAATCACCAAAAGGAGGAAGGAGGCCCTGATTACTCTATAGATCTTTATATCACTAGAAGGGTCATCAGTAAGAAGAAGGAGGTCTTGATTACTCTATAGAGATCTTTATATCACCAGAGGGATCACCAGTGGGTGGAAGGAGGTCCTGATTCCTCTATATAGATCCTTCTATCGCAAGAGGGATTAACAGCTGGAGGAATGAGGTCCTGATTCCTCTATAGATCTTTATATCACTAGAAGGGTCACCAGCAGGAGGAAGGAGGTATTGATTACTCTATAGAGATCTTTTAATCACTACAGGGATCACCAGCGGGTGAAAGGAGGTCCTGATTCCTCTTTAGATCTTTATATCACTAGAAGGGTTACCAACAGGAGGAAGGAGGACTTGATTACTATATAGAGATCTTTATATCACTAGAGGGGTCACCAGCAGGAGGAAGGAGACCCTGATTCCTCTATATAGATCTTTATATCACTAGAAGGGTCACCAGCAGTAGGAAGGCGGTCTTTCTTACTCTATAGAGTTCTTTATATCACTGGAGGAATCACCAGCTGGAGGAAGGAGACCCTGATTCCTCTATATAGATTTTTACATCACTAGAGGATCACCAGCAGGAGGAAGGAGGTCCTGATTCCTCTTATTATCTTTATATAACTAGAAGGGTCACCAGCAGGAGGAAGGAGGTCTTGATTACTCTACAGTAAACCCCCGCTCCATCGCGGTTCAGTTTTTGCGGTCCCGTTATATTGCGTTTTTTTTGTAATGTTATTTTACTATATAAATCATTAAAAATGAAATATTTTTGTGTTTTCCATAGCTCTTGCTATGTCTCTCAGTATCTTTTATGTGTTTAAATGAGTTTCTATTGTTTTAAAAGTGTGTTTAAAGACCTTAAAATGCTTTTACACGTACAGTGACAGTAAAAAAAACATGCCTACAATGCATTTTAATAGGGTTTTTCTATTTCGCGGATTTTCACTTTTCGCGGCTGGGTCCGGAACGTAACCCCCACAATGGAGGGGGGTTTACTGTATATAGATTTTTATATCACTAGAGGGATCACCAGTAGGAAGAAAGAGGTCCCAATTCCTCTATATATTTTTATTATACAGGATTTATATAGCGTCAACAGTTTACACAGCGCTTTACAATGTAGAGGGGGGACAGTACAATTACAATACAATTCAATACAGAAGGAATAGAAGGATCTTCATATCACTAGAGGGATCACCAGCAGGAGGAAAGAGGTCCTGATTGCTCTGAGAAAAAAAGTGCCCAATCATTTATATCAATGGGAGGAATTATGTCCCATTGCTGGTGTCAGTGGTAGTTGATGCTTGGAATAGACGGAGATGTAGCGTGTCAGTCAACAGTAGGTGGGTTTACACAAGCTTGAGATCTATGCTTTAAAAAAAAGTACTATAGTACCAAAAGTATTGGGACGCCTGACTTTGCACGCACATGAACTTTACTGGCAGTCTTAGTCCGTAGGGTTCAATATTGAGTTGGCCCACCCTTTGCAGCTATAACAGCTTCAAATCTTCTGGGAAGACTGTTCACAAGGTTTAGGAGTGTGTCTATGGGAATGTTTGACCATTCTTTCAGAAGCATATTTGTAGGGTCAGGCACTGATGTTGGAGAGAAGGCCTGACTCGCATCCCAAAGATGTTCTATCGGGTTGAGGTCAGGACTCTGTGCAGGCCAGTCAAGTTCCTCCACCCTAAACTCACTCATCCATGTTTTCATGGATCTTGCATGGGGAACTGGTCAAAATCATTTGGTGGAAGGGGGATTATGGTGTGGGGTTGTTTTTCAGGGGTTGGATCTGGCCTTTTAGTTCCAGTGAAGGGAACTCTTAAGTCGTCAGCATACCAAGACATTTTGGACAATTTTATGCTCCTAACTTTGTGGGAACAGTTTAGGGATGACCCCTTCCTGTTCCAACATGACTGCGCACCCGTGCCCAAAGCAAGGTCCATAAAAACATGGATGAGCGTGTTTGGGGTGGAGGAAAGTTCATGTGCGTGTAAAGGCAGGCGTCCCAATACTTTTGGTAATATAGTGTGTGTGTATATATATATATTTATATTGTACAGGACACTGGGAATGTGTCCTGGATGGCAGGTATATCCCCCCGATGTTTGAGTTGTGGTCCTTTTAATGGGGACAGTTGTGGAGCTTTTGTGGTACTCAGGGGTTCTCACCCATGCAGGGTGAGGTGTCCCGGGTTTAGTTTGGCTGGAGAGGACTGACTTCCAAGACTCTTTGAATTGCTAAGTTTATATCAGGGACCCAGGATTTCAAAGGTTCAAAGAGACTTGGGGGGGAAAGATAGTCAAACCCTGACTAACCTGACTATCAAGACTTTGGTCCCGAAGGGGTTTAATCCCCAGGTGAGGGAGGCTTGAAAGGCAGCAAGGAAGTAAGTGGAAGAGAGAGAATCGCTAGCTGTGTAGTAAGTGGAAGCTCTCAGACAAGCTAAGACACAGGCTGCTAACCCCCCCTGTGTGGCTTGCCTGGCACCCTTACTTTGGAGGAGCCTGGCCCCTGTATGGGACCAAAGACTAGCGGTGGTGAGCCTGCTGCTTTATTACCAATACCAGGACTTGGGCTGTTGGTTTACTTTGGCTGAAGTAAGCTGTCTTTTGTTTACCTGCGATTAAATATATATATAAAAATGAAAAAGCAAAAAAAAAAAAATTGAGGCCTGATGGACCACTTGGTTTTTTTATTTTTTTCTGCCGTCAGTCTCTGTTTCTGTGTTACATGAAGACTAACTACTATCTCTATTTATTCACCAGATGCCTGCCAACATAGCAACTTGGAAAGAAAAAAAAATCTGCATTTATCCTTCACATTCCCTTTCCCCTCTGTTATTTCCTGTCTGAGTCTGCACTGAAAACAAGAAAATAGAATCCATTTTATTAAAAATTTATGGTCTGAGGACTAAAAGAGACAGACAGTCAAGGCAGCTGGCTGAGATATAAAACGAATTCCAAAAAAAGTTTTATACAAAATCTGTGCAATAATTGCAGCTAGCAAAATGGACCAATATATAAAATCATTCCCTCTTGCTATAAACAAAGTTGCAGTGGTAGGGGTGAGATCAGGGGCAGACTGGCAACTTTCGGCCCAAGGGGGCAAGTACAAACCAGGGGCCGATGGTGCAGCGAATCGGCCCGCCATCCTCCTCCTGACCCCTATTCCAGGCTGAGGCCCCGCTCCAGGTACTCTCTACTCACCGGCTAAATCCGGGTTCCCAACCTGACCAGCAGGGGGCGGTTGGGGGGAGCTGGGAAGGCTCAGTTGGGGCTGGCCAGGGGAGGAGAGTCACCAGTGGGGCATGGAACCAGCCTCTGCTCAGACAGTTTAACCACTTGCCGTCTGCTCACGTTGAGCCTACTGCGGCAAAGTGGTTTGTTATCGTCTGGTGACGTAGACCTACGTCGCCAGACACTCCCCTTTCTCGGCAGCACGCGCGCACCGCCGGAGGCTCGCTCCCGCTGTATTCAGTCACAGCGGGAGTCGGGCCAGGGGAGGAGCAGTGGCAATTGCCGCTGCTCTTCCACGATCGGCGGGGATCTTGTGTGGAGATCCGCCTGCTTGTGTAAACACAAGCGGGCGGATCTCCTAAGTGACAGGCAGGGTCAGATTGCAGGGTTCAGCATAGTTGAACCCTCGATCTGTCCTTGTGTCACACAGTCACCTCCCCCCACACACGTTAGTAAGCACCAGGCATACATTAACCCCTCCCTCTCCAATAAAATTAACCCCTTCCCTGCCAGTGTCATTTTTACAGTAACAGTGCATATATATAGCACTGATTACTGCAGTAATGTCACTGGTAACCCCAAAAGTGTCAAAAATGTCAGTCAAGGGTCCGATCTGTCCGCCGCAATGTCTCAGTCCCGCAAAAAAAAAAAATCGCAGATCGCCGCCATTACGCGTTAAAAAAAAACACCAAAAATGACAGAAATCTTTCCCTTTGTTAGTAAAAGCAATAACTTTTGCGCAAACCAATCAAAATACGCTTATCGTGATTTTTTTTACCAAACATAGGTAGCAGAAAACAAATTGGCCAAAAATGTAAAAAAAATTTGATTTTTACATTTTTTTGGGGGGGAATTTCATATAAAAAAATGTTAAAAATATTGTTATTTTTTCAAAATAAACGCTCTTTTTTTGTTTATAGCGAAAAAAGTAAAAATCGCACAGGTGATCAAATACCACCAAAAGAAAGCTCTGTTTGTGGGAAAAAAAGGACGTAAAAATCGTTTGGGTACGGCGTCGCATGACCGTGCAATTGTCAGTTAAAGTCGCACAGTGCCGAATCGCAAAAAGTGGCCCAGACGTAAGACAGCAAAATCCTCTAGTGGTAAAGTGGTTAAACCATCCATGCTGGGGGGGGGGGGGCTGCGCTTTGTCCTTGTCTTCAACCTGCACTTAGTAGGTCAGCAGCAGGGAACTTTTACTTCTCTTCACCAGAAATGCTGAAAGCATGTCTGTGGCAGAAGCGGTGCAGCCTTTTTACAGGACATCAGAGTGGCCCAGGGGGCTATTGCCTCCCTGCCCCCCTGGCCCAGTCCTTCCCTGCACTCACCAGACCCTATTGACCCCTATTAAAGGGAGTCAAATAAAGCAGTGGGGTACTCTTAGATTCACAGGTTGATCACCAAACACCCAGATCCAATTTAGCTGCTAGCATCCAACCAAGGTAAATGAAGTTCTCCAGGATTTCACAGCACAGCGTTCGGGTTCCATCATCAGGAATCCCACTGCCCCCTGCCCCCTGTCCCCCCTGTCCCCTGGCCCAATCCTCCCCTGAGTTAGATCCCTCTCCTCCTCATGTACATAGTGACACCAACCACCATATAATGACCTCAGATACTCAAAGAGGTCAAAAAGCCATGCAAGGCCCCATCCCTACAGTAAACCATTGCACCCAGGGCAACTGTCCCCTCCTTCCCACCACTTGTCCTGGCCAGTGCCATCTTAAGAGCATTAAAGGGCCCCCGGGCAATGCAGTGCACTGAGGCCCCGCCTACACAATCACCCACGAGAATAAAAATGCAAATTATCGATAAGGTGATATTTATTGGTACAGCAGTGCCAGGCTAATGACAACAGCTTCCAAGTTGGGCGGCTGGGTCCGGTGACACACACACGGACGGGAGTCAGACATGACTGTCCTGTGTGTGCCCATTCCCATGGAGGCGGACAGGCATCCCTGGGCTCCCCCCCCATGGTCCAAGTGGCCTGACAGCAGTGCAGGTCCAACAGGCGCTTGCAACCTGCTAAGTTCGGCGGCGGGATGCACAAGGGAATCAGGACAGATGCTTGGCTGGGACTGGGCAGGTGAGGCTCCCGGGCAACTGCCCAGCGTGCCCAATCGGTAAGATGGCCCTGGTCCTGGCCCTGTTCGAGGCTAATATATGATGGTGGTGAGTGGTGGCACTAGGGAGAGATCACCTGCCAGTATTAATATAAAGATAAAGAAGTCTTACTCCTGGTGCTGAAACTTAATTTATATCAAGAATTGACGGGGATATGCTGGATACTTTGCTAGGAGACTGCATGATGGTCTTGTGGCTTCTGGCTACCCTTCTGAAGGTATGGATTGTATGTACTGACTGTAGCATGTCATTTTTATTGACAGAATAGCACCCTATTAAACATGATATACAGGGGCTTATTTATAAAACCTGATGCCAAGGAAAAACACAGTATACGTGCCTTCTTATAAATTGCAGGAGAGTATTGCTGCCATTTTTGATTAATAATAATGTTGAAGTGAACCCATCTAATCATGCAACCTATCAATCTCCAAAAAAGAAAGCATAACTCCAGGCTCCCTCCTAAAGCAACTAATGACCAAACATCTACATATTGTATATATATATATATATATATATATATATATATATATATATATAGTCACATGATCTTCAATGAAGAGGAGGCTCACAGTTCAGTTCAGTTGATCTTCACCTACAACAGAGATCACATGACCAAATGCCAAAGGTTTCGATCCATTTAAATGTATTTTATTGGATTTTTATGCAATAGATCAACACAAAGTGGCCCATATTTGTGAAGTGGAAGGAAAATGATAAATGTTTTTTAACATTTTTTACAAATAAATATGTGAAAAGTGTGGCCTGCATTTGTATTCACCCCCCTTTACTCTGATACCCCTAACTAAAATCTAGTGGAACCAATTGTCTTCAGAAGTCAACAAATTAATAAATAGAATCCACCTGTGTGTAATTTATTCTCAGTATAAATAAAGCTGTTCTGTGAAGCCTTCAGAGGTTTGTTAGAGAACTTTAGTGAACAAACAGCATCATGAAGGCCAAGGAACACACCAGACAGGTCAGGGATAAAGTTGTGGAGAAGTTTAAAGCAGGGTTAGGGAATAAAAAAATACCCCAAGCTTTGAACATCTCACGGAGCGCTGTTCCATCCATCATCGGAAAATGGATAGAGTATGGCACAACTGCAAACCTACCAAGACATGGCTGTCCACCTAAACTGACCGTCCGGGCAAGGAGAGCATTCATCAGAGAAGCAGCCAAGAGGCCTATGGGAACTCTGGAGGAGCTTCAGAGATCCACAGCTCAGGTGGGAGAATCTGTCCACAGGACAACTATTAGTCGTGCGCTCCACAAATCTGCCCTTTATGGAAGAGTGAGAAGAAGAAAGCCATTGATGAAAGAAAGCCATAAGAAGTCCTGTTTGGAGTTTGTGAGAAGCCAGGTGGGGGACACAGCAAACATGTGGAAGAAGGTGCTCTGGTCAGGTGAGACCAAAATTGAACTTTTTGGCCTAAAAGCAAAATGCTATGTGTGGCGGAAAACTAACACTGCACATCACCCTGAACAAACCATCCCCACTGTGAAACATGGTGGTGGCAGCATTATGTTCTGGGGATGCTTTTCTTCAGCAGGGACCGGGAAGCTGGTCAGAGTTGATGGGAAGATGGATGGAGACAAATACAGGGCAATCTTAGAAGAAAACCTGTGTCTGCAAAAGACTTGAGACTGGGGCGGAGGTTCACCTTCCAGCAGAACAACGACCCGAAACATCCAGCCAGAGCTACAATGGAATGGTTTAGATCAAAGCACATTCAACTTTGTGTCGATCTATCACATAAAATCCCAATAAAATACATTTTTATTTTTGGTTGTAACATGACAAAATGTGGAAAATGTCAAGGGGTATGAATATTTTTTCAAAGCATTGTAAATATTCCAACCCTTCTATTGCTCTGAGAAAGTCTGAACATTTCTGCTGTCTGGCTGTGTGAAAGGGAAAGACCCACAAATATAGCGCCCCTTGCAGGGGTAGTGCTACAGTTATTATTAATAATAATTATTTTTGACAATTCAATATGTTTGCTTGAAAAATCTCCTCTCAAGTTGTGAGTGATGCCTGTCTCTTTCCACAACTTCTTAAGTTTCCAGCATTCTTTGCAGCTTCTCCTCCATTTCTAAGGACTACATATCCTATGGTACCTTGCCAATTCCCATACTGACTCCGCCTACTTAGACGTCTTCTCTCAGAAGGCAGGCTCTGTGAAATATTTGCATAGTCCCAGATAGCAAGGATAACCTGCCACAAATTTGTGGCAGTGCTGAATTGTATTTTTGTTAACTTGCTGCACATTTTTTGTCAGGGGCGTGCTTTCCACAGCGCAGCTGATGCTTAAAGGCAGACGCAAATGCGCATGCGCAGGCTTGATCTTGCAAGTGCCCATCGTGCCTGGCTCAGGAACACAAATGTGCGCATGCGGCGGGGCAGCAGTTGCACTAGTGCTTTGCTGTCTGATCTGCAGCTGTACCTGTGTTCCTGAACCCGATTCTTGTATTTGACCCAGCTTGCCTCTGACTCAGTTGAACCTCTTCTACCTTGACCATGGCCTTTATCTGGACTTTGCCTCTTGCTTATGTGACTGAACTCACATTGCCGATCTCTGGCTGTACCCTGACCAGGGCCCTCTTTAATATTGATTGGACCCTCGGGAAATATTTTCTTGGGTCCACTTATCAACTATTTGCATGCAGTGTGGGCTCAATGGGCAGCTGCTTTGGGCCCTACAACAATGACTGGACCTGGGGCAGTTGCCCCTTTTGCCCTGTGTTAACCACTTAAGCCCCGGAAGATTTTACCCCCATTCCGACCAGGGGGTATTTTGCGATTCGGCACTGCGTGACTTTAACGGACAATTGCGCGGTCGTGCGATGCTGTACCTAAACGAATTTGGCGTCCTTTTTTTCCCACAAACAGAGCTTTCTTTTGGTGGTATTTGATCACCTGTGCGATTTTTTGATCACGCGCTATAAACAAAAAAAGAGCGTCAATTTTGCAAAAATAGCAATATTTTTCACATTTTTTTATATGAAATTTTAAAATTTTTTAACATTTTCGGCCAATTTGTTTTATGCTACCTATGTTTGGTAAAAAAAAAACGCAAAAAGCGTATTTTGATTGGTTTGCGCAAAAGTTATCGCGTTTACTAACAAAGGGAAAGATTTTTGTCATTTTTGTTGTTTTTTTTTTTAACGCGTAATGGCGGCGATCTGCGATTTTTTTTGCGGTACTGCGACATTGCGGCGGACAGATCGGACCCTTGACTGACATTTTTGACACTTTTGGGGTTACCAGTGACATTTCTACAGTAATCAGTGCTATATATATGCACTGTTACTGTAAAAATACACTGGTAGTGAAGGGGTTAACTTTATTTGGGAGGGAGGGGCTGTGTGTGTCCCTAGGGGCGTGCTTTCTACTGTGATTGGCTGTGGCTTCAGCTGTAAGGACACTGATCAACGGATCTACATAGTAGATCCATGTGATCTGTGTCTTTGCAGCGAGGAGAATGACAGGCAGCTTGTTTACACAAGCTGCCTGACATTCCCCCTCTCCCCCGCCGATCGCCGAGTGACCGGCGGACATCGGGTCCGCTGGTCACACGCGCGGGGGGGTCCGTGACCACGCGGGAGCGGGAGCGCGCCTCCGGGGGCGCGCGCTCGCTCCCTAGACCCTCACAAGCAAGCAACGTAGCCCTACGTTAGTTTGCCTGTGAGGGGCTGACCGCCGACGTAGATAGTCGTGCGGCGGTCGGCAAGTGGTTAAAGACGGCCCTGACCCTGACCATTCTATGCCAGCATCTGACCATCTGTTAGCAACCCGGCTCGCCTGACCACACATCTGGTGTCTCTTCTGCTCTGCATACACCTGCCTGGCTCCGGCTGCCTGCTTCCACCAGCCCAGAGTCTGCTGGTCTACCAATGCCTGCTGTCTAGTTTTCTGGTTCACCCTGGTGACGCACCTATCACACGGAAGATGATTCAGGCACCCTAACACCACCGTGCTCTCGGGGCCACTGTTACAACATCGGTGGTCCCTTAGCCGGGGTTGTACGAGAGGCCTTCCCTCTGCACATCAGGATCAGCCGTCAAGTACGTGACATTTTCACTGGCAAGTTGTAAATTTGCAGAGCTTGCAGAGCACTTGCAGAGAAGTTGAAGCACAAGTTCTTGTTGACACTTTTCCAATTTGTAGCAAATGTGCGTAGCAAGACTTTGGCAAGAGCAAAGTTGCATTGGTGAGTCTACAGCAAGAGCTCTGCAAGTCTACAGCAGTGTTTCTCAACCTTTTTTCAGTTAAGACACCCTTTAAGATTATAGACAATCTCAAGGCACCCTCTAAAATGATGGACAGTCTCAAAGCACCCCATTCTAAAATGTAAAAAATCTATTCTAATAGCGTTACACAATCTACCCATATCCACAAGTAGGACACCCAACGTTAGAGGTGATTTATTAAACACACTTTTGCACACTGGTACTGACTAGTACTCTAATGTTTCTCTTCTCTCTCAATTTCTCTACATCAATCAGCTAATGTCACCCCAGTGCTGAGGGAGAGGGGCACAGAAGGGTCAAACAAGGATGCTGTGAAGGCAACAGACATCCTCCTTATTAATTGATGATGTCATTGGTTGTTAGGATGCCAGTGTCTAGAAAGTCGTAATGGTGCATAATGAAAACCCAAACCTTTGTGCAGGGCTTTTTTGTCTCAGAAAATAGGTGTAAGAACTCAACCACAACCTGCCAAACCCCCTCCCCCCCCCCCCCCCCCACACACACACACACACTCCAAACCTCATCAAATATTGGGTGTGGTCAGATTTCACTAAGAGTGGGAGGGTTTTAAAGAGGCAATAAATACCAAGAGTGCATTACGTACAGAGTGCAGAGTTTAGGGGTGCATTACGTACATAGTGCAGAGTTCAGGGGTGCGCTGCATACATAGTACAGCATTCAGCCTTCTTCCACAGTTGCTTACCTCTGCATCCCAGTGGTTTATTTTGGTTTTGTGCTGCCCTAGGCAAGACTAATATTGGGCGCCCCCCTCTCCCCCTCCTATTTAAATTTGCCCACCCCTTCCTCTTTAATGGATGTGACTCCCTCCAAAATTATAGGACTACAAGTCCCATCATGAACCCCTGAGATCTCATGAGAGGGGATAGAAGAGAGAGGGTGGGAAAGAGAGAGAGGGGGTGGGTGAGGGAGGGTGAAAGAGGGGGGATGAGAGAGTGGGAGTGGGTAAGGGAGGGTGAGGGGATAATGAGAGGGAACAAGAGGGAGAGAGGTGGTGGGCGAGAGAGGGGAGGGGGGGATGAGAGATGGGGGGGAGAGAGGAGGGGGGAAGAGAGGGAGGGATGAAAGAGAGAGAGTGAGGGGGCAGGGCCAGGGATTCACAGCTGTGACGTCACTGGTTACTAGACTCCAGGCGGCTTTGGCAACAGTGGCCAATAGAGTCTCAGGTGGAGGCGGGGGTGGCTATTTTGCCACCCCCCTGAAAAGTGCTGCCCTAGGCCAGGGCCTTGTCTTGTAGGCCAAAATACAGCACTGCTGCATCCCCTATCCACATCTCACTTCCACCTCTCTTCAGCTCTCACTTCTGCATGCAACCCCCCCCCCCCCTCCATACCTCCATTTTCTCCCCACCTTCTTTAAAGCTCCACCATCTTCTATGTCTTACTTTTGTTGCTGTATTAAGCAGAAGCACTTGTATTTCCGCACACTGTAGTTGGCTCTGCCTCTCTCACTTGCAGGGACAGGAGATCATCCACCGGGTTTGTCGGCATCTGCACTGCACTCCAGACATCTCCCTTGTCCCCATCCTGCACTTAGTGGGAGACACTCAGGAGATCAGATCTGTGGGAGCCGTTGGAAGACAAGCTGTCACTTGTAAACACAGAAGCCAGACTTCTGTGTTTACAGGTATTAGTGGTAAACAGGGAGCAGAGGGCCTGAGCCAGAGGTGGTGGAACTGAGTTCCACCAAGTTCCAGCCTTGCCTTTTGTGTAACTAAAAGGCAAGCTTCATCCGCCTGCTGGCTTGTATACTTTTTTGATCTTTTTTTAGGGAATTTTGCCAAGGCATCTTTGAGGAAATCTCAAGGCACCCAGTGTGCCTGGGCACCCTGATTGAAAGAGGCTGGTCTACAGCATGAAAATTCAGTCACAGTGACCCCTGTGGTGGGATGAATATTGCACAACATAACTGAGCCAGAACTTGCAGCAGACTTGCAGAATGTTTGCAAAGATCCGGAGTCATGCAAAGCAGACTTGCTGCAATTGTGCAACAAACGTGTGAAGCCTGGCAAGTCTAGCAATAGCTTAGCAAGTCATTTTCAAACTTGTAGCACAATTGCTTGCTATCTAGGGTGACTAATTGTCATAGAATTCAAGGAAGGAAATGTGTAGGATTTTCACAAAGTAAGTGTCAGATCTCTTGCTGAGAGGGCTTCCCTTGCAGCTCGGTGCGAATCACCCCTGGAAGTGGAACAGAAGGTGATGCAACCCAAGTAGCACTGGATGCTTGTGGAGTGCAGGTAGATGGTTCAGACGGATATCCGGGATCACTTCAAGTAACTCCAATGGAACAAGCAGTGCGGTAGGGGGGCCAGGCCGGGGGTCATACACGTGTGATCAGTGCCAGGTAACAGCAAGTTGCTGGTCAAACTAGCCGGGGTGTCGTGGCCGGTGGGTATAGGCAGGAGCAGGTCCGTTGAGCAAGCCAAAGTCGGTACACAGGTAATCCAGCAGAAGGGGTAGCAAGAGTAGGGATGGTCAGACGAGCCAGGGGTCAAAACACAGGAGCGAGATCAAACAGGTCAGAAGTCAAGCCGGGTCACAACAAAGAAGCAGGAAGTAATCACAGGGCGAAGGTACAGGAAGCTGTTGATAATCCAGCGCCGGATGAAGCTGTGGGCGATCCTTATTAAGAGGCTGGGCTGGTGCGCTGTGCGTCATGACGCACGTGCGCCGCGCTGGCACGCATACGTGCATGCGCGGCCGCGCTCCCGCACATGCGCACCCACCTGGAATGTTCACTGGCCGTAAAGCAGCGTTTAAGTCCCTGACAGTAAGTTTACAAACTTCAAGATGGTTCAGAGGAGGCTGGAAATATTTAGAATATGATGCGGAAGTTATGGAAGGATTTTACATTTTGGCTATAGATAGTCTTTAAGTTCAGTCTAAGTCCACTTGAACGTCTTCCTACCCTGGCAAGCTTTTCTTATTCTGAGCAGGAAATCTTTATTAAACACCAGAAAATGAGGCCTCAATGCTGAATTGTTATTCTGAGCAATTATAGCCATTAGTGGAAGAAAGAAGCCGGAGAATGAGCCATTATTATTCAACAATGATGTGTTTCCTTCTGACAGTTTCCTGGACCTGCCGGGGGATTACGTTCTGTCAATAAACTTTAACGTTATCTGCTTTTGTAGCTCACTTTCCCCCTCAATTTTCTCCACATCAGCTAAAAGACTCGGTATCAAAAGCAATCATGCATCTTATTGGCCGAGGGAAGAACATCATTTCCAGCCCACTGCTCAAACCACCACCATAGGCCTCTTTTATTCCTGTGGCGCCCATCAGCGGTGCCATTTAAATCTCAGCTAACTCAAAATTGTATTAAGATTTAATTTATTCAAGGTTTCAATCATTTATTACGTAGATAGAAAAAGTCATTTCACATCAGTACTTTGCCTGCGCGCATCACATTAAAATACGTCTTTGATGACTATTCTGCTTAATTACCACTCCGACTCGAGCATAATTCACAACAGGGGCATAAAACAGCCAAACAGAGAGAACAGATGAGCCGAACGTACAAAGAGACGCCGGCACCTACTGCATCTTGTACGTCTCGTGTTGTTTGTGTGTACCAGGCATTCATCAAGGGCTAGTTGCTCTCCAGTGACAGACCAAATGCACAAAAGTAGTAAATTATTAAACAGATTAAAAATATATTCCGCTGTATATAGCCGTCCTTTTCCCTGAAAGAGCAAAGTAAAATAACGGCTTCTGTAAATCTCTGAAGTCACCTCCTCTCTTGTTATCGGCTATAACAAGCATCTACGGGTGTTCCTATAGCGCTTACCCCCAAGGGAGCTATTGTTTGCTCAGGTCCCCTGTTCTCAGGTGTCTACACCACCTTCTGCGACACACCCAGGCTAAAGAGGGGACATCTATTACCATAATATATACAGGTACAATACTGCCATAACCAAACAAATGGAAACTGCAATTGCCCCTCTAATATTGTATATAAAGAAGTACTAGAATAGAGTATACAGTTTGTAACAAGCAAACAGATCAGGCAAGTGATCCCTAAACTCTATATATCTAGGAAGGTGCTGTCTAAGGGCAATCCTAAGATACAAGTATAAATCCTGCGAGCAACCTTGAGGTCCTAGATGAATAGATGATCTGCTGCAGACACTCCACTTCTCATACTCGTGTGAATAACTTAAATAAATAAACAGTGCCGCGCAAATCTATAATTATAAATAACACTGCAAGTATAAGATCCGTGTGTAGTATACAATATTAAAGTGCCAAATAGTGCCAATAAATATGATGTATAATAGTAATCAGGGCTTTTTTTTCTCAGAAAATAGGTGCAGGAACTCCCTTTTTCGGACTTTCACCTTGTCTCCGCCCCTACCTACCTCCGTGAACCGTTCCTTGGTTCCACCCACTACCCACCTCCCAGGATCATCCTTTTTAGAAAATACAGAACCAAGTAACATTTGTGGTACTAAGCAATTTGTATGGATTTTTTTATTGATAACAAAAAAAGCAGTAAAATAGATCCCCTGCAGCCAACAATAATAGACGCCCCCAGCAGCAATAGATCCAGCCAGCGACAATGGGTCCCCAGCAGCAACAACAGATCTCCCAGCAGACAGCATCAATAGACCCTCCAGCAGCCAGCTACAATAGACTGCTCCATAAAGAGTAGATCCCTTCCAGCAACAACTGACCCCTCAGCAACATAAGAACCACCCCATTAACAATAGACCCCCCCCTCTGCAAAATGAGATCTCTTCCAGAGACAATATATCCCCCAGCAGCCACACTAGACCTCCCCAGCAGCAATAAACCCTCCTGCAGAAATAGATCCTCACCAGCAACAATAGATCCCTCAGCAGCCAATTACATACATTCAGTGCTGGAGGTGCCGGAACTGCGTTCCCCCGCATTCCCGCTGAAAAAAAAGCCCTGATAGTAATCATATACAAAAGTGCAAAAAGATATAAAAAGAGTCCAGGGTAGAATGATAAATAAACGTGCTAAAAATTAATAAATGCAGTCCAAATAATGATGGAAAGTGCTCTGTGCTCCCAAAGATGTGTGACCAGAGTGTCACAGTAGATAGCCACAACCGTGCACCCCCTTGTGATTGGGCGCCCCCCCCTCCCCTACGCGTGACGACACAGGGACCACGTGTCTTCCTCAGGGGGATATATCCCTGTGTCGTCACGCGTAGGGGAGGGGCGAGGACGGACTGAGCACTGCACCGAAGTTTGGTGAGACTGTCAGCATTCAGCGTACGCTGTACTTCTGAAGCGGCGCTGATCGGTCTCCCCCGCTATACCACCACGATTTCCATCATCTCAATAGGCGATTGTATATGTGCATGCTATGCACCTACTAATGTGAGTGAGACTTTTATATATTTTCTCAATAAACGCTTGTTTGAAGGATTTCATGCACTATTGCAAGTCTCTCTATTTCTATATTATGCTGCATTGAGGGATACTGCAAGCTGTGGATAAGAGGAGTCTTAAGGTCATACTGAGTGAAATTGCAGCCCGGATTTCAGCTGTGGATAAAGAGGAGTCTTAAGGATAAGGATGGCTGCCTCATAGGATCTCTGTATTTAGGCGTTTTTTATAAGGAGTTGAGGTGAGCGCCCAATCACAAGGGGGTGCACGGTTGTGGCTATCTACTGTGACACTCTGGTCACACATCTTTGGGAGCACAGAGCACTTTCCATCATTGTTTTGACTGCATTTATTAATTTTTAGCACGTTTATTTATCATTCTACACTGGACTCTTTTTATATCTTTTTGCACGTTTGTATATGATTACTATTATACATCATATTTATTGGCACTATTTGGCACTTTAATATTGTATACTACACACGGATCTTATATTTTTAGTGTTATTTATAATTATAGATTTGCGCGGCACTGTTTATTTATTTAAATCCTAAGATACTAGCTTGGAAGTCTTTGTCAACCCCTTTCCTTACTGGCCAGTATGTTAGGATCCAAATCCAGAATTGGAGTGCTCAGATAAAGATTGTTTCAACCCGGGCATGGGATCCTGCATTTTTTCCCAAGCGAACAGTACTGTTTCTCTTTAAAGGGTGTGGCAGGGTTTGGCCAGAGGCCTCTCACCAACTCCTGGGTAGTCAACTTGTATTCTTCCATTCTCCATTGGCAGCTCAGTGAGATCAGTGGCACCAGTGTCCTTCCAAATGATCAGGCGGCAACACCAGTCAACAACAGTGGCGTTCTCCCCAATAATCAGGTGGCAACGCCAGTCTGCAACAGTGGTGTTCTCCCCAACGGTTAGGTAGCATTACCAGTCAACAACAGTGGCGTTCTCCCCAATAATCAGGTGGCAACACCAGTCTGCAACAGTGGTGTTCTCCCCAATGGTTAGGTAGCAACACCAGTCAACAACAGTGGCGTTTTCCCCAATAATCAGGTAGCAACGCCAGTCTGCAACAGTGGTGTTCTCCCAAACGGTTAGGTAGCAACACCAGTAACTAACAGTGGCGTTCTCCCCAATAATCAGGTGGCAACACCAGTCTGCAACAGTGGTTTTCTCCCCAATGGTTAGGTAGCAACACCAGTCAACAACAATGGCGTTTTCCCCAATAATCAGGTAGCAACGCCAGTCTGCAACAGTGGTGTTCTCCCCAATGGTTAGGTAGCAACACCAGTCAACAACAGTGGCGTTCTCTCCAATAATCAGGTGGCAACACCAGTCTGCAACAGTGGAATTCTCCCCAACGGAACATCTCGAACAGGGAAAAAGTTCTAGCGAACATGCGAACTCTATTAAAGTCTATGGTACACGAACATGAAAAATGAAAAGTCCTCATTTTAAAGGCTTATATGCAAGCTATTGCCATAAAAAGTGTATGGGGACCTGGGTACTGCCCTGGGGGACATGTATCAATGCAAAAACACTTTTTAAAACAATCATTTTTACAGGAGCAGTGATTTAATGATGCTTAAAATGAAACAATAAAAATGAAAAATTCCTTCAAATATCGTGCCTGGGGTGTCCCCTTAATGTGCCTGTAAAGTGGCGCATCTGTACGATGTATGGAGCCTGCTGATTACTGTAGTAATGTCACTGGTCCCCCCAAAAGTATCAAAAATGTCAGTTAGGTGTACGATCTGTCCGGCGCAATGTCGCAGTCCTGGAAAAATCGCTGGTCGCCACCATTACTAGTAAAAAAATAAATAAATAAATAAAAATTACATAAATCTTTCCCCTAGTTTGTAGACGTGATAACTTTTGCGCAAACCAATTAAAATACGCTTATTGGGATTTTTTATTTTTTTTTTTTTAAACAAAAATATGTAGTAGAATACAAATTGGCCTAAAATGATGAAAAAAAATAGATTTTTTAATTTTTTTTATCATTGGGAATGTTATATAGCAGAATGTGAAAAATATTGTTTTTTTTTTTTTTTCAGAGTTGTCACGTTTGTTTGTTTATAGCGCAAAAAATAAAAATCGCACAGGTGATCAAATACCACCAAAATAAAGCTCTATTTGTGGGGAAAAATGGACATCGATTTTATTTGGGTACAGCGTCGCATGACCGCACAATTGTCAGTTAAAATAACGCAGTGCCGAATCGCAAAAAATGACCTGGTCATTAAGGGGGTAAAACCTTCCGGTCCAGAAGTGGTGAACTTGGCTTATGTTATGTGTGCATGTTAGAATTCCATAATGTATAATAACTATAGGATAGCACCAGTGAGATACACGGCGGGGTAGATCTGAGCATCCCCCAGCAGCCATTCCCTACATATGTCACTACCTAAATGGGAACCTGCAGTAATTACACAGAAGTAATGCGCTTTGTGCAGATGTTTATTAAATGTCACAGTCGCCAAGAGTTAATTGCATCAGTGCAATTTACCATTGAATGAGCCAGCCGGCCCCGTGACTCCTTGACCTGAAGGATGTTACTAATTAGATTTGTAGTGAAGCATTTTCAAGTCTGTTACATCAACTGTGAGGAGTTTGCTTGTATCAAAGTGAGAAAATTCCCTGTAGGACTTGGAAATGATTCCTTAGAATCTCTTTCGAACTTGGTTTGCCAAAACTTTGATACATAATCTCCACTGAACCAATTGTGTATAAATAAGTGGCAACTTAAAGTGGTTCTATCGAACGCCTAAACGTTTTTTACCTTAACCACTTGAAGACTTTTTCGGCACTTCTTCTTTACAAGTTTAAATCAGTATTTTTTTGCTAGAAAATTATTTAGAGCCCTCAAACGTTGTATACACTATACCAAAAGTATTGGGACGCCTGCCTGTACACATACATGAACTTTAAAGCCTTCCCAGTCTTAGTCTGTAGGGTTCAATATTGAGTTGGCCCACCCTTTGCAGCTATAACAGCTTCAACTCTTCTGGGAAGGCTGTCCACAAGGTTAAGGAGTGTGTCTATGGGAATGTTTGACCATTCTTCCAGAAGCACATTTATGAGGTCAGGCACTGATGTGGCTCCCAGTCTCTGTTTAAATTCACCCCAAAGGTGTTCTATCGGGTTAAGGTCAGACCAGTCAAGTTCCTCCACCCCAAACTTGCTCGTCCATGTCTTTATGGACCTTGGTTTGTGTGCTGGTCTAAGTCATTTGGTGGAGGGGGGATTATGATGTAGGGTTGTTTTTCAGGGGTTGGTCTTGGCCCCTTAGTTTCAGTGAAGGGAATTCTTAAGACGTCAGCATACCAAGACATTTTGGGCAATTTCTTGCTCCCAACTTTGTGGGGACAGTTTGGGAATGGCCGCTTCCTGTTCCAACATGACTGCACACCAGTGCACAAACAAGGTCCATAAAGACATGGATGAGCGAGTTTGGGGTGGAAGAACTCGACTCATCCATCCCTAAACTGTCCCCACAAAGTTGGGAGCAAGAAATTGCCCAAAATGTCTTGGTATGCTGACGTCTTAAGAATTCCCTTCACTGAAACTAAGGGGCCAAGACCAACCCCTGAAAAACAACCCTACACCATAATCCCTCCTCCACCAAATGATTTAGACCAGTGCACAAAGCAAGGTCCACTTACCAGTGGAAGCTGGTAAAGCTGCAAAGGGTGGGCCAACTCAATATTGAACCCTACGGACCAAGACTGGATGCCATTAAAGTTCATGTGTGTGTAAAGGAAGCATCCCAATACTTTTGGTAATATAGTGTATATATATTTTTTTTTTAGCAGAGACCCTAGGGCAGGGGTCTCTAAACTTCCAAAACAAAGGGCCAGTTAACTGCTTTTCAAACTTTAGGGGGGCCAGACTGTGGCCAGTGGAAGTAGAAAATGCCCTGGCTTCAGTGAGAGTAAACAATGCCATCGGCTTGGTGGTCAGTGGGAGTAAATAAAATTACTTCATTTGTGTCAGTGGGAGTTATAGTGATTCATCCCTGGTTTAGTGCCTTGTATCAGTGGAAGGAATAATGCCCCAAGGACTGGATAAAGGCAAGCAAAGGGCCACATCTGGCCCATGGACCACAGTTTGGAGACCCCTGCCTTACATGATTTGAGACTATGTACTCCAGGAACTACATTGCTAGACTGCCCAATTTCAACATTATATTCTCTACCACTTACACATTCCTCCCTAAGTCACTAGATTACATCAGGGCATGGGCGTCCGCATGGGAGGGGGGCAAGTGCCCCCCCCCCCCCCCAGAATCTCAACTTCCCCTTTAACGTGGTTGTTAAGCCACTTTATACTATCCTGTCTGGTCTGTTTAATAATCCTGTGTGCTTGTGCCCCTGTGTCAGTGTATATGTTTTAAAAAGATAAACTGTTCTTTACCAGTTTTCAAAGCACTGATCGTCGCTTACGTGACCCACCAGCTCTCTCCTCTCCCTGTCTGACAGCTGCCTGCAGCAGATGGGGCCCAGGATTCCCCGCTGACGTCAGTTGGGAGGATGAGAGGCCAAGAGGAGGAGAGGGGCGGCGGGTCACGTGAGCGGCGATCAGCACTCTGAAAACTGGTAAAAAGCGGCTTATTTTTCCCCTTTAAAAAGAAATATTTGCGAGTCGCGGCTTGCACGGTGACTGACATCAGCAGCCGCGCAGACCACTGTCCTCAGCCCCAGGCCCCGGTGCTATCATTCCAGGAGAGGGGAAGCCCTATATTGAGGAGATTTGTGGCCCCATCCACAGAGGCACCTGATGTCACAACACGTACTGACGTCACGTGCATGCATGCGCCGCATGCACGAACCCAAAACAGAGAGGGCCAGCTTTGCTTTTGCATCAGGTTTCTCAAACCTTTGAATGCCTGCGCTTTATGTGATAATGGCTAAGCCCCTCCCTTTCATGACATTGTTGAAAAGGGGCAGAGCATGGCTGACCTTAAAATGATGCCCCCCCCCCCCCCCCTGGAAAAAAACATAGAAAAGTGGTTCAGATTGTACTTTTTCAGAGGAAGACATAGCCAAAGCCTTTTCTCAAACCCAGAAGATGTCTATAGCTGGTCGTATTCAGAAACAGAATTTCAAACTCTTGAAATGTCTGTTAGACTACATGCTACCCTTCCACACATTTCAGATACCTTCTGAAAGTGCCACCAAGGTAAGGCGTCACTGCTCCATGTATGGTGGAATTGCACGTGTCTTGCTTCCTTTTGATGTTTATAAATATACAACAGATATGATAATTTATTACTCAACTAATATCACTCTTCTATCCATCCTCCCAGGCCACCTAACTGCTGCTAAGGAAGGTTTACTATGCTTTTTTCTGATGGCCACAAGAAAGCTTGCGATCAGATCCAGCACTGCAGTTCCTGAAACATTGCAGGGCAGCAACCCAATCCTTTAGCTGCCCCCCTGAGCCATGGAACTCCTTTCCTGGGGAAAGACAATCTCTGCAGAGCTTGTGGGTGTGCTAGGCACCGTAGACTGGGTCGATCGCCTTGCACATGAGGTACTTTTACTTGTGTCGGGCTCATTAATGCCCCTGGATAAGGCAGAGGCCGTTCTTGGGCATAAGTCAACCTTAAGGCTGACCTCCAACTTATAGATGGCCATTCACCTTGTGCACTTAAACAAAAATCTGGACTCCATGTGTGCACTCGGTTAACTCTTCCTCTTCCATACTTAGTGGCTAAGTCAAGAGCCTCTGCGGTGCTGATCTGCTTCTGTTGCTATAGGAGATGGATGCTTAGGGAGAGGGCACCATAAGTATCCCCCTTCCATGCTAAAGGAACCCCTGCCCGTCACAGGTACCACTCTTCACAACAGGTTGCTTGGACTGGTTGCTAGACCTTCATTACCCCTGGTTAATACTTGCTTGTACTCTGTCCCATATTGACTCTTCTCACCCCAATGTGCTTTAACTGACCTAGGCTGCAAATTCTATGCATAGAGTGGCGGTTACTTTCATACATCTCTTTAAATAAATTCATACCGGGAATGGCAAAGTTTTAATGCTTTACTTAAAAAACTTCAGCACAACAGACAAATAGTCTTTACCTCTCTAAAACCATAACTAAGGCTTTGGCTGCCCTAGAATACCTGCACAGGAAGAGTCCATACTTGGAAAAGTCCATATTGCTTATGTCTTCAGGGAGGACTGCAAGTCTCGGCAGTCCCCCTATATGGTGGTGGTTGCGGTGTTCAGCAGAAAGTTTCCCAGAGAGAGAGAGCCCACTGGCAGAAACAGCTCTCTGTAAGCAGCTGGAGATTACATCTTGGAGGTCTGTCTGTGTCCTCTTCCCATGCAGCAGACTGAGACTGAGAAGAGCCCTCCCCCTTTTATTTACAGCACAGGGAGAGAGGCAGAGCTCAAAAAAAGTACCAGAACTGCATTAACCTTTCCCTCCCAACTAGAGCAGCCTCTGTCTAACTAAAAGTAGGCAAATTGCCTACAGCCTTCAGACTATTTATCTGCTGCCCAGCCACGATCTGGGCACACCTCCCCAGGGATTGGCTAGGCCCTGATCAATATTCAGGGTGGGTATTTTAATTCTCCCTCCTAAGCTCTAGAAGCTTCTTCTAGAGACTTAGGAGGGAGAAATCAAACAACATCTGCTTCAGACCAGACCAAACAATATCTGCCCCCCCATGTTTACAGAAGGAGCCCAAAAACAAAATGTATTTAGCAGCCTAACTGGGAGGGAGCTACATTATGGTGGATGGTCATAATGTTATCACTGATTGATGTGTATACACTCTTTGTAGGAAGACTTGCTGAAAGGGATGTTCTTCATGGCTCAAATAATATGCAGACAGTGGTGAATCTAAACCAGACTTCTCCTCCAAACAAACCATGAGATGAAAAATTTAACAAGAGGTCAAAAAAGTATCAAATAAATGTTTGTGTTTTAGGGTTTGCAGCAATATATTAAACCTTTCCCAGACGTATCGGATAGTTTTGAAAGGTGAAAAACGGCCTGCCTAGTAAAGACGATTTTATGGCCTCATAAACCAAGTGCAGTTCTCCTGCTATCAAGTAACTGAACCGCAGGAAATTAAAGCATTTCTCCATATACTCACCTAAAAGGGCTTCACTTTGCAAGAAATGTAATCAGTCTTACAACCCAGATAATAATGGCTACAAGGATCAGCAGGACCACTGAAGGACTATAAAGAGATACAATTGAAATTAGCATAGAGAAGTACATGTAATATATTTCTCATATAGGAAAATGGCTTTCTTTTCTGTGCCATACTATACCTGTATACAAAAGATTGAAACTGCACACACATTCTATGGACAGTTCAGTCGTGGTCAAAAGGTTTGAGAATGACACAAAGATTTGATTGCTTGTTGGGTAGGTTGAGTTTTTTGCTCTATATATACTGTAAGAGGTTAGCTCGGTAGCGGGTGTGGGTGACCCCTTGGGTGGGTTCGCTACACAGAGAGACAGCCGAGGAGTGGTTGAAAACAACGGTTTATGGTTTATTCTTCCAATTTTCTGGAAACAAGTGCAAGCATCCAAACAGCATAAATCAAACAAACAAAAAATAAACCCTGGCCACTTGGGGCGTCTACCTTCACAACACAGGAACCTACCTATGGAGTCTGTCCCAACCTACTGCTGGGCAGACACTGCTGGTCATACAGCAGAAAACCAATAGTCCATTTGTTTTACTTTCACACAGAAAAAGTCAACACCACCTCACCTTCAGAAGTCTCTCAGCTCACTGCTCTCCTTAACGCACAAAGCCTCAGGATGCAGCAATCAGTAGTCATCCTCTGGATAACTTATAGAGGCCTTAATTGCCTCATTCTGAATAGCTGAAGCTTTCCAACGTCCTTAAACCTTTCTGGCTACCTCTACAGCCGACACCTGATAGTAATTGGTGAATTGTCTAAACAAGGCAGAAATGTATCTCCCGTCTGTGACAACACCCACAGATTTACCCGACTTCCTGTCACAATACTCTGTATCCCACTTCATTATTGTGTACATTACATTATACAGGATTTATTTAGTGCCAACAGTTTGCACAGTGCTTTACAACAAAAGGGCAGACAGTACAGTTACAAGTCAATACAGGAGACATCAGAGGGTCCTGCTCGTTAGAGCTTACAATTCAGGATGGGCCATTAGGCACAAATTTAACCCCTTAATTACCCAAAATGTTAACCCCTTCCCAGCCAGTGTCATTACTAAAGTGACAGTGAAAAGTATTAGCAGTGATCACTATATTAGTGTCACTGGTGATGTCAGTGTCAGTTAGTCAGTTCCCACTCAGTGTCAGTTAGTGTCAAATTTCCCACCGCATTGTCCCCATCCCATTATAAGTTGCTGATCACCGCCATTACTAGTATAAAAATAAATAAATAAATTGAAATTCCAGTATCTATACCAGGGGTCTCCAAACTGCGGCCGAGGGCGGAATGTGGCCCTTTGCTTGCTTATATCTTGCTTTTGGGACACCATTCATGCCAGCAATACCAGACACTATTCATATCACTGACACCAAAGACAGGGCACTGTTCCTCCCACTGACACCATGGATGGGGAACAAATACACCCAATGACACCAATAATGGTGGACTATTCCTCCCACTGACACCAATGATGTAATTTTTTTTGCTCCCACTAACCACCAAGCCTATGGAATTTTTTACTCCCACTGGCCACAGTCTGGCCCCCTAAAGTTTGAAGGGCAATAAACAGGCCCTTTATTTCGAATGTTTGGAGACCCCTGATCTATACCATAGTTTGTAGACGCTATAACTTTTACACAAACCAATCAATATACACTTATTGGGATTTTTGTTTACCAAAGACATGTAGCAGAATACAGAATTCACTGAAGAAGTGTGTCACATATTCATATTCATTATTACATCTTTGATATATTTATTGAATTTTTGCATTTAATCATTTATTGAGTTATTGGTCACTACACAGTATTTTAATTATTTATTTTATTGGCACCAATTATGCACTGAATAGATCTTTTGGCGCAGCATTTTATTTTGATATATAATTGTGTTTATGTTATTGGAGGACACTTTATGCTAGCTGCCATTGGGTGAATTCATTTATTTTAGCACTTATTATTTTATGATTGCGCCGACTTAATATATATATTTTTTTTATGTAGCAGAATACATTTTGGCCTAAATTTATGAAAAAAAAATGTTTTATTGGATATGTTTTATATCAGAAACTAAAAAAGATATACTTATTTTTTTTCACTTATATAGAAAAAAAATGATACAAATCTAATTTGGGTACAGTGTTGCATGACCGCGCAATTGCCAGTTAAATTAGCGCAGTGCTGAGTAGCAAAAAATGCCCTGGTCATGAAGGGGTAGTAAAACCTTCCAGAGCTGAGGTGATTAACAGACAATAACTGTGAGTTATGAATGTACCTTTTAAATCAATGGACTAGAAGTTCATTGATTAGTTAATGAATGAGAAGGTGAACTGGGGACACCTTTGTCCTCGGTTCTCACCATAGCACCTAATGAAGGAATCTTTGCTATGTATAGCAAAGATGCATTAATAAAAGAAACTTTAAGACATTTGGCCTACAGGAGCAATTTAGCCAATTTCGAAGAAGCGTAATTAGCTAAGTTCACTCATCCGTAACGACAAGTGTAGGTGGAACTCCAGAATATTTTCCCAAATGGTAGTCAGAAGTACGTGTCCTGCTGACACAATCTGGTTATAAATCAAGAGAGTTTTTGACTTTATTATTCTGCGTTTTCTCCAATCCATAAACCTCTGTTCCTTAACCGCTTCCATACAGAGCAGTTAGACCCCCTTCCTGCCCAGACCAATTTTCAGCTTTCAGCACTCTCACAATTTGAATGACAATTGCTCAGTCATGCTACACTGTAACCAAACAAAATTTTTATCATTTTTTTCCACACAAATAGAGCTTTCTTTTGGTGGTATTTGATCACAACTGGGGTTTTTTTTTTTCATGATATAAGCAAAAAAATAGCAAACATTTTGCAAAAAAAAAACTTTTTTTTAGTTTCTATTACAAAATTTTGCAAAAAATAAATTTTTCTTCATACATTTGGGCCAAAATTTATACTGCTACATATCTCTGGTAAAATTAACCCAAATTAGTGTATATTATTTAGTCTGTGTGAAAGTTATTGAGTCTAGAAGCTATGGTACCAATTACTGAAAATTGATCACACCAGATGTACTGATGGCCTATCTCCTTTCTTGAGGCCCTGAAATGTCAGGACAGTACAAATACCCCCCAAATGACCCCTTTTTGTAAAGTAGACAGTCCAAGGTATTTAGTAAGAGGCATGGTGAGTTTTTTGAAGTTATAATTTTTTCCCACAATTCTTGGGAAAATGAAGAAAACATTTTTTTTTCTTTTTTTTTCCCAAAACGTTGTCAATTTATAAGCTATTTCTAACACATAGCATGTACACAGCAAAAATGACACCCCAAAATTAATTCTGCTACTCCTTCTGAGTATGGTGATACCACATGTGTGAGACTTTTACACAGCCTGGCCACAAAAAGAGACTCCACGTCCAAGTAGCACCATAAGGCGTTTTAGGAGCATAAATACACATAAAACTTTCTTACTACCTATCACACTTTTCAAGGCCCTAGAGCACCAATACAATGGAAAAGTCCACAAAATGACCCCATTTTGGAAAGCAAACACTCCAACGTATATTCTATGAGGCATTATGGGTCCTTTGAACATGTCATTTTTTTCCACAAGTTTTTGGAAAATGTGGAAAAAAAATAAAAACTTTTTTTTTTTACACAAAGTTGTAAATTTATAGAATATTCCTAACACATAGCATGTACATAGCAAAAATGACACCCCAAAATACATTCTGCCACTCCTCCTGAGTATGGCAATACCACATGTGTGAGACTTTTTCACAGCCTAGCCATATAGAGGGGCCTAAACATCCAAGGAGCATCATCATGCATGCTAGCCACTTGCCTAGGCCTATTTTTGACATTTGGTGTTTACAAGCTAAAATCAGTTGTTTTTGCTAGAAAACTACTTAGAACCCCAAAACATTATATATTTTTTTTTTTTAGCAGAGACCCTAGAGAATAAAATGGAGATTATTGCAATATTTTTTATCACACCGTATTTGCGCAGCGGTCTTCCAAACGCAATTTTTTTGGGAAAAAAAATCACTTTTTTTAATTAAAAAATAAGAAACCAGTAAAGTTAGCCCAATTGTTTTCCATAATGTGAAAGATAATGTTACGCCGAGTAAATAGATACCCAACATGTCATGCTTCAAAATTGCGCACGCTCACAGAATGGTGACAAACTTTGGTACTTAAAAATCCCCATAGGCGACATTTTAAAAATTTCTACAGGTTGCTATCTTAGAGTTACAGAGGAGGTCTAGGACTCAAATTATTGCTCTTGCTCTAACGATCGCGACAATACCTCACATGTGTAGTTTGAACACTGTTTACATATGTGGGCGGGGTTTCCGTATGCGTTCGCTTCTGCGCGCGAGCTCGCGGGGACAGGGCGCTTTAATTTTTTTTTTTTTTTTTTACTATTTATTTTTTTATTATTTTTTATTTTTACACTGTTTTTAAAAAAAAAAAAAAATTGATCATTTTTATTTCTATTACAAGAAATGTAAACATTACTTGTAATAGAAAAAGGCACGACAGGACCTCTTTTTTGTGAGATCTGGGGTCAAAAAGTCCTCAGATCTCACAAGTACACTAAAAGATAGAAAAAATAAAAAAAAATAAATAAAAAAAAAATTAAATAAAATGAAAAAAAAAAAGGGACCTTTAAACTGGTTGCTAAGCAACGACGTTTGCCGTAGCTCCGGTCCTCCAAGACCATAGAGTCGAATGAGGGCAAGCTTGCCCTCACTCGACATCCTGTCTGTGAGGATCTGGGACCGGATCCTCACAGTAAGCGGGGGAAAGGACCAGAATGCAGCGGGAGGGGGGGGGCACCTCTTCCGCCACCCCGGAAGGGTGATCCCGCGGTGAATCCGCCGCTGGGACCACCCTTATCGGAAAGCCAACCGTCCACCGTTTAAAAAAATACCAGGGTTATGGCAGCTATCTGCTGCCATAACACCGGTATTTAGGTTTAAACGGACAACGTATATAAACCTTTTTGGACTTAGACATGGTGGCTGTATGAAGGGTGACAGGTACTCGGGTACTTTGCTGGGCAGGTGACAGTTACTCTGGTACTGATGAGCAAGTGGCAGGTACTCGAGTACTCCGATAGGCAGGTGACAGGTACTCGGGTACTCTTATGGGCAGGTGACAGGCAGGTGATAGGTACTGATGAGTAGTACTGATACTGATAGGTGATACTGATACTGTACTGATGATGGGTACGGATGATCAGTACTGATACTAATAGGTGATAGGTACTGATGGGTACTGATGAGTACTGATGAGTAGTGATGGGTAATGATGAGCAGGTGGCAAGTACTCGGGTACTTCAGGTGTCAGGTACTCTGATGAGCAGGTGGAAGGTACTCGGGTACTCTGTTGGGTAGGTGACAGGTACTTGGGTACTCTGATGGGTAGGTGACAGGTACTCGGGTACTCCGATGACGGGTACTCGGGTACTCCGGTGACGGGTACTCAAAGTACCAGAGTACCTGTCATCAGAGTACCCGAGTACCTGTCATCAGAGTACCCGAGTACCTGTCATCAGAGTACCCGAGTACCCGTCATCAGCGTACCCGAGTACCTGTCATCAGAGTACCCGAGTACCCGTCATCAGCTTACCCGAGTACCTGTCATCAGAGTACCCGAGTACCTGTCATCAGAGTACCCGAGTACCTGTCATCAGAGTACCCGAGTACCCATCATCAGAGTACCCGAGTACCTGTCACCAGCCCATCAGAGTACCTGTCATCAGAGTAACCGAGTACCTGTCATCAGAGTACCCGAGTACCTGTCATCAGCCCATCAGAGTACCCGAGTACCTGTCATCAGAGTACCTGATGGGCTGGTGACAGGTACTCGGGTACTTTGATGGGCTAGTGACAGGTGCTCTTTATTGGGGGGGGGGGCAATCAGTGTGGTTGGGGTGCACTGTACTTGGTAACTAGCTGTTACCACAATCTCCTCCTCACACAGGATCAGTGTGTGAGGAGGAGAACACGGTGACAGCTTGTTACCGTGTTCTCTGATGACATTTGTGACCGGCTGTGATTGGACACAGCCGGTCACGCGGTAAAGAGCCAATTTCATTGGCTCTTTACCTAGATCGGGGATGGGCTCTGTCCGAAGGACGAGCCTCGTCCCCGATCGCCGCGCTGTGCGCCCCCGGGGGCGCGCATTAAGGAAGGAACGAGCGGCTCGCGCTGGAGCCGCTCATGTGATCGGCTGTGATTGACACAGCCGATCACGTGGTAAACAGCCAATTTCATTGGCTGTTTACCTTGATCGGGGTTGGGCTCAGTCCGAGGGACGAGCCTCACCCCCGATCGCCGCGCTGCGCGCCCCCGGGGGCGCGCAGTAGCGGGGAGATCCGGGCGCCGTCATATGACGTCCGCCCGGATCGAGAAAGGATTTGTGCCGACGTCATTTTACATGACGCGGTACGGAAGGGGTTAAAGTAGAAGTTCAGGCAAAACGCTAAACCTACTCTCTGCCACATTCCAAACCTAATCTATCTAGCCCTGTAAAGCAAAAATCGTTGTACTTACCTATTCTGCAGCCGATCCGGTCTGGTACCAGCATCAGCTGTCAACAGCGGCTTTAGTGTGGAAGCGGATGCAGGAGAAGCAGCCGACAACAGAAACCCATAGGAAATCTATAGGTGACCTCACTTCCCAATTATTTCACAGCCATTGTTGGTCCTCTTCTGCATAGACCCTCTGTCGCTGCAGACCGGACCGGATCGGCTGCAGAATTGGAAAGTATAGCGATTTTTGATTTACAGGCGGGGCCGGCCCTACCATGGGTCCCGCTGGACCTTGGCAGAACTTTGAGAGGGGCAGCAAATTGATGTCCAAGATTATTTTTCCAGAAGTTTTGTGTGTCATCAGTTTGCAGAGCGTTACAGGTGGAATTTCCCCATCTCGTACTGCCGCCGGTAGTGCAAACTGATGAGAATGAGCATCTCTTCCAGGGAACGTCCCTTGTGTGATTGGGGTGTGTGCAATGACGTCAGACATCAGCGCACTCCATCTCACTCAGGGCAGGCTGGATCTTCTGGGGTGGTAGCTGCGGTGGACACAGGAGTGGCAGGAGGACTGAGGACAGACAGTGGGTGTTTGGTGGACTGGTACAGGTGGTGAGGTATGGAAGAAGATAACAGCATATATAAAATCTTCTACATTTTATATTTATTAAAGATATTACTGTTTTTTTTTTTTTTTTTTTTTGTCCCTATACCCCACAAAGCAACCCCTTAACCCCCCTCCCACAATACAGCCGACCCTCCCGCCCACCCCTTGCCCCGGCCCTACCTAAATGCCACCATGTTTGAACCCTACAGAAGAAGTGAAAGCACTATTCTATGTGGCACATGTTTTCCTGACTGCGGCAATGTTCTCCTCATCTCTCAGAAATGTCAGGGCGGGTACAGCCGCTATCAATGCGGCCAGGTTAGGCATGTCACCTCGTACCAGGCTCTGCTAATGAAGAAATCTTTTCTGCCATCTCTGCCCTTCACCCACAGCTGCCTTCCTCCGGTGTGACAGTGGGAAGCCATTCTATGTAACAGGCACTAAAAATATTTAGACAGCAGCATTTGGTGCCCAGCAGGAAATCCACAGACAGATAAACAGATAAAATATTCTGAAATCTCAGCATGAAAGAGTAAGGCGTTGCTTAACCGAAAAAGAAAAAGAAAAAAATACATATTTCTGCATGCAAAAACAAGAAAATGTCACTAAATGATGTCTCTAAATGAGGAGACATGATACTGCGATATTCCTGCAGGATCACCTTCTAGAAGAACTATTGGAAGCCGGCTTGGAATAGGATGTCGCTTCATCTCTTTTGAAGTCATAAGTCAGGCGATACAGACGGTAAAAAAGGTAGAGTATGGGGGTGCTCACGTTTATGGGGAATCACAGACACCCCAATACTCTCCTTAACATCTAATGTAGACACATAAAATGTTATTTTTTATTTCAAATCCCCTTAAATCATGAGAGCTCAACCTGTGGCCTTCCAGCTATTGCAGAACTAGAAGTCCCATCATGCCTCTACCTTTGGGAGTGATGCTTGTAACTTTCAGCAACTTGCAATGCCTTATGGGACTTGACGTTCTGCAACAGCTGGAGGGAAACTGGGGCCCCCTTGCCTTAAATATTGTTGTAAGTTCATTTTCGTGTAAATACGGCCCTCAGTAGAACATGGCCCTTATTTATTCTCCTACAAATGTCTCCCTTGAAATAGCTCTGAAATTTTACCTTTATTATCTATGGATTCCATAAAGTTTATGTAAAGGCAAAACGTTTTATTTTAATTCATATAGCGGTGGTCTCAAAACCGTGGCCTGAGAGTCGAATGTGGCTTCTTGCTTGCCTTTATCCAGCCCTTGAGGCATTATTCCTCTCATTGATATGAGGCATTATTTCCTCCTACTGGCACCATTCTTCCCACCAGTAACAACAGTGTGGCATTATTCCTCTCATTGACGACAACAGGGCCCTATTCCTCCCACTGACACCAATGACGAGGCTTTATTTCTATTACTGACACCAATGATGGGGCACTAATCTTCCCACTGATACCAATGATTGGGGCACTATTCCTCCCACTGACACCAATGATAGGGCACTATTCCTCCCACTGACACCAATGATGGGGCATTATTCCTCTCACTAACACCAATGATGGGGCATTATTCCTCTCACTAACACCAATGATGGGGCATTATTCCTCCCACTGACACCAATGACGAGGCTTTATTTCTATTACTGACACCAATGATGGGGCACTAATCTTCCCACTGATACCAATGATTGGGGCACTATTCCTCCCACTGACACCAATGATAGGGCACTATTCCTCCCACTGACACCAATGATGGGGCACTATTCCTCCCACTAACATCAATGATGGGGCATTATTCCTCCCACTGACACCAATGACGAGGCTTTATTTCTATTACTGACACCAATGATGGGGCACTATTCCTCCCACTGACACCAATGATGGGGCACTATTCCTCCCACTGACACCAATGATGGGGCACTATTCCTCCCACTGATACCAATGATTGGGGCACTATTCCTCCCACTGACACCAATGATGGGTCACTATTCCTCCCGCTAACATTAATGATGGCACACTATTCCTCCCACTGACACCAACGATGGGGCACTATTCCTCCCACTAACACCAATGATGGGGCATTATTCCTCCAGCTGATACCAATGATGGGGCACTATTCCTCCCACTGACACCAATGATGGGGCACTATTCCTCCCACTGACACCAATGATGGGACACTATTCCTCCCACTGACACTAATGATGGGACACTATTCCTCCCACTGATACCAATGATGGAGTACTATTCCTCCCACTGATACCAATGATGGGGCACTATTCCTTCCACTGATACCAATGATGGGGCACTTTTGTTGCCAGCGATTTAGACATTAATGGGCAGTATTCCAACATGATAACGACCCCAAACACACCTCCAAGACAACCACTGCCTTGCTGAAGAAGCTGATGGTAAAGGTGATGGACTGGCCAAGCATGTCTCCAGACCTAAACCCTATTGAGCTTCTGTGGGGCATTCTCAAGCGGAAGGCGGAGGAGCACAAGGTCTCTAACATCCACCAGCTCCGTGATGTCATCATGGAGGAGTAGAAGAGGACTCCAGTGGCAACCTGTGAAGCTCTGGTGAACTCCATGCCCAAGAAGGTTAAGGCAGTGATGGAAAATAATGGTGGCCACACAAAATATTGACACTTTGGGCCCAGTTTGGATATTTTCCCTTAGGGGTGTACTCACTTTTGTTGCCAGCGGATTAGATATTAATGGCTGTGTGTTGAGTTATTTTGAGGGGACAGCAAATTTACACTGTTATACAAGCTGTACACTCACTACTTTACATTGTAGCAAAGAGCCATTTCCTCAGTTTTGTTGCATGAAAAGATATAATAAAATATTTACAAAAATGTGTAGAAATGATTTTTTTGCGAGATACTGTAAATAACAGGTAAAATCATCATTACTTGAGCCTGATTGGTTTGTGTCTGGCAGACAGTGTTGCCAACCTATCAGACAGAAATTTACAGACACCCAAAATTTAGTGGCATTTTCAAAAGTTACAAAATTACAGTTTTAAGTGCAAATGTGGCTGCCAGACACAAACCAATCAGGCTCAAGTAATGATTTTACCTGTTATTTACAGTGATTGGTCACAGCTAATCGCATAGTACAGATGGGTTGTGATTGGCCCTTTCTGCACTCTGTGATCACATTGACCAATCACAGCTAGCAACACAATTGTACAGAATGGATGGCATGAAAGAAAGCAATCCATTGTTTACAACTGTCATGTGATCTGCTGTAACTGGTCATAGAGGTCACATGGTTCTCGGCAGCGAGCTGGTACACTGATCAGTCATTTTGACAGATCACGCCGATGAGCGGTGCTTTCTGACAGGATGTCATATGATGTCCAAACAGAAGGATGAAAGGCCCATCTGACCTTTAACAGAAGGTGTTAAAATTAGGGATCGGTTGATTATTGGCAAAGCCGTTATATTGAGGGTCGATCTGCACTTTCCCCGATATATCGGAATCGGCCCCTGAGGTTACAGATATTGCTGATATTTCAGAAAGTGCTTGTACCGGAGTGATGCCTGCAGCTAGAGGCATCACGCCAGTACCGGCGTCCATAGCCGATGGTCGGCTGTCTTATAATAACAACTGATGCGGCTGAGAAGCCGATCGCCTGTCATTACAAGGAGCGGAAGGGGATGTCCCCCCTGCCGCCGCCTTCCGCGGCTCACCCAGGTCTCCCATCCCAACGGGAGACCCGGAGAACCAGCCTGAACGGCCAACGAAGACCCAATCAAAGCCACATTCGGATCTGATCGGGTCTCCATGCAAAAACCCAGAAGTGATGTCATGACATCACTTTCGGGGAACTCGGCACCAGATTTTAAAAAAAGACAGCGTTCAAAACAGCCAAACTTGGCGTTTTGAATGCTTTTAAGTGCAGAGGTTTGTGGTCTTTTAGACCCCCAGATCCCTCCACAAGAGTACCTGTCAAGTAAAAAAACCAAAAACATTTATTAAATGTACGAAAATATCGGCCCATATCGGCCGTTACTGATATGTGATGACCGGTATCGGTCAATATCAATATCAATATATCGGTATCGATATCGGTATCGGTAATGAAAAAACAGTATCGGTCAATCGCTAGTTAAAATGTCCTCTGCCGCAGATCAGTCTTTAGCTGGCCTTTGCTCTTATTATTGTATTATTGTAACCAGATTGTATTATTGTAACCAGATGAGCAGTTAAGGCCCCATGCACAATGGGTACACTGGGAATTTAGCCCTGGTACATCGGGCTCTAGGCCTCTATGAGAAGCTGATAACTGCTATGATCATTTACGGCAGTATATGCCCAGCGATGGTTCCGGACAGGGCTTTTTTTCAGCGGGAACGGGGGTCTATTGTTGCTGGGGAGGTCTTCTGTTGCTCATGGGGATTTATTGTTGCTGGGGTCGGTCTTTTGCTGCTTGCGGGTCAGTTGTTGCTGGAAGGGATTTATTGTTGAGAGAGGGGTCTTTGTTGCTGGCTGCTGGAGGGTCTATTGATGCTGGCTACTGGGGAATCTAGTGTTACTGGACGGGATCTATTTGCTGCTGGAGGGGATCTATTTGCGCAGAGGGTCTAGTGTTGCTGGAGAAGTCTGTTGTTGCTGGTGGGGTATCATGTTGCAGGGAATCAATCATTGCTGGGAGGGATCTACTGCTGAGGGATGGGTCTAATGCTGCTGGCTGCTGGAGAGTCTATTGATGCTGGATGTTGGAAGTCCATTGTTGCAGGGGTGGATCTATTGTAGCTGGGGTGTCCATTGTTTCTAGATCTATTATATTGCCTTTCTTGTTATCGTTAATTCTCTAAAAGGGGTGGTACTGGGAGGTGGGTAGGAGGTGAAACCAAGGAACAGTGCTCGGGGGTGGGTAGGGGACGGAGTCAAGGGGTGACTCAGAAGGGAGGAGTTCCTGCACCTATTCTCTGAGAAAAAAAGCCCTGGTTCCGGAACACAAGAATGCTTGTGTTCTACCTTTTCAAAGGTATTAAAAAATAAATATATGCTTTGGAGTGTGCAGCCAAAAAAAGAGACCCACCAGTGGACATTTTCAGATGTAGTTTGATCCCACAAGGTCATCGGGATTACACAAGCCATTTATAATTTATTTTTATCACTAAATAAACCATTTTAATTCTAATGGTACAGTTATCATTTCCTAAAATTGACAAAAAAATCAACTGCGGCTTTATTTGCAAAAGCATCAATATGATTTGTTCCACCTGCTGTCCCTGTGGAAAAACAAAATAAAATTTTCTATTTTGAAGGAGAGTGAATGAAGCTCGTAGACTGACCCAAACGTAAATTGAGTAAATGCTGAGAAGATGTTTATTATACGAGACAGCTCGCAAATTATAGCCAAACCAGCAAGCTGCAGCTACCTAATTAAATCTGACTTGAGCCATGTCCAAAGTCCCATATCCAGCACTGAATAATACCGGGTGAGGTTTTTACTATAGCAACGTGATTTCAAGCTATACAATTTGTCTGGGCATAATCAACCCCCTATTATGATAGATCTGTCATATCTCTTTTCAAACATTCGTAATTAATACATAGCTTCATATTTAATGCGGCCAAATTCCACGTCTTGCATGCATAAACATATTTCAGATTATACATTTTGTGTACCTTCAATGGTTGTTAAAGTCCCTTTTTTATTTTCTGTATAGTTTATTACCCCCTCCACAGAGCTATAGCACATGGTTGTTACAATGAAACAAATATGAGTGTCATGGTCAAGGGTCAGGCTTGAAGACCAGTAGCTATGGCAGTAGATAGGCTTCCACCCACCAGCTGGATAAGTACAGCAGTAGGTCACTCTGGCAGATGACGCGGGCTCACCCGAGGCACGCGGTCTAAGCACTAACTGGTATTCACCAGAGCTCCAGATGGTAGAGATGGGTTTTGCTGTGTATGAGTACCAGGTCATGGTTCACAGGATCACCCCACCAGGAGGTGAGCAAGCTGGGATCCAGTAGCAGATATAGCAGGTAGGGGTTCAAGCAGAAGCTTAGTCAGTAAACATGCCAAAGGTTGGCAACAAGTGGTTGCAGGTGGGGATCAAGCAGAAGCGTAGTTGAGGAACAAGCCAAAGGTCGGTGACGAGTGTGTCATGTACCTGGGTGTCCTTGAACCGGAAGGTTCCTTGTTTCATAGCTTGCAGCCTTACCTGTTGTGCCACAGAGAAGATCTGGAGTTTTGGCAGTTATTTTTCCAGCCTGATGCTTGCCTTGGACTCACTAGCCCCACCTGCTGTCAGCTGCGAACAATGTACAATTTAACCAGCTGTGAACAATGTACAATTTAACCAGCCTTTAAATAGCAGCACTTCCTGTTACTGAGTGCCCGTTTGTTTTGGAATATCTTCCTGGGTGTGCTGCTTGCTCTTTGATAGACTTTTGTGTATGAACTTTTGCCTGTATTCGTGACCCCTCTTCAGCCTGCTGAATCTGTACTTCACCGCCAGCTTGTGTATGACTTCTGCCTGCCTGACCATTCTTTGGATTTTGTTTGGATAGCGCTTTGCCTGATCTGTTGCCGGCCTGATCTCTCTGACAGCACTCAAGCTCCACTTCGGACTTTACCTCATAGGTACCTAACAGAGTGGTCATGAAGATACGAATGGCAGCAGGAGTGACAAGAGCAAGATATTGGCTGGAGAGAGCACAATAATCTGGCAAACTGGAAGTGCAAAGGTGTGGCTAAAACAGAAAGTTCATGGGAGGAGCAAAGATTTCAAGATTCAAGAGAAACAAGGTTCAAGGCAAGATTGTTCCAGGAATTGTCCAGGCTGCTGTCCAGCATTCCAAGTGGCACAGCAAGAAGATACAC
Source organism: Pelophylax lessonae (assembly GCF_965119305.1). NCBI lineage: Eukaryota > Metazoa > Chordata > Amphibia > Anura > Ranidae > Pelophylax > Pelophylax lessonae. Next base: position 17,643,368 of record NC_138776.1, on the reverse strand, counting down.
CCCCAGAGGTTGCAGGTTCAGACCCGGGTCCTGACAATGAGTCTACACCAGCCTTTTTCAACCAGGGTTCCCAGGCACCCTGGGGTGCCTTTAGGTTCCTTCAGGGGTGCCTTGGCAAAGTGCCTACAAATTGTCCCAAAATTGTATACAAGCCACCAGATGGATGAAGCCTGCCTTTTAGTTACACAAAAGCCACAGGTTTTCATTGTGCACCATTATGACTTTTTAGCTGTCAGCGTCCTAACGACCAATGACCCTCCCCTGCCCCTCTCTGTCAGTGCTGGGGTCACGATAGCTAAGTGATGGGGATAAACTGAGGGCGAAGAGAAACTTTGGAATACTAGTCAGTACCAGTTTGCAAAAGTGTATTGGCTTTGAAAGAATAAATCACCTCTAACATTGGGTGTCCTACGTGTGTAGATGTTCATATATTATGTAAAACTATTAGCATAGTTTTTTACATTTTAGAATGGGGTGTCTCGAGATTGTCCATAATTTTAAAAGGTGATTTGAGTGAAAAAAGGTTGAGAAACACTGGGCTTGAGCATAGAGATAAGCAGAGGCCATCTTTACTCTGCTTATTTCTGTTACCAGCAGCCGCAACCACCAGATCAGGGGCTACTGATCTCGGGGCTACTGATCATCCAGGTCACCCAGATCATTTGAGAACCACTGGTAAGCAAGGGGGGGGGGGGGGGCACCCCTCCCACCTCTTTTAAAAGTGATCCAACTGAGAATTTGTTGCTTGGACCACATATATCAGTTAGAGCAGCCATTCTCAACTAGGGTTCTATGGAACCCTAGGGTTCCTTCAGAGCTTGCTAGGGGTTCCTTGAGCTATGGCTGACTGACCTCCTTTTTTATAGTGTCTTTATAGTTCTGGGATCAATGTCACTTGGTAGAACCAGTTGCATGGAGCCAATGATCTTTTTAGCCATCTGTAGGTGTTGCATTCTGACCACCACTGTAAGGATGGCATTCTTCCCAATGATAACCAATGTAGGGGGCATTTTCTTCACTGACCACCAATGAATTGGATTTAGTATGGGTTCTTTGAGACCTGAAAACTATTTCAAGGGTTCCTCTAGGGCAAGGATCTCCAAACTACGGCCCTCCAGCTGTTGTGGAACTCCACTGCCCATTACGCATTGTAAAACTCTGACATTCACAGACATGACTTGGAATGATGGGAATTGTAGTTCCTGAACAACTGGAGAGCCAGTTTGGAGACCCCTGCTCTAGGGTAAAAAGGTTGAGAAAGATTGAGTAAGAAAATTGCCAGCTGAAAGAACAATACCAGGGTTTTGGCATATTACTGCAACCATAACCCGGGTATTCCACTTTTGACCGGGGACATCTTTTGTCTATGGCCCGGTGGACAAGTGGGTGCCTTGACTGGAGAAAGGTTGGGAAATACTGCTCTGAACTCCTTCAGAAATTACAAAGGTTCCTGTTTTCGGGTCCATCTTAGGTGACAATGATGCTGATTACAGAACAGGCCCCTCATCTGGCTGGATAAATAGGATGCTCTAATATATTACATTCTTTAGAAAAGGTTTGAAAAAGCAAGAATGGATTGTTCTGTATTTAGGAAGAAATCCATTGTGGTGTATACCATACATTCAGAACGCTTTCATAGGTGTCTATTGTGTTTCTTTGTCTAGTAAAGAATAGGTGGGTATGACTAATACCTTTCTCTTTAATACTAAGCTAATAAACAGCATTGATTTAATAGAGGAATTTATGGATATCCTCATCACTGTGTTACTTTGTGGCGGATTCCTCAGTCAGACGCCTCTCTATATTCCAGCCCTGAGAGTCAACATGAAAACAAAGTTAATTTTTCCCTGGAAACCCACTGACAATTTACAACGACAAGCCAGTCACATTATTGTTATCTAGTATTTCCTTGGGTAATACTCTATAGCAACTAAATGGCACTTTAACATTGTTTTAAAACTTCCTCCCATTATTTATTCCTAATTATATGCATATAAAAGTTTTTTTATATGAAGAGTGTTAGAACATTCTGTTACAGCTTAGTACAGCTTAGTGGAAGAGCCTGCATTATTCATATTGGGGATGAGTTATGAACGCTAGAACAAAACGGAGAACAACTGAGATGATGCATCCAATCTGGTTTCAACATTGAACCTAAAAAATAACAAAGTCTAGGTCTACATGACAGGGGGAGGGGGGTCACAGTATCAACCCAACCCTTGTCAAAAGATAAAATGTAATAGTTGGTCATCGACAATTTGTACGTAGGTGCAGTCTACTTTCTCCACTGCAGGTGGCGCTATTCTGCATCAGCACTGCAGTTGGAGAGTTAGTCAAGAGGAACATAGAAATGATCCAATTGGATGCTGCTGCCCCATGTGACTGTGGCAGCCATCTTGGGTCAGGCAGAGCCTATTTGAGGTCCTGGCTCCCAGGCTTGGCGCACATTTTGCAAGTGGGTAGAGTAGGGACAGGTACCCCACCTGGTAGGGACAGAACAAGCTGCAGGGAAAGGGAGGAGAGAAAGTGTAGGGCTTGCATCTTCTCTGGAAATCTTCCCGTTTGGGCACGAGACGGCCAGGCAGCACTCTACCTCTCCTAACGTTGAGTTGTCTTTCTGCTGGTTTTATTGGGAACTGTCTTTGCATAATTTCAATACAAGTTCTTTCAATACACTTGGACTGTGTGTGTTATTGCTGCCGCACCACGCTGCACCCCACCTACAAATTACTCAAATTTTGCCTATTTTTTCTACAATTTTAATCCATCAGTACCTTAGGTTTTAAGGCTGAATGTCAAGTTCAACCTCTTATAGAGGTAAGTGGTTTTGATCCAGGGGAGGCAAGACAAGGACCATCACTAATCTTGGGGGGAGCCGTCTGTGCCTCCTCAAAAAAAATACGTTTTATAGTACTGGGACCTCTACTTGGAAAGGAATGCCTTTACCACTGAAGTTATAGCAGTGTAGAAGAAAACAGCCTCAGAAACCTTTACTTTAAAACCAACACCTGAAAATGCAGAAAACCTTAAGCTTCAAACTAAGTTGGCAAACAACATTTCTTTCACCAAACCAATGACAACCTCAGCACCAATGAGTATTTGAGCCAGGGTAACGCTGTAGGAGCAGAAGCATAGCTTGAAGCTTGTGGGCTCCAATGCAAAAGTTGACCTGGGTCACCTGATGCTTCCAAAGCGTGCCACAATACTCCCACAGCACGCCATGATACTCCTGTTGCTGGCTGCATGTGCATACATGATAAGGGTAGGCAGGCCACACTCTAAGCTGCTGGGTGAAAACGATGAGCTTGTATGTAAAAGAGGAAACTTAAAAGGGCAAGGTCTTACCCTCACCACGGGTGGACGGTCTCACTGATTTCCAGATTCATATAAAAGCCCACCGCTTTCACCCTGGCAGCTCAGAGTGTGGCCTGCCTGCCCCCACCTTGTGTGCACATGCATGATTGAGCAGGGCGGGTATTGAGGAGCTGTACAGGGCTGTACTGGGCTAGGTGGGGGGCAGGCCTGAGCAGAGAGCGTGCCGCTGAACTTAGTCCAATGCAGGCTTTCCTTCTTTCTCTTAATTGATTTTTGGGGACTCTATCAGGGAATGGAGGTAAATACCGAGGTTGTATGTTTAGTTGGAATATGATATGAAATAAGGCCTGACAGAACATTTGCGTTTTCATTTTAGATTTGACCATGTAGCCAAAAAAATGTACTTTATGAAGTGTAGAGACACTGAAGCCAGGTCACCGGTTACCTTAGCGCCTAAGTGGGGCATAGTCGAGTGGTGCTAATCTTTTACTTTGGATATCTTTTACCCAACACTGGGGCAAAACTCCCTCCTACTCTTCAATATTGACCTTGAAGCAACATGAAAGGTTTCTCTACCAGCTTTACAGTATTTTTTCCTTTTTTTTGCATTGGTACATGTCCCCTATAGCAGTGCCTAACTACTGGTGCATTTTTGACACTCGTTTGTCTATTATACCTAAAAATGGCCAGAATTTAGGCACTGTAATTATGTACAAAGGCTGTTTGATCCTGTCTTTTCTGATTCTCTACTTCTTTTACTGTCCCTAATCCATCTCCTGATGGAACAGAGCATTGGGGGCACTCTGCACATGCTCAGTTTGGTGTGTATTGTTATTGTTTGGGAGGATGCATGTGATCAGCACCGGGCCAATCAGCACTGTCCAGAAAATGGGTCAGGGGTCATGCAGTCTCATAGAACAGTCTGAGGATAATGAAAACTCCTCCTACAAGTTTTAAACAGTGCTCGGACAGACACGGATACAAAAAGCTATTTAGCAGTTTATATTTACAATAATAATTTCATTTCCTGGTTCTGTGTACTGTGGGAGACCAGATATAGTGAATGCAGAGTTTTGGGGAAACCAGATTCAGTGACTGCAGGCTCCTGGGGAGACCAGATATAGTGATTGCAGAGTCCTGGGGAGATCAGATATAGTGATTTCAGGCTCCTGGGGAGACCAGATATAGTGAATGCAGGGTCCTGGGGAGATCAGACATAGTGAATGCAGAGTCCTGGGGAAACCAGATCTAGTGACTGCAGGCTCCTGGGGAGACCAGATATAGTGAATGCAGAGTCCTGGGGTGACCAGATATAGTGAATGCAGAGTCCTGGGGAAACCAGATATAGTGGCTGCAGGCTCCTGGGGAGACCAGATATAGTGAATGCAGGCTCCTGTGGACATCAGATATAGTGAATGCAGGCTCCTGGGGAGACCAGATATAGTGAATGTAGGCTCCTGGGGAGATGAGATATAGTGGCTGAAGGCTCCTGGGGAGACCAGATATAGTGATTGCAGGCTCCTGGGTTTAGTAACACTTTAACAATAAAATTCCTCCTTCGAAGACCTCAATGGGATTTAGCTCTAGGTTTGGGTTTGCTGAATTTTGAACAATATTCTCCAAACTTTTAGCAAATTGAACTCAGGCGGATTCGCCCATCACTACAAGTGTATGTGTTTTATCACGTTGAATGAACAGATTCACTTTTGTACTTTTTACTATAGCAAACTTCGAATGTAGAATACCTGTGTAAATACTGAGTGTTCTAATAAATTACATTTTTTAAATAAAAATCCTGCATACTGAATTTTCCATGCTATCTTTGATAAATAGAAGTGTGGATACCATTAGATGTAAGCAAAGAATGTAAGACTTCCGATATTGATTTTGCCATTACTGCTTCATCCAGCAGGGCATTCCGTATAGAATTTCTACCTATACAGATGAAAAATTTGTCTCCCTCCATCAGTAACTGATGTCATCTTGTCCTTTGTACTGTGCTTAGGTTTATATAAACTGTAATTTTTTTCCTCCAAACTAAACAAACCCACTTATTCTGTCTATTCATTATGTCAGACATCTAGTCCCTGTAATCCTTTTAGCTGGCCACGTTTATACCCTCTTTGGTTCTGCTATTCTCTACAAACCTACAGCCCGCATTAGGGCGGAGCGGCCCCTATAGGTGAGATGACAGCGGCTCCATACAGATGATTCTGACATAAATAGAAATAGAATTTGTGGTTATTAGAAAGCCAGGTGAGCTATGCTATCTTATTGGGAACGTGTAACAAATGTAAAGCAGGTGTTATCCCAATGCGGCTGCAAAATTGGAAATACACCTTATCAGTTTAACGACCGCCCTATAGCATATTAACTGCTACAGGGTGGCTGTTCTGTGCAGAACCACATATATATATGGGTAAGGCACGTGCGCTCCGCTTTGAGCCAATCGGCGGGTACCGGTCAATGGATGTCCACCAACAACCACTGATCATCAAGAAGAGAGGCTGGACAGAGCTCTACCTATGTAAACAAGGCAGAGCACCGTCCTGACAGTGGGGATGTGATGGACTTTCTTTCCCTGCAAAGCAGGCCCAGACCTACCTGGTGGTCTGGTGATAAACAATAAACAGAGAAAGAACGTCAGTCAGAATAAAGGTCACTAGAAAACGAATACTGGGCTGTGTACATGATATGGTGCCCACTAGCAGAGAAAGTTGGCTTTCACTAGAGCCTCTAAAGGTTGAGATGGGCTGGAAACCTTAGTGGTCTTGGTTAACTTCACTGCAAACTACCACCAGGTTCTGGCCCTCAGAATCTCCCCTCCGGGGGGGGGGGAGGGGAGAGACGACTGGAATGAAGGGATTATAGTGCAAAGACTGTTCACAGGGCTGAAGATGAGAGAGTAGTCAAGTCCAAGCAAATGTCTAGAGATTCAACAAGCAAGAGAGTTGTCAGGTAAGTCCGGGTTGGTAATGGTCAGGCAATCTCACAGGAAAAAATTATAGCTCTTTGCACAAAGGTGGACACAACACCAGCCACTTCAAAGGCTGGAGCCTAAAGCAGAGTTCCGCCCAAAAGTGGAACTTCTGCTTTAAGGCTTCCTCCCCAGCTCCTGATAGTGAAACTGAGCTTTTGGGATTGAGGGGGGAGCAGGAACCCCGATTTTCAGAGGTACCTGCTCCCACTTCCATTCCGGTCGCCTTAGACGATTGGAAGTGGATGTTTTCCTTCTTGAAGTCTCCTTGGACAAATGACAGGTCCTAGAGGACTTCGTGACCACTCACAGAGCACAGCGCCGCTCGCTCATGGGCAGTAGACACACGGCTGTAAAGCCTCAAGCTGTCACAGCTGGGTGCCCATATTAGAGATGCCAAAGCCGCCGAGGGAGGACATGGGGAGAACGTGGCTGGGGTGAGTACAATAAACAAAAAAATGAATAGAACTCCATTTTAAATACCCTTCTTAGCTAGAGAACATGCCCAGCATTGTTACTGGAGACACTGCAAGTCCTGGCAGTGATTCTGCAAGTAACACTAGAAGCCCTTACAGGGATTCTGCAAGTACCACTGGAAGTGCTTCCTGCTAGGGATTCTGCAATTATCATTAGAAGTATTGGCAAGGATGCTGCAAGTACCACTAGAAGTTCTTCCTGGCAGGGATTCTGAAATTATAATTGGAAGTCCTTCCTTGCAGGGATTCTAGGAGTACTTTTGGTAATCCCAAAAGACTCTCTGGAAGACCTAGCAGAGATTCTGCAATTATCATTGAAAGTCCTTCCTTGCAGGGATTCTGAGAGTACAATTGGTAATCCAGGAAGGGACTCTGGAAGACTTTGCAGGGATTCTGCAATTATCATTGGAAGGCTTTTCAGGCAAGGATTCTGAGAGTAACATTGGTATTCCCAGAAGGGACTCTGGAAGACCTGTTAGGGATTCTGCAATTATTATTGGAAGTCCTTCCTGGCTTTGATTCTGAGAGCATCATTGGTAGTCCCAGAAGGGAACCTGGAAGACTTGGCAGTGGCTCTGCAATTATCATTGGAAGGCCTTCCTGGTAGGGATTATGCAATTATTATTGGAAGTCCTTTCTGGCAGGGATTCTAGGAGTACCATTGGTAGTCCCGGAAGTGACTCTGGAAAACTTGGCAGGGATTATGCATTTATCATTGGAAGTCCTTCCTGACAGGGATTTTGAGATTACCATTTGTCGTCTCCGAAGGCATTCTGGAAGACCTGGCAAGGATTCTGAAAGTACCAAATTATTATTTGGCATTTCTATTTCTGATTGTGAGCTGCCCCAATAATAACAGATCCATCCTCAGGAACAGGTACTAAAATTACAGTATATTACGGGTTACGGAGGGGTAGGGGGGTGGGTGAGATTTACACACTTTTCTAATTGGATTAAAATGTAAACATGTAGGAATACTGGGTAAAAGTTGTGTGAATCGTGTGTGAGAACAATAAATGGACACCTACGTGTTGAATCAAAGTGCTATAAAAATATGGCACTACCTTGTTTACAACCTGTAACTGAACCACACTGTACTTGTGGTCTTCCGTCAGTATACGACATCCTACAGTCATGAACATAAATAGAGATTCCAGTCGCCCAACATACAAAAACTAGCCTGAACTTAGCTTGTATGGATCTGAAAACAACTAACTCTTTATTGAACAAGAAACAGACTTTTATACATTTGAGAAGTATGTCAGTCACTACATGAACAATGACCTGAATATTTACCCAAAACATTACACAATGGTTAGATAACAAGGTACAGCTGACTCATGGCTAATCCCATCTAGACAAGGTTATCATTCACATGCTAATTAACTCAGCGCACTTAAACCAGACTGGGATGACAAGACTGCCCGGCAACAAAGCTAAAACAAAATACAAAATTACACATTATCCTAATTATAAAAACAGAACACCTTATTATACAGACAATGGCAAGAGACCCCAGTATCAGTCTGTCCATCTCCTAAGTACATAGAATACACATTATTTAGGAGTCACGGACTTTGGAAACGGTCTACAACAGTCTAGGTCTCACAGTGTAAAGTGGGATTAAATCTTCATAGTTCTTGAGATATATTTTTGATAATTATTACTGTCCCATTTGAGTAATCCAAACCATATTCTCAGCGTGCCCCAAGTATCTGTCCCTCACTCCCAGTGACGGTGAACCCAGTCACAGAACCTATGGATGTTACCCCGCAGACAGTGTCATTTCTGAATTTAGTCTTATAGTATTTACCTGTAAGTAGCCTTTTAGTTTACAAAATGACTGAATTCTGTAATTCTTTATTTTTTGCCCAGAGTTGTCTTTATAATTTGGTTTGGGACTTATTTAAAGTCATTTAAAACCTTCAGGAGTCGAATTTGCTAAAAAAAAATTGTCACACGGACAATTTGGGTCTCATTCATCACGGACAATTTGTAGCAAATTACTGAATGTGCTGAGGATGTCCCGCTTGGTAATTGGATAAAAGATAAACACCATTATTTATGTTTAAGCTCAGCAAGGTGTAAATGTGGTCCTGCTTTTCCGCATTAGCGACACGTCTTGAGAACAACATTTGGCATTTTGTATTCTATATACCCGGAAGGCAAATCTATTGATTTTAGTGCCTGGACTTCATCACTGTCCCGGTAATGCCCCACGTTGACTTAGCACACATTAGTCAATTAAATGTACTTAAATTACTTAGACTGATGAGACTCACCTTTACGTTCTGCAATCAATTAGTAATTACTAACTCTGAAAGATGCTTTCTGATTAATTCTAAAAGTTTTAAAAAGTACGCAATGGCCGAAACTGCTTCTACCAAGTTAGGAATGTAGGAGCTCACGAATGGCGGAGGATTTTAGAGGCATCAAAAACTGATACAAGGGCTCAGTTGCAACTTTTCCTAATTGTGCTTATTTTTAGGTAATTTGTCAATGAGTGTCACTTAATCCACATCATAAAAAACATTCAATAAATGGTGTATTATATACTGTTCATAATCACTCAGTCACAATAGGATTCCTTTTCCGTATTCTGCCAAAAACCTGGTTGATCCTGCTGCTCTCTATCTCCCCCTTCTGCTCGTCTCCCCAATTCAGCTAGGGATTTTGCAGCTGTGGTGACAGCTCTCCACATGCTCAGTTTTTCAGTGAGTTTATATGCTGAGCATTTCCTTCCTATCACATCTGTGCAGCCCACGTGACTATAGAGTCACACATGTGGGGGTATACACAGTGGTAAATGACAGCCCCCCCCCCTCCTCCATGCCCACTAACCAGCTAAACACAATGGGGTTGGGATATTACATGTAGATTGATGGAGACTTCACCTCCTTCTTTGTCAGGAAAGGGTTAAAACACCTGCTCATGGCACTGTGGCTCCCAGATCTATGGGCTGCTGTTCCGGTGACCACCAGTGGGTGTCCCACAGCAGCAAGAATCTGACATAATTTCATGCAATCAGTCATCACCCGATGCTGGTTGCAGGAAGTGTATTTAAACCCTGTGAATGCTCTTCCTCACTGCCTTGGTGTTGTCTCCATGTGCCCCTGACCTGTGTTCCTGTGTTCCTGCATCCTGATCCCTACCCTGCAGCCTGAATCCTTCCTACCTGCTTACTCCATCTCCTGTTACCCTCTCCCTGGCCTTGTTACCAGCTCCCTCTGCTTGATCGATTAATTTATCCTCTTTTCTGTATATACTTGGTTTGGGCAGTTGTTCGTTGTGTGTCACTATTATTTGGTTATGCGGATTTGATTTACACAGTTTTAGTTTACTGTAGGTGTGTTTACATTTGTGTTATTCACCTTTTTTTTTTTTTTAAATAAATTATATTCTTTTACACTATATTTGTGCCTGATATTCTCTGTGGCAGTCCACACATTTCTGGCCACACCTGTTACCGACACCCTTATTCTAAGACACAGGCTGGAGGGGGGGGGGGGGGTGACACAGCCTGTGACTGGCAGAAATCCACCCACACCATGTTATTTCTACAAAATAATAGAGATTTCATTTCAAATATATATTTGTATGACAATTTTTAGGCAGTTTATTACTTTTATTTATTTATTTTTACTCCAAAAGCAGATTTTTTTCTTTTTTAAACATGTGACCAGCAGCAGAGGACTAGAAGCTCCTCCTGCCTATGTTTCCCTGCAGACAGGCTGGGAGAGAGCTGGGTCATGTGACAGTTGGATATCAATTTAAAAAAAAGGTACTTAGATTATTTTATTAAATAATTACAGTGGCCCACTTAGGTATAGCCTCTGAGGTTCTTATTTCTTAACCACGTCTCTCTTTGAGTGACAGTGGCCTGCCTTTATTTACCTGATTTTCGACCTCTATCGTTGTGGAAGCTTGAAGATTTGTCATTATCCTGCCTCTCCTATGATGTTAAATGCATTAATATCTCCTAATCATATCTTACCATAGGGCTTTATGCCCCCCCCCCCCCCAATGGTAGTTCAAGCACCCTGCTTAGCCTGTAATTGCGGAGCTGTACCTTTTTTCTCTCTGGCAGTGGTTTCCTCCACTGTCTTTTTATGTAACTTGAATATTCAAGTTAAAATCAGTATTTTTTGCTATAAAATTACTTAGAACCCCCATATATAATTTTATATATATATATATATATATATATATATATATATATATTTTTTTAGCAATAACCCTAGAGAATAAAATGGCGATCATTGCAATATTTTATGTCACACCGTATTTGTGCAGCAGTATTTCAAATGCAACTTATTGGGAAGAAATACACTTTCATGAATTAATCACTTCAGGACCGGAAGATTTTCCCCCTTAATGACCAGGCCATTCTTTGCGATTCGGCACTGCGTTACTTTAACAGACAATTGCACGGTCGATCGACGCTGTTCACCCAAAAAAACAAATGTCCTTTTTTCCCCCACAAATAGGGCTTTCTTTTGGTTGTAGTTGCTCACCTGTGTGATTTTTATTTTTTGGGATATAAACAAAAAAAGAGCGATAATTCTGAAAAAAAAAAAAAAAAAACAACATATTTCACATTCTGCTATATATAACATCCCCCACCCAAAAAAATTAAAAATCAAACTTTTTTTTATAATTTTAGGCCAATTTGTATTCTGCTACATATTTTTGGTAAAAAAAAAACAAATCCCAATAAGTGTATTTTTATTGGTTTGTGCAAAAGTTATCGTGTCTACAAACTAGGGGAATGATTTATGTAATTTTTATAAAAATATATTTTCACTAGTAATGGCAGCGATCTGCAATTTTTAGCAGGACTGCATCATTGCGATATTGCAACGAACAGATCTGGCACCTAACCGACATTTTTGACACTTTTGGGGGGACCAGTGACATTACTACAGTAATCAGTGCTAAAAATATGCACTGTCACTGTAATAATGACACTGGCAGGGAAGGGGTTAACCCAGGGGCGATCAAAGAGTTAAGTGTGAGCCTAGGGGAGTATTTTCCAACTGTGGGGGGGGGGGGTGGGCTTGTAAAATCAATACAGAGACCTGTATTTCTAAATAGGAGGAGCTCTGCATTGATTCCTGAGAGAACAACGGTCTGCTGTGTTTACAACAGCAGACCACCGTTCTCTCTTCGCGGGGAGCGACCGCGGTGCCTGGCAGCAATCCTGGCCACCGGCCCTGTGGATCGGCTTCCCCGCTGGCGAGTGGGCGCCCGCGTGTGTGCCCCCCAGGATCGCTGGCAGGTATGGCGATTCGCGGGAACCTTCCCGACCTGTGGCTGGTCAGCAAGTGGTTAAAATATACAAAACAGTAAAGTTAGCCCAATTTTTTTGTATAATGTGAAAGATAATGTTACAACGTGTAAATAGATACCTAACATGTCACGCTTCAAAATTGCGCACGCTCGTTGAATGACGACAAAATATGGGCGACGCTCTAAAAAAAATTATATACCATTACCTGTTTAGAGTTACAGAGGAGCTCTAGTGCTAGAATTATTGCTCTCACTCTAATGATCGCGGCGCTACCTCACATGCGTGGTTTGAACAGTGTTTACATATGTGGGCGGGACTTCTGTATGCGTTCACTTCTGTGCGCAAGCATGGAGGGAACGGGGCGATTTACATTTATTTTTTTTCTTAATTATTTTCTTTTCTTTTTTTTTTATTTTGTAAACATCCCTTGTGACAGTAATAGGCAGCGACAGTTACTCTTTATGGAGGGATCTGGGGTCTAAAAGACCCCAGATCCCTCCTCTGCACTTAAAAGCATTCAAAAAGTTTGTCTGTTTTGAATACTGTCATTTTTGTTTTGTTTTTTAAATCTGGCACCTTTAAGGCTCCAGTAATCGAAAGTGATGTCATGACATTGCTTCCAGGTTTTTACATCGGAGATTCAATCAGAGTCTAATTCGGCTATGTTCAGGTCTTCGGCCAGCTGATCACATGGTAAAGAGCCTACGTCACAGGCTCTTTACCCTGATCAGAGATACGGTGTTGAGTGACACACACCGCACTACTGATCGCCATGCGGCACGTCCCCGGGGACGTCATATGACTTCCAGTCAGGACAATGGAACCCCCTATAGCAGCGGGAAGGTGTTAATCACCACTGGGGTTTTTTTTATTTTTATGCTAAACAAACAATAAAAGACCGAACATTTTGAAAAAAAGTTTTTCTTCGTTTTTGTTATAACATTTTGCAAAAAAAGCTATTTTCGTCTTTACTGATGGGCACTGATAAGCTGCACTGCTGGGAACTGGTGAGTTGGCACTGATAGGTGGCACTGATGGGCACTGATAAGCAGTGCTGATGGGGCTCTACTGATGATCAGTGCCCTGATTATCAGTGCAAAGAATGTATGGAGAGCCTTGCCGGTTATCGGCTTTCCTTTCCTCACATAGACACAGCGTGAGGACTGAAATACTGATAGCCGGCAAGTCTATTTACATGTGATCAGCTGTGATTAGACACAGCTGATCACATGGTAAAGGTCTGCTGTGATTGGCCCTTTACCGCGATCTGTGATCAGCCATGTCCAAAAGACACAGCAGTCAAGAGCCAGCCCGATTCGTGACCCAGGGTGCGGGGTTCTGGGAGGACATCTATTATCTAGAATTTCCAAAAGCATGAGGCAGTCACTAGGCTGTCATCCGTACAGTATATAGAAAACAAAGAGGGAAGATTATGTCGGACTTTCCAGGCCAGAAAGAAGTACACAAAAGAGTGTATATGTATAAAAAATATCACAATATCAATGCCCGCATCCTCCACCAAAATAAAAAAAAAATCACAATTTTATTAAATACACATAAAGGTATAGATGCCAATATGCATCTTGTATTTACATCATAACACCCAGGGCTTTTTTTTCTCTCAAAAAATAGGTACAGGAACTTAACCACGAACAACCCCCCCCCCCCCCCCCCCGACACATACTCCTTCCAAATTGCATCAAATAGTGGGTGTGGTCAAATTTCAATAACAGTGGGAGGGTCTAAAAGGGGCATTAAATACCAGGAGCGCATGATGTACAGAGTGCAGAGTTTGGTAGGGTTATACACAGAGTGCAGAGTTCAGGGGTGCTCCATGTGCAGAGTTCCGGAGTGCGCTACACACAAAGTGCAGAGTTTAGGGGTACTCCCTGTGCAGAGTTCGGGAGTGCGCTACACGCAGAGTGCAGAGTTCAGGGGGGCTCCATGTGCAGAGTTCGTGAGTATGCTACACACAGAGTGCAGAGTTCAGGGGTGCTCCATGTGCAGAGTTTGGGAGTGCGCTACACACAGAGTGCAGAGTTCAGGGGTGCTCCATGTGCAGAGTTCGGGAGTGTGCTACACACAGAGTGCCGAGTTCAGGGGTACTCCATGTTCAGAGTTCGGGAGTGCGGTATACACAGAGTGCAGATTTCAGGGGTACTCCATGTGCAGAGTTCGGGAGTGCGCTACATACAGAGTGCAGAGTTCAGGGGTATTCCATGTGCAGAGTTCGGGAGTACGCTACACACAGAGTGCAGAGTTCAGGGGTGCTTCATGTGCAGAGTTCGGGAGTGCGCTACACACAGAGTGCAGAGTTCAGGGGTGCTCCATGTGCAGAGTTCGGGGGTGCGCTACACACAGAGTGCAGAGTTCAGGGGAACTCCATGTGCAGAGGTTGGGGGGTGCGGTACACACAGAGTGCAGAGTTCAGGGGTACTCCATGTGCCGAGTTCGGGAGTGCGCTACACACAGAGTGCAGAGTTCAGGGGTACTCCATGTGCATAGTTCGGGAGTGCGCTACACACAGAGTGCAGAGTTCAGGGGTGCTCTACACATAGAGTGCAGAGCTCAGCCTTCTTTCACAGCTGCTTACCTCTGCATCCCCCATCCACATCTCAATTTCACACCTCTTCTTCTATGGTACCTCCCTGCACACAGTGGGTGGCTCTGCCTCTCTTGCTTTCAGGGAGATCACCCAGTAGGAGTGTCCACATCCCCACTGCACCCCGGGCACCTGCATCTCCCTTGTCCCCATCCTGCACTCAGTGGGAGCCACTCAGGAGATCAGATCTATGGAGGCCATTGTGAGCAGGGAGCCGAGGGCCTGAGCCAAAAGTGGTGGAACTAAGTTCCAGCTGAAAAAATGCCCTGATAACACCTATTACTTTAAAACCAAAAAGTCGTGGTTATCTAGGAAATACTATATTGTTGGTTCCTCAAAAGCTGATTGGCCCTTTACCGCGCTCTGTGATCAGCCATGTCCAGAAGACACAGCGGTCAAGAGTAAGCCCTGATTTTAGCATTGATTACGGTAGTAATGTCACTGGACCCCCCCAAAAGTGTCAAAAGTGTCAATTAGGGGTCCGATCTGTCCGCCGCAATGTCGCAGTCTCACTAAAAATGGCTGATCGCCGCCATTAATAGTAAATAAAAAAAAATAAAAAATAAAAAGGACGTAAATGTTCCCCCCTAGTTTGTAGACGCGATAGCTTTTATGCAAACCAATCAAAATCACTTATTGCGATTTTTGTTACCAAAAATATGTAACAGAAAACTAATTGGCCTAAAAGGATGAACAATTTGGATTTTTAATTTTTTTTTTTTTTTTTTTTTTTTTAGGGAATGTTATATAGCAGAATGTGAAAAATATATATATATTTTTTTTTTTTTTTTTTCAGAAATGTTGCTCTTTTTTTTTTTTTTTTTTTTTTTTTTTTTATTTATGGAATGTTATATAGCAGAATGTGAAAAATATTGTTTTTTTTTTTTTTTTCAGAAATGTTGCTCTTTTTTCTTTTTTTTTTTTTAATTACAAAATTTATCAAAATGTTTATACAATATGTATCTCCTTACATACTCAGACATATATCTTGGTCCCCCGAGGGATCCCATCATTCACAGCTATACAGATAAAGAGAAAAAACAAATATCCATATTCAATATATTATCTCTAATATTCAAACATATTTAATATTATCCACCAAGCATTAGTCTTTACATTTAAGCAAACACTTTCCTTTCATGTTTCTCTCCTATGTAAAGTAGCATTAGCATTTATCCATACATCCCAGATCTTATGATATTTTTGGGTCACTCCTCTTTGTTCATACATTATCTTTTCATAGGATATAATTTGATTAACTGTTTTAATCCATTATTTACTGATGGTGGTGTCATTTGCTACCATTTTACCAAATTTTTATTTTTTATTTTTTTTTATAGCGCAAAAAAAAAATGCACAGGTGATCAAATAGCACCAAAAGAAAGCTCTATTTGTGGGAAAAAAGGACGTAAATGTTCTTTGTGTACAGCGTCGCGCGACCGCGCAATTTTCCGTTAAAATAACGCAGTGTCAAATCGCAAAAAATGGCCTGGTCAGTAAGGGGGAAAATCCTTCCAGTCCAGAAGTGGTTAAAAGCCAGCAGGCAATTCACCCTACAAGCATCTATCCATACACGAAATATAAGCAGGGGAATTGATCCCTTAAATCAGGGTTCTTCAAACTATGGCCCTCCAGTTGTTAAGGAACTACAATTCCCATCATGCCTAGTCCTGTCTGTGAATTTCAGAGTTTTACAATGCCTCATGGGATGTGTAGTTCCGTAAAAGCTGGAGGGTCGTAGTTTGAGGATCCCTGCCTTAAAGCGGAGTTCCGGCCTCAAAATCGAAAAAAAAAACGATTTTGGGCCATCCACTTGCTGAGGGTCACCTGAAAAAGAAATGGATGCTCCCGAATTTATTTTTATTTGTTCACTAACCTTGTTATAGAAGAAAATATACTCACCTTCCTTCCACTTCCTCCCTCTGCGGCCGCGGCCCGCGCCGTCTCTTCCGGCTTGCAATGGCTCCTGGGAGCTGAGTGTCATCGCTCCTAGGAGTCAATGCGCCTGCACCGGCCCCGCTCGTCACTCCCGGGGCAGGTGCGGCGTTCCCTGCTAAACAGCTTCTGGGCCCAGAAGCTGTTTAGCAGGGAACGCCGCGCCTGCCCCGGAAGTGACAAGCGGGGCCAGTGCAGTGCATTCTGGGACTCCGACGTCACCAAAGAGGAGGCAGAAGAGGACGCGCTGGCTTCAGGTGCCCACACCTGAGATGGCAGCGCTGGAGAAGAAATTTTGAAGGTAAGTATTTCTTCTAAAACAGGGGTGTCAAACTCAATTTCATGGCGGGCCGCATCAGCATTATGGTTGCCCTCAAAGGGCCGGTTATATCTGTAAGATTAGATGTCCAGAGCACCCCACGCCCCCTTACACCCTTACATGAGATGTCAAAAGCCCCCCCCCCCCCAACCATCAGAAGTCAAGAGTCACCCACTGTTCCCTACATCACAATGCACCCCCTTACCTGGTGCTACTGCCAGGAAGAAGATGCGGTTGGATCTAGGAAGAAGAAAGTGCAAGGTCTGGAGGAGGACCAGAGGAGGGCTGGAGTCAGCTTACAGAGTCTGCTGAATGCTGAGACCAGGGGGGCTTAGGCAAGGCAGTGTTGTGGCTGCACAGAGAGGTGCAGGATCTGTAGGAGGAGTTCTGCCCTCCTCTCTGCTGCAGACTGTTGAGAAGGGGGGGGGGGGGGATAAGCAAAGACAAGCCTTTCTACAGCAGCACAGGGATGCACAGGATCTGGCAAAGGAGTTCTGTCCTCTCTGCTGCTGACTACAGAGACAAGGTGGGTGCAGAGACAAGGGGGGTGCCGCAGCTGCAGGAGAGGTGCGAGGGCCACATGAAATGGCCTGGGGGGGCCGCATTCGGCCTGTGGGCCTTGTGTTTGACAACTGTGTTCTAAAAGGTAAGTGCGACCCGGGACAGTTCAGAGGCTATCTCAGTGGAGGCCGGTGCATAGGGGGCACCAGGGCGCCACCCCCCCTAAAAAAAAGAAAAAAAAATTACAAAACGAGCAATAAAGTTTGAAAAAAAAAAAATTGCGTTCGCCGCGATGTGGAGGCGGGGGGGGGGGGTGGGGTTACCACCCAGAAGAGGCGCCGATTGGCTGCCCTCTGGGGGGCGTGGGGGTGTAACCTGGGCACAAGGCACATCGCTTGGAAACCCCCACTTCGTGGATTCCTGGCTGTGATTGGTCCAGCCTCCAGCCTGGACCAATCACAGCATCCAGGACATCCGACGCTGACCCCGCTGAGCGCCGCGGACGTCACTCGCATGCGTCATTCTCAGCAGTGGACCGGACCCGGACAGACGATGGAGTCGGGTGGACACCGGACGGGAGTGACGGCGGCACCGGAGAAGAGACCACCAGCATCTGATCCAGACGACCGGACCGGTCACCTCACCAGGCCGCAGCTCGAGGAGCGGAGGTCATCTGGAACTGGAAGAAGAGAAGAACCACCAGGCAGTCGGGACTCGGTCATCACCACTGGTAAGTGAGTCCTCGTGGTCCTCCTGTCCTGTCAGTCCTCCTCTCCTCCACTCCAGTGAGTCTTCTCCTCACTCACTGTGGACAATCAGTACAGCGTGTGCAGCGATATGTATCATGTAGTGCAGGCCACATTTTTGTATATAGACAACCCTGACATGTGTATGTGCGTTTCATTAAACTCTATTTTATATCACCAGCAAATGAACAATAACTTGTCCCCTCCCCTCTAACAGTCAGAACGTGTCATGGGGTTGTGGGGACGCAGAACCTGGGACACATGGTGGGGGCACACGTTTGGAGGGGGGGGGGATGCAGAGGAAAGCATTTAGGCACCTTGGAGAACATGTTTTATGTTACTTCTATAAAAAGAGTTTTAGGGTGTAGCATGTGACACAGTGCCAGTTCTCAGCCCCCCCCCCCCCCCCCTTTTTTTAGGAAATCATGAGGTTCTCCTCTCTGCAGCATTATGTATATTGTTGTGACTCCGCACCACTATTTCTTTTTAGAATCTGTGAATGGGAAGACTACAAGTCCCATCTACTACCCTGATACAGAGACCTGCATGCACATGTTATAAGCACAGTGGCCCCTTTATTTGACTATTCTCCTGCACCTGTGAGAATTATGGGTAAAGAAGTGACAGGCTTTTTTATTATAAATTGCTCTGCCTGGAATTGCATGTGTCTATGATACCGTGTGGCTTCATACAGGTGTTTTGCTTATGCATGGTGATGCAATTAATGGCACCCCTGTAACTGAGCAGCATGTTTCACCTGTGATGAGGGAGCAATAGTCTGCAGAAGCCTGTGCATTGTACCCATGGTCCACTGATGGTGGCAGTAATAGTCTGCAGAAGCCTGTGCATTGTACCCATGATTCACTGATGGTGGCAGTAATAGTCTGCAGAAGCCTGTGCATTGTACCCATGATTCACTGATGGTGGCAGTAATAGTCTGCAGAAGCCTGTGCATTGTACCCATGATTCACTGATGGTGGCAGTAATAGTCTGCAGGAGCCTGTGCATCGTACCCATGATCCACTTATGGTGGCAGTAATAGTCTGCAGAAGCCTGTGCATTGTACCCATGATCAACTGATAGTGGCAGTAATAGTCTGCACGAGCCTGTGTATTGTGAAGTGATAGTCTGCAGGAGCCTGTGCATTGTACCCATTAACCACTGATGGTGGCTTTAATAGTTTGCAGGAGCCTGTGTATTGTGAAGTGATAGTCTGCAGGAGCCTGTGCATTGTACCCATTAACCACTGATGGTGGCTTTAATAGTTTGCAGGAGCCTGTGTATTGTGAAGTGATAGTCTGCAGGAGCCTGTGCATTGTTCCCATGATCCACTGATGGTGGCTTGAATGGTTTTACAGGAGCCTGTGTATTGTGAAGTGATAGTCTGCAGGAGCCTGTGTATTGTGAAGTGATAGTCTGCAGGAGCCTGTGTAGTATGAAATGATAGTCTGCGGGAGCCTGTGCATTGTACCCATGATCCACTGATGGTGGCAGTGATAGTCTGCATTGTATGTATGTGTACAAAGGGGTCTGTACTCTGGGATTAGTGCTAGGGGGCATGTACTGTGGGGTTTGTGCTTTAGGGTTTGTGCTGGGGGGGTCTGTACTGTGGGGTTTGTGCCATTCTCAGTCCATGTATCCCATAATAGGGTGTCTCTCACAGTATATCCCATAATAGGGTGTCTCTTACAGTATATCCCATAATAGGGCCCCTGCTCCCTATTATGGGATATACTAGTACTGATGGACCCCTTAATATGTGATATATTGGGAGAATTTGTTCACGCAAGCAAAATACAGGGGACAAAATGGGTGGAGTCTATAAGGGGTGGGGCTTCTGAGAAATGGGAGGGGTCAAAATGGAAGGGCGGCGTCTTGCGCCCCCCCATCTTAAAACTTCACCAGCCGCCACTGGGCTATCTATGTTTAATGTACTAGCCCTGACTGTCCCGGGGGGTATTTTTATCTAAAATTCACCCCCGAGGCCGGAACTCTGCTTTAAATCCATATTGTTTCTCTAATGCACTGCCTAGACTTCAGAGAAGGAACGCATTCAACCTCATATAACCGACCAGGGCTTTTTTTCAGCGGGAACGCAGGGGAACGCAGTTCCGGCACCTTCAGCACTGACTGTATGTAATGGCAAGGGGTGCTGGAGGATCTATTGATGATGGCTGCTGGGAATCTATTTTTGCATGGGACCTATTGTTGCTAGGGGGTGGTCTTATCTTGCTAGGGACTCAGTTGTTTGTTGCTATGAGGGATCTACTGTTAAGGGAGGGGGGTCTATTGTCGCTGGCTGCTGAGGGTCAATTGATGCTGGTTGCTGGGAATTTATGGTTGCTGGGGTGCATCTATTGTTGCGGGGGGGGGGGGTCTATTTTGGTTTGGGGGATTTACTGTTGCTGGTTGCAGGGGATCTATTTACTGCTTTTCTTGTTATCATTAACAAATTCCATACACATTACTTAGCACCACAAACTGATACTTTGTTCTGTATTCTCTAAAAGAGGTGGCACTGGGAGGTGGGTAGGGGGTGTAACCAAGGGACAGTGCTTGGAGGTGGGTACAGGCAGAGACAAGGGGTGACTCAAAAGGTGGGGAGTTCCTGCACCTATTCTCTGAGAAAAAAAACCTCATATAACCGACATATTTTATTATCATAGGAAATGAATGCCTTTTTAATTTGATGCCGATGTGCGAAGGAGACATCCCATAATAAGTTGCTTCCACGGCCCTCCGATCAAGTGGAAGAAGCAATTCATACCTCCATAATGGGAAAATCAATGATCAATATGTATTTTATAAGAAGCACAATTCCAAATATTGAAATACATTTACACACCATTAAATCCGAATGACTGTTTTTTAGAAAAATTCATTGGCCATGACTAGAAAGACTTCCTTATAATAGCAAATCTTACATAGAGGGGGGGAAAAAAAGAACGGGAAATAAAAAGAACATTATCAAAGCCTCATTATCACTTCTATAAATGGAAGAAAAAAACAAGCAGCAGCTAAACACATAAAACATTACGCCTTGGGGAAAAAAAATAGATAACAAGAGGATACTAATCGAAAGTCTATATCATCATTAATAGAGATTTTCTTGTTCTGTGCACGCTCATTTAAATGCAGACACCCTGGAGAATCGGGGGAATTAAGCGTTGCAAGTGAACCTCTGCTACCAATGCAGAACTTAACAAAAGATCTAGAAGAAGTAGAAGACAAGCAGTAGAGAGAAGCAAGGACACTTGTCATTTTTAATGATTAACTTTAATTATTAATTTTAATTTCCAATTTTATTTTCAAACACAAAAAACGCTCCAAAAACATACCTAAATCCCTAGCTCTGCTCAAGACTTTCCCCCTCTTATACATGGACAATCCAGGTGCTGGCCATTGTAGCCATTCTCCATCAAAAATACACTATATTTTCAAAAGTATTGGGACGCCTGCCTGTACACGCACATGAACTTTAATCGCTTTCGGACAGAAATACTGCGGCAGGCTGGCCTTCTTGCGCGAACCACCGTAGGTATACGTCAGCAGGGCCGCTGATAGGGGGGGGCCACCAGCCTTCTTGTAGGGGGCCCGAGCACACATGGGGGCCCACACAGAGAGGGGGATTAGTGATGGACAACAAATACAGAAATCTTCCTCCAACACCTGAATCTGATCTGTCCCTCTCCCTGCTATCAGCTTTTATCTGTTGAGAAAGAGACAGTTGTCCCTCACTAATCCCCCTCCCTGTGTGGGCCCCCTCCCAGCACTGGCTCTAATGTTATCTCTGCTCAGGAGTTTATTTGTAACTTTGTTTCTCTCTCTCTCTGTCTCTCTGATCACTGAGCTCCAACTGCCCAGCCTGTATATTTTTCTCATCTCATCTTCTTTTTTATTTAACATTTTTTTTTTTAGATTTAGCAGGAATTATGTGAGTTATGTTATATTTGTGTCTGATAATAGTGATTTTGTTGTAATTTTAGCTAAATATAACTTTAATATTTTCTTGGGGGGGTCCTGCCAGGTAGTCTGTACGGGGCCCCGCGATTTCTAACTGCAGCCCTGTACGTCGATCTCGCGCCTGCAGCTAGGGGGCAAGCACGCGCCACCGGCAGCGGGGACTCCGATGCACGGGGCAGGCGGCTCCGATTGCCGCCTGACACCCGCGATCGCTCCCCGCTGAGAGAGAAGAACGGTTGGCTGTTGTAAACACAGCCGACCGTTCTTCTCTCTGGAATGATCACAGAGCGCCTGTGCTCCTTCTATATAGGATCACAGGTCTCTATGATCATTTCACAAGCCCAACCCCCATACAGTTAGAATCACTGCCCTAGGCTCACATTTAACCCTTTGATTGCCCCTGGGTTAACCCCTTCCCTGCCAATGGCATTATTAAAGGTAACAGTGCAAATTTTTAGCCGGGCACCCACGATCGTTCCCCTCTGAGAGAGAAGAACAGTCAGCTGTTGTAAACACAGCCGACCGTTTTTCTCTCTGGAATGATCACAGAGCGCCTGTGATCCTTCTATATAGAATCACAGGTCTTTATGATCATTTCACAAGCCCAACCCCCATACAGTTAGAATCACTCCCCTAGGCTCACATTTAACCCCTTAAACACCCACAGTGTTAACCCCTTCCCTGCCAGTGTCATTATTACAGTAACAGTGCATATTTTTAACACTGATTACTGTAGTAATGTCACTGGTCCCCCCAAAAGTGTCAAAAATGTCAGTTAGGGGTCCGATCTGTCTGCCGCAATGTTGCAGTCCCGCTAAAAATCGCAGATCGCCGCCATTACTAGTACAAATAAAAAAACAATAAAAATGACATAATCCTTTCCTGTAGTTAGTAGAAGCGATCACTTTTGCGCAAACCAATCAAAATACGCTTATTGCGATTTTTTTTTTTTTTTTTGCCAAAAATATGTAGCAGAAAACAAATTGGCCTAAAATGTTAATAAAAATTTGACTTTTACATTTTTTTGGGGGAATGTTATATAGCAGAATGTGAAAAATATTGTTTTTTTTTTTTTTCCAGAATTGTCACTCTGCTTTTATTTATAGCACAAAAAATAAAAATCGCACAGGTGATCAAATATGACCAAAAGAAAGCTCTGTTTGTGGGGAAAAAAGGACATCAATTTTATTTAGGTACAGTGTCGCACGACGGCGCAATTGTCCGTTAAAGTAACACAGTGCCGAATCGCAAAAAGTGGCCTGATCATTAAAGAGGAAGTAAACCCTCCTCTGACACTTTTACCTATAGGTGATCCTATGATAAGGCTTACCTATAGGTACTGTAAATATCTCCTAAACATGTACCGTTTAGGAGATATTTACCTTACATGCAGCCAGTGACGTCACTGGCGCATGCGCTCTGAAGGAACGGCCGCTGGTGCCGTTCCTTCAGAGCCCCGTGCCGTGAGGGTGACGTCACCGCGGCTCCGGCCAATCAGATGGCCGGATGCCGCGATCCCGGAAGACGGGCGACTGGACATGTCGCCCGTCATACAGGTGAGCGGGCGGCACGGCGGGGGCTCGTTCTAAGGTAAGTATTTCATAATGAGCTAGTATGCGATGCATACTAGCTCATTATGTGTTTCTCTTACAGGTTGCAAAAAAAAAAAAAAAGTAATATGGGTTTACAACCTCTTTAAGGGGGCAAATCCTTCCGGTCCAGAAGTGGTTAAGCAGATATATTGGATGTATTTGTTGTTCAAAGTCATATTGTATAACAGCTGTTGTGTTCAAATGCCATTCACACCTCCAGCTGTATAGATTGCTATCTAGGCCTTTGAAGAACTGTTCAGGTAAACAACTACTGGAAGTGACAAGCCTATGTGAACAACTATTCCGCATTTCAATCAAGATGTGACTTCAAAGAAACTTTAGATAGATAGTTCCCACCCTTTGTGAAACATAAATTGTATTACAAGTCTTTAGCCAGGTAGAACAATTGTTTTGAAACCAACACTATGTAATGTAATTGTGGTGCTCTCCAAACATGTCTTTCTACCTACGTGTTTGTAAAATAAATATATTTTTCAATCTGGCTTCAACAGTCAAAATGTTTCTGAAACCCATGAGTTTAGAGGTTTCCCCTACACGTGTTCTATCGGGTTGAGGCCAGTCAAGTTCCTCCACCCCAAACTCACTCATCCATGTATTTATGGACCTTGCTTTGTGCACTGGTCCCAATCATTTAGTGGAGGGGGGATTATGGTGTGGGGTTGTTTTTCCAGGGGTTGGGCTTGGCCCCTTAGTTCCAGTGAAGGGAACTCCTAAGGCAGTGATGGCGAACCTTGGCACCCTAGATGTTTTGGAACTACATTTCCCATGATGCTCAACTACACTTTAGAATGCATGAGCATCATGGGAAATGTAGTTTCAAAACATCTGGGGTGCCAAGGTTTGCCATCACTGTGACCTAAGGCATCAGCATACCAAGACATTTTGGACAATTTCATGCTCCCAACTTTGTGGGAACAGTTTGGGGATGGCCCCTTCCTGTTCCAACAAGACTGCAGACCATTGCACAAAGCAAGGTCCATAAAGACATGGATGAGCAAGTTTGGGGTGGAGAAACTTGACTGGCCTGCATAGAGTCCTGAACTCAAACCGATAGAACTCCTTTGAGATGAATTAAAGTGGAGACTGCGAGCCAGGTCTTCTCACCCAACATCAATGCCTGGCCTCAGAAATGTGCTTCTGGAAGAATGGTCAAACATTCCCATAGACACACTCCTAAACCTTGTGGACAGCCTTCCCAGAAGAGTTGAAGCTGTTATAGCTGCAAAAGGTGGGCCAACTCAATATTGAACCCTACGGACTAAGGCTGGGATGCCATTAAAGTTCATGTGTGTGTAAAGACAGGCGTCCCAATACTTTTGACAATATAGTGTATGTAAGAATGTATAAGCTGCTCTCCACTCTTAGATCCTCTTGACATATTTATTAGTTATCAACAAAGAGACTGCATACAACAACGGCTCCACTTGGGAACCAACCTTCCTTGACGCGTTTCACCACTTCTGAGTTGCTCACAAGGAGTGCTCCTTACGAGCAAGCCAGGAATGGTGAAACGCGTCAGTAAGGGTTGGTTCCCAGTTGGAGCCGTTGTTGTATGCAGTCTCTTTGTTGATAACTAATAAATATGGTAAGAGGATCTAAGAGTGGAGAACAGCTGATACATTCTTACAAAAATTCTCCACCTCATCCAACCAGAGAATGCCCTGTGCTCATTGAAAAAAAAATCAAGGCTTTCTGTGAATGACGGCAATGCCCAGCTAGTGCCTCTCCTCTCCCTGCAGGGCTGCTGTTAGAAACCACGGGGACCCATACAGCCATCTGGCAGCCCCCGCCACCATAAAAACATTGTTTACTATGCTTCCGATAAGAATGAACACAGTGAGTGATTCATTTATTGTGTTCATTTGGGAAAGGAAGGGGCTTGTAAATGTGACATATTTACCTGACCCTCCTATTGTGTGCTTGCAGCTGCCGGTGGGAAGGAGAGGAGGTATGCCGGCAGCACTGCAGGGGTGGGGGCACACAGGGAGGCCTAGGCAGGGGGAAACGTATGGTGAACTGGGAGGGTGATGGGTATGGTGGGGGGGGGGGCAATTACTGGAACTGATACCCTGTATGGCTCTCTCTCTGCAGCAGCTGAAAGCCAGCGGGAGAGCGAGGAGAAGAAGCCAGTGCTGCAGAGAGCCATACAGGGGATCGGTTCCAGTAATTGCCCTCTCCACCATGCCGATCACCCTCCCTGCCCACATTCGGTTCACACAGTTGCCTGGGCCCCTTACAGAGGACTGGTGGTACTCCCTTATCCTTGGCCCTGCCCCCCCATGTGCAGACGGGAAGCATCATGCAAAGATCCTGGAAGATCACAGCTATCACTACAGTGATTTTCAACATCCCCAGTGGCCCTCTGGATATCACATAAGGATACTTACATCAAGCCAAGGTGTACCAATGTAAGTATGGGAATAAAAGATATTTCTTGGATTTCTCTTTAATAAAAAAACAAAAATTATAAAAATAGAAAAGCATTCCAATACCTATTTGTTGGGCTCCACTATAGCTGGTTATCTGACCAAATTCCTGCAGAGGATCAGACAACAGGAAAAGCTAAGGATCCTCTTCCAAAGTTGGTTTCTTAACATTCTTTGGCTAATTTCATATGACCGAAGCCTAGATATTGGATCATGTGACCACATACCATGTGATCATCGCATTTTCTGCCCAACAGATAAGTAGTAAAGAGCTTTTCTTTAACAGTTATCGTTATCACTGTAATCACTGTAATGGGCAGGACGAGCAGTGTGACGGTACTCACCGTCACTGGGAGTGAAAGACAAGTGAGAGCTTGCAGCAATATTTGTCAGCAATATCGCTCAAGGAATATGAAGATTTAATCCCATTTTACACTGTGAGACCTATAGCCTGTTGCCATGAAGTCTGACTCCTAAATAATCATAGCAATACCTAGATGTGTATTCCACGTACTTTAATGTAGGAGACGGACAGACTGTCATTGGCAGTCTTGTCCTTTTGTCTGTTTTGAAGTGAGATGTGGATTATGTTAAGTCTGCCTGTCCCATTGTTAAATGTTAATGACCTCACATTGTTCTGTCCAGATGGCTAGATAATTAGTTCAGGTTAATTATGTTTCTGTATACAATTTCATCTGCATATGATAATGTAATCAGGCAACCCCTGACCTGTGTGTGGTAATATGATCAGGAGGGGGAGGTCCATGCTGTATATAAATTATGTGTGACTGTTCAATAAAGTGATTCCAGTACAAGCTAAGTTGTTGGCTAGCTTTGTATGAGGGCGGCTGGGAAAATCTGATATATATGCTCATGACTGCAAGGAAGCCGTATTATTACTTACCTGATCAGAGGCCGAGGTGCTGAGAGGGCTTCCCTTGTGGCTAAGTGCAAGGCACCCCTGGAGGTGGAGACAGGGAATGCTGTGCCCAAAGGAACAGGGGTCGCCGGCTGCGGCAAGCTCCGGTGAAGAGGTGACTGCTGTGGTGGTAGACATGTAGTGAGTGCTGAAATGCAGATTGACTTGAAGATGACTGGAGGAGGTAGCCAGGCGTGTGACAAGAGCAAGGTCTAGGTCAAGCCAAGGGGTCAAACACAGTTCATCAAGCAGTAGAGGAGTCCGAAGGGGCAAGCCAGGGGTCATACACGGGAACAGCAGACTGGAGCAGAGTAGGTAAACAAGCTGGTGGTCGGAGCCAGGAGGAGAGACGAGACTGGTAATGCAAGCCGGGTCGGTAACAGGTAATCCAAGTAAACAGGAACACAGGAAGCTGAAGATCATCAAGCAACTAATGGCTGGAGCAGGCTGGTGTGGGCGGCAGATCCAGCTCTCTTGTGGGAAGTTCCCTGACACGTGTACTGACGGAAGACCACAAACACAGTGTGGGTCGGCGGTTCCGTTACAAGCAGTATGGAGAATATGGTGTAGTTTTGCTGGAAAACAAGTGTCTGTTCAGGTAGGTGTACTCATAAAGTAAATCTGCAATGTCCTGAGAAGGGGACAGGTTGGGCTAAGCCAGCCTTTCTCAACCTTTTTACCCCAAAGGAACTCTTGAAATAATTTTAAGGTCTCAGGGGACCCTTGCAAAAACCAATTCATTGGTGGTCAGAGGCAAAAAATGGCCCTTCCATTGGTGGCAAGTGGGAAAAATGTCCCCCTTGCAGTGGTGTTTAGAATGCCACCCTTACATATAGGTTTGGCTTCTTGCAGCTGGCTCTGCCAAATTGGTTTTCTTATTACAGTATTCCTGCTAATGAAGCAAAGATGAAAAAACAAGCATTCTCTATTTCTGCCTTATAGGTGGCACGGTCGGAGAGACCTCAAGACAACGCTGTAAATATGCATGTCAGGCAAAGGAAAGACTGTCCAAGGGCCAAGCAACTTTTACCTTTTCTGGCATCTTTGGGTCAGCTTAGAAAATGTGATTTCAAGCTAAGGGTAACAATTGCTTGCTAATTTAAATATCTGACAACACTTAGCAATGACCTCCATTGAAAGGCTGAACTCCCATTTTTCACGTGTTACATTTCTTTTAAACAGCAGGCAGAGCTCATTTGCATAGAGGACATGTTCCTCCATGCTACAAATTAACCGTTTACGGCTGCTGCTTACACCATCTTTGGTAATGTTTTCCTTCTACTTTATTGCTGTTATTTTTTTTCCCGGTTCACATTTTTTCCATTTGTTGCCTGCTGATACTCCTAGGTCCCAGAGCTTTCTATCATTTTATGGTTTTCTAATCTTAATGTTCACATTGTGGCAATTTTATTTCTTTACATAACTCTTCATGATAAAAATCCTTAATTTGAATCCAATCAAAGGGAGGATTCTGTGTGCACACTTACTGCTTGTTTTTTTTGTCTTGGAACGGCTGGCGGTGTAATGAAATTATACTGTTTGAAATTACCTTGCACATTGCCACTTGTATAAAGGGGATCTCGACTTTCATTAGACAAGCTAAAAAGGGCAAGATATGCTGTTAACCACTTAAGCCCCGGAGGATTTGGCTGCTCAAAGACCAGGCCCTATTTTGGGATTCGGCACTGCGTGACTTTAACGGACAATTGCGCGGTCGTGCGACGCTGTACCCAAATAAAATTGATGTCCTTTTTTTCTCACAAACAGAGCTTTCTTTTGGTGGTATTTGATCACCTGTGCGATTTTTATTTTTTGCGCTATAAACAAAAAAAGAGCGACAATTTTGTAAAAATAACAATATTTTTCACATTTTTTTATATGAAATTCTCAAAAAAAAAAAAAATGGAAAAAATCCAAATTTTATAACATTTTAGGCCAATTTGTTTTCCTGCTACATATTTTTGGTAAAAAAAAATCGCAATAAGCGTATTTTGATTGGTTTGCGCAAAAGTTATTGCGTTTACTAACTACAGGGAAGAATTATGTCATTGTTTTTTTTTTTTAACTAGTAATGGCGGCGATCTGTTTTTTTTTTTTTTTTCCGGGACTGCAACATTGCAGCAGACAGATCGGACCCCTGACTGACATTTTTGACATTGCGGCAGACAGATCGGACCCCTGACTGACATTTTTGACACTTTTGGGGGTACCATTGACATTACTACAGTAATCAGTGCTATAAATATGCACTGTTACTGTAAAAATGACACTGGCAGGGAAGGGGTTAACTTTATTGGTGATCAGTGGGTTAAATGTATCCTTAGGGGCGTGATTTTAACTGTGGGGGGGCGTGGCTTGTGATGTAACCACAGAGACATATGATCCTACATAGAAGGATCACATAGCCTCTGTGCTTACATCAGGGAGAATGACAGACGGCTGTATTAACATCAGCCGTCTACCTTTCTCCCTCTCCTGCGGGAAATCGCGAGTGGCCGGCGGACAAACGGGGCAGGAGTGTGCCTCCGGCGGCGTGTGCTTGCCCCCTACAGGCTCCTGGGTGAGCAACGTAACCCTACGTCGGTTTGCCCCAGGAGCGGCTGACCGCCGCAGTAAATAGTCATGCGGCGGTCGGCAAGTGGTTAATAAATATACCTGTAGTATATCCCTCGCGCCACAGTGAAACTGTGATAACTAATAATGTGTTAAAGTAAAAAAATTGAAGCAGCTGAGGGCAAAAACTTTGAAGTTGTTAGATATACCCGCTGTTACTAAGGGCTATCCTACAGCACTTGCCTGTGATATATACAAATACAATAATAAACAATTCATATAAAGTGCAAGTCCCACCTTCCTTAATCCCAGCGCAAATCGAGGCCAAAGGGAAGAGAATCTCCAGATGGTGTAGTATGTTTAAAAAGGTCCTTTATTACACATCCATGGGTTTAAAATCAACCCAAAGCAGTAACAATAAGTTACGCTGCGAGTAAGGAAGGGGGGACCTGTCACGGCAACTGAATGGAGTGACCACACAGGAAATTCGGTACCTCTCCCGGTCTTGGTAACCACTTAAGCGCTATTGGTCTTACTACTATATAGTATTTAAGACCAACAACATCTGGTGAGTGACCCATCCCTAGTCAGGTTGGATAGTGGCCGGTGTTGTCTAGATACCATACGGCTGACTGGGAAATCTGCTCTTAGCACTTGCACTTTATCTGCACTGGATTCCTATATACTATTGGCACAAGGGACTTACTTTGGACTTTGATCACCCAGTCACTTTTTTACACAATTTAGCATTTTTTTTGTGGACTTAAACAGAGCACTTATGATGCACAAGCACTTTATATGAATTGTTTATTATTGTATTTGTATATACTGTATCACAGGCAAGCACTGTAGGTAGCCCTTAGTAGGTAGCCCTTATATATATAGCCCTTAGCGGCTATATATATATATATAATGATATTACCCTACTCTCATAATCCCTGCCAGGACATCCAATGGTATTTTTAGAATCCATGCCAGGACGTTCAAAGTTAGTCTCTGAATCTCTGCCAGGAATTCCAATGGTACTCTCAGAATCCCTGCCAGGATATCCAATAGTAGTCTCAGAATCCCTGACTGGACATCCAATAGTAGTCTCAGAATCCCTGACTGGACATCCAATAGTACTCCTAAAATCTTTGCCAGAACTCCCAATGGTACTCTCAGAATCTCACTCGGACATCCAATGGTAATCCCTGCCGTGACTTCCATTGGTATTTTAGGATCCCTGCCAGGACATCCAATGGTAGTCTCAGAATCCCTGTCAGGACTTTCAATAGTACTCTCAGAACCTCTGCCAGGACATCCATTGGTACTCTAAAAATCCCTGCCAAGATATCCAATAGTAGTCTCAGAATCCCTGGCAGGACTTCCAATGGTACTCCTAAAATATTTGCCAGAACATTTAATGGTACTCTCAGAATCTCACCAGGACATCCAATGGTAGTCCCAGAATATCTGGGAGGACTTCCAATGGTACCTTCAAAATACACACAAGGATGCCCAATGATACTCTCAAAACCCCTGCTAGGACTTTCAGTGGTAGTCTCAAAATCTCAGCCAGTACTTCCAATAGTACTCCAGTAGAATTTCTCTGCCAGGACATCTAATGGTACTCTCAGAATCATGCCAGGACATCCAATGGTACTCTGGGAATCTCTGCCAGGGCTCCAAATGGCTCTCAGAATCCCTGCCAGAACATTAAATTGTACTCCTTAAATCTCTGATAGGACTCCCAGGACATCAAATGGTACTCTCAGAATCTCACCAGGACATCCAATGGTACTCTCAGAATCTCTGCCAGGACATCCAATGGTACTCTCAGAATCTCTGGCACACTTAAAATCCCAGCTAGGAATTCTAATGGTACTTTCAGAATCCCTGCTAGGGCTTCAAATGGCAGTCTCAGAATCCCTGCCAGAATATTTAATGGTACTCCTAAAATCCCTGCTAGGACTCCCAATAGTATTCTCAGATTCCCTGTCAGGAAATCCAATGCTACTCTCAGAATCCCTGCCAGGACTTCCAGTGTTCCCAGTAACACTGGGCTTGTACTCTGACCAGAAATGTATTTAAAGTGTTACTAAACCCACAACAGTAAAATCAGTCTGTATATGCAGTAAAGCATGCTTGTTATACACATTGTGGAACCTAAGGGGTTAATCCTCTGCATTGTGTGAAAAGGCTGTTCTCAGATCCTCCTCTTCTTCCACAGTCCCCAATCCATCTGTTGACAGTACAGAGCCTTGGGGGGCACTCTGCAAATGCTCAGTTTGGTGTGTATTGCTAGAGATTTTTTTTTCTAGGGTGCATGTGATTGCCACAGGGCAAATCAACACTGTCCAGACAGAGTCAGGGGTCCTGCAGTCGCATAGGACAATCAGAGCAGAATGAAAACTCCTCCTACAAGCTTTAACCAGACACTGAAAGAAGTCACAAGACTGCTAAACACTGCTGATGAGAAAGGGTATTTAGCAGTTCATAGATACTAAAATAATTGCATTTCCATATTATGTATCCTGTGGGAGATCAGATATAGTAAATGCAGAGTCCTGGGTTAGTAACACTTTAAGTTCCCCGCCTTTGAATTGGCTAGTGCTAGGTCTTATTGCCAGCTACCTGAGAGTTAAAGAACTCCAATACTTTCCTGCCAGTTGCCTGTTTGTTGTCGATGCAGATTGACCTGACCACTCTCTTGTTTGCAGCTTGCCCAGACTTCTGCCTTGACCTGACTACTCTCTCACCAACTGTCTGCCTCAACTCCTGCCTGGGCATGACTACTCTCGTCTTCAGCCCTGAGAACAGTTTCCACACCTCTGTGTTCCAGTCCCCCTTTTGGTGGGGCAATCTGGAGGGCCTTGGCCTGGTGTCAGTTTGTAGCAAAGTAAGCCAAGACCACTAAGGTTTCTTGATCCATCTCCACCACCAGGAGCTCTGGTGAGGACTTAACGAGTAAGAGTGCATGTCTCAGGTGCCAGAGGGTACCATACCGAATGCCCACCAATAGATGACCCTGGCCAATCTAACTCATGGAACCCACTCCAGGGCACTTGCATCTGAGCATGGCACCTTCTTAAAAAACTGACCAGCTTGTGAGAAGCTCATCTCCCAAAGAAGGTGCCCTGAACTATTTCTTGCATACTGAACATAGCTTGAAAGGCACATCATCTAAATACTGGAAATGCGTGAAGTCGATTTTCAAGCTGAATTGGTTAATCATGAACTATGTGTGTCACCTTTCTGGCTGCACAGTGTGGAAGATTTGTGTGAATCCCAATATTCACCATAGAGAGGTACAAAAACCTTGATGGATAAATCTGTAAACATAGAGTATATATATTTCAACTTTATAGCATTTTGCCATATTGCACCACTAAAAGCATGCTGGTTATGACCCAACTAAAGACATTATAAAATAAGAATCCAGTGGTTAAGCCTTTGACTGTTGGTTGCTCCTTCCTCTTAGTATTTGGGTCATTCTACCCACTGAGCTCACCTTCTCATTTTTGTATTGTACGTATGTTACTGTGGTTATAATTTTCCTGTTCTTTTGTATTTATGTGTAATTTAGTATAGTAATTCATGAATATGTGCATAGTGAGTTAAATTTTTATATCAAAGACAAAAAACAAAACAAAAAACAAAAACAAAATTGGATTAAAAAGTTGGGACTTTAAATGAAGCATTGTCCTACAGGAACTATGTGCCCCCATCCCTAATTATGTGAATATATGAGGGGGGGGGGGGGGGGAGAGTAACATGGTTAGTACCAGATAAAAAGCAAACGGCATATTGGGTAAAAAAAAGGTAATAATGAGTATAATGTATAATATGTAATCTAAGATCCATAAACTAGACATTAGTATTATGTAGCCGATTTGCTAAATGTTACTGACAAGAACAACGGGAAGGGGGGGGGGGGGAAGGGGCGGGACTTTGTATGAGGTGTGTGAGAACGGTTGGCAGATAGACAGTAGAGTCATAAGTACAAAAAAGCAATTTACTGATCCATATCATCATAGTATATGACATAACTGTGAATGCATGGTACAAACATTGCAATAGAGAGCATAATATTTGACAAATCATGCATAGGATGTGCTTTGGAGAGAAATGTATAATAATGTTTATTGCCATGTATAGAATCCAAGTATTCAAATTTTGGATGTTTGAAGGATGCACATTAGTAAGCTTGACGCGTATCGAGGATCTATTCCACTTCATCAGGAGCGGGTGCATCTCAAATCCCCCTTAACAGTGGAGTCATTAGGGTGAGGTAAAAATGTTGTGGACAGTTGTCCAGGTGGGCATGAAGTCTTGGTCGGAAGCTGTGGTGGCCTCATCTGCGGCCAGTGGGGCACTCCAAGTGGACACTCCAAAGGGATGTATAAATGGCCCCAATTCATGGGTGGTGAGGATGTCACATGGAACGATCCCAGGGGATTACTATATAAAATGAAATAAATGTGTGATGGGTAATATGTTACTTTGGAAGTGTTGGAATACTCTAGTGACACATATATGGGGAGATAGTACCCATCCCAGAGGGAAAGTAATCATGAAGAAATGCACCTGTGATTGCCAGAAAAATATGAGTCCCGAAGGGTGAAAGATGATGAAAGATAATAAACCATGATAGTGAAAAAATGGGGGAAAAAAAAGGTCAATGGTGAATGGTAATTGAAACCAAGTACTGAAAAGACAAAGTGAAGGAGAAAGGTAGGAGTAAGTGGGGAGTGTCCAAAAGGGTGTACCCATAGCCGATCACGATGAGGTCCCCAGCATCACGTCCGCGCTCAGTGGAGGGAGAAGGCTGCTGCATCACCGGCAAGATAGCTCGTCTAGGATGATAGCACCACAATATCCCCCTAATGTTTGAGCGCGAGATGGACTTCACGTGTCGGCGTGATGGCGTCACTAATGACGTCACACGCACGGCGCGGAATGCGTGATGCCGATGCACAACGGGGGTGTCGCCCGAACTCCCTGCATCCAGACAGGGGCGATGGGGGAGGGGGGAGGCCCCCCTGGAGTGCCTCGCAGCTCCCGAACCAGACAACAACCCAGATGGGAAACTGTTCAGAATGAGATATAAAAATATAAAGATAAAGCTTTCAGCCAAAGAAAATCCATAGCATGATAAAACAACATTGTTGCTGTACAATGGTCAAATGCAGGTTGATAATCCTGCATATAAGCCAATCTCAGAGCCACACAACTCCATCCCTGCCAAATATCAAAGACAAAAAACAAAAAACAAAAACAAAATTGGATTAAAAAGTTGGGACTTTAAATGAAGCATTGTCCTACAGGAACTATGTGCCTCCATCCCTAATTATGTGAATATATGAAGGGGGGGGGGGGGGGAGTAACACGGTTAGTACCAGATATAAAGCAAACGGCATATTGGGTAAAAATATTTTTTATATATTTTTAGATATTTAATTGTTCTGGCAACACACTGATGACATCCCTGATATTAAAACCAGCTTTAATCAAGCAAAAAGAGGTATACGGCGGTATTCCTATTATCAACCGGTTTAGGTGTCTTTGGAGGCCCAGGCTTGTTCCCCCATACCTATAGAGTTGGTGCTTTGCCCCCCCCCCCTTCCAGACACCGCAAAGCTGTGTTAAGCCTGATCCTTTCTCACTCCATAGGATTATGGGGCTCTTCCTGTAGGAGGTGGCCCCTTCGCCCACCTCACGGTTGGTCCCCTCTTTAAAAATCCCTTGTTCCCACCAGACTTGCAATATCAACAGTTTCTATGGTGGATGGACAAGGGTTTCTATCGCAAAGGCCAATTTTTAAATCGCAAGGGCATACGCTTCTCATTATACTTTGTGCAGCATCTAGAAATACCACCCTCAGAAAATTTTCTACATTACTTGCGCTCTCTCCAAAAACAGAGCGCTGATCTTGCCACACAAATTATATTTGAGAATAGATACTTGCAACCGACATTGCAATGAGAGTGTATTTTAATGCTGTATAAACTATTCGTAGCCCCATCCTCTGAATTGTCGTATCAACTGGCATGGGAGAAAGACCTTAATTTAGACCCTGATGAAGCGGACTGGCCAACTTGGAACACCCGTACTCATAAGGGTATTATGAATGCCACCTTGATAGAAGCGAACTTCAAGGTTTATTCCAGGTGGTATTTTAGTACTAGAACGCCTCTCAAAAATTATTCCAGAAGTTTCACCCCTATGCATTCGGGGTTGTGTACAGGTGGTGACACCCTTCCATATCTGGTGGACATGCCTTAAAGTTAGACGGTTTTGAGGACGTGTTCACTCTTTGATATATTCGGTCACAATGGTTAATATTGTTAGGGATGCTCGAATTATGCTGTTGAAAATGCCAGTAGACGACATGCCGAGATTTACGCAAACCCTAATTAATTTCATATTTTTGGTGGCCAAGATAGCTGTTGCAACGGCCCAGAAGAGCCCAGTATTTGACCTGGCCCTGATGAAACACAAGTTGACCTGAATTTTGCTCAATGAGAAAATTGTGAGTGTCTTGCAGGATAGACAAACACTTTTTGCTAGGGTATGGGAAACCCTGGCTCACTTTTTTCAAATACCGGATGTCGAATGGACAAAGGGCATGTGATCGGTGAGGAGCTTTTTTTTCCTGCTCTCTCTCCCTTCCTTTTCTTCTTACTTTTTATTTGGCAGCAATGCTGCCTATTGTATGATATTATGATTCTCACCTCTCTGAGGAATACATATCCCCATGTACCATATTTCTGCTCTAATTCTATTACCAGTATGTGTTGGAGGTGTACAATGACATTGTCCTTGGTTTTCTATTTTGTACTTCTTAAAGGTATTCTTTTCTTTATTGCTAAAAATCAATAAAAAAACAATTGAAACAGAAATTCTTCTAAACCCTTCCATGCCCCAACATGTCTGTGATCAATGGATAGATCGTGATTAGCCTGTTGCTGACCCCCATTACAGACCTTCTCGTCTCTACAAAAAAGTCTGGGCTGCAGACATACTTTAAATCCATAACAATATGAGACACTATAAGGCTGTTCCATTAAAACTAAAGAGAAGGGATCACTCTGCTCAACGAACCCGTGGAAAATATCCTGAGATTCACACAGACTTTAATCTATTATGTTTCTAGTGGCTAAAATCGCAATCGCTACTGCTTGGAAAAGCCCAGTGATTGACTTAGCTTTAATTAAGTTAACTTGGATTATGCTGCATGAAACAAATTTCCCATGGGAGCTGCTGTGTGTGGGTTCCCCTGGGTTACCATTAGCAACAGTAGACCATTCTGACATGTTTCCAAGTGTTTTTACCTCAGACAAGGACCAGTCCAGTTTCTTTGGTTTTTAGGTTTTATTAGGAACTTGGATAGGAGAAAGGATGAGTGGGATACTCCAATAACTGAACTATGCACAAAAAAGGCAGGGACTGTACAAACAACGCTGACTGACGCTGATTGAGCTAGTCATGGCTTGGCCGCTTACTGTATTTCACCTTTGACTGTGATGGAGTCCTATTAGCTTCCTAAGGCACTCATTTCCTCAGGTAGCTGACTTTATAATAGACTGCACTGCTGAGCAACTTCAGGGCCCTTCCTGGCGCTCCCTTTAACCCCTAATCTTCAGGGCTTTACAACTTTCCACCCCCTTTACTGTAACACTCCAGAAGTATTCTGCCCAGCAGCTCCACTTGGTCAGCACACTGAATCCTTCTGCAGCACAGCTCAGCCCCTGGTCCCTAGGCCGACTGCCTGGGCCACCTTCCTCAGCGACAGGAGGAGAGACAGCCATCGCCCTCCACCTGGGACCTGGCTTCCCGCCCAAAGACACCCTGTCACATGCTCCCCTCCTATTTATGTGCAATCCCAGGATGCATTGCAGGAATGCCCTCCCACTGGAACTGACATAAAACAGAGTGTGCCACTGGCTAGGTTTCCTCCACTGTCCAATGAGCTCCCTCATTGGCTACAGTGGGGACACTCCCTCAGACCCAGTGAATCACACTTGGAAACATGTGACAGGCTAAACTAACAGATCAAACCCTCCTGATAAGCAGAACAGGGCCATACATATATTTTACCTAGCACCTACTTAGGAGGGTGCTACAAGTGTTTTATGGGAAAAACAATTCTTGTTTAAAAAGGTATGGACCCCCTGGCTCTCTAACTTGCAGGTATCAGACACTTAAGGCACTGGATTGATGGCCTGGTGGATTCCTGGACAGGCGTACTCTTACTACCTTACCAGAGGCGTAACTAGAACCTTCAGGGCCCCGATGCAAGAAACCATGAAGGGCCCCCCAGACCCCTGGCCGGGGCCCTTCCCTTCAAGCCCGGGGCTCTTCCCACTAATCCTGGGGCTCTTTACTCTCATTGCATGGCCTTTTATTATGGTCCCGCATCAGGATCCTTTCACAAGTTCTGCAGTGGGCCCCCTTCCTGCAATCTTGGGGCCTCCCCACAGTGGTGAAATGCCAGGGCCCGGTCGCAAGTGTGACCTTTGAGATCCTAGAAGTGCACCCACTGGTTTGCTACCGGGCCCCCTGGAGCATGGGGCCCGGTAGCGATTGCAACCCCTGCAACCCCTGTAGTTACGCCCCTGTACCTTACCCTCTTTTCTTGTATTCTTTCCCTTTTCTTCCTTTGCTTCTATTATCTTTTTATTCTGGTGCAATTTCAGTCCCCTAGTCAAACCACTATCTCCGTTATTTCCGATTGAAGGTTTCTGTCTAGGTTCTACTGTATATGTGACAA
Source organism: Pelophylax lessonae (assembly GCF_965119305.1). NCBI lineage: Eukaryota > Metazoa > Chordata > Amphibia > Anura > Ranidae > Pelophylax > Pelophylax lessonae. The sequence goes on along the minus strand of NC_138776.1, from coordinate 17,604,978 downwards.
GATATCTTAAAGGATATGATGCTGATTTCAATATAATACTTGATGACCTTATGGTAGCTGTGTATGTATTGGTTGGGGCCATTGTGGCTTCTATATTTGTTAAAGTTTGTTTTGCACTATTATAGTTATCACCTTCCTGGGTGGTTGGGTGGGCGAGTGTAGTCCTGCTTGACCCCTCTGCCAGTGCCAGGCCTATGTTGGTCTGTTTCTAGGACTATTTTTCCATTGGCCTCATCTTAGACCAGTGATGGCAAACCTTGGCACCCCAGATGTTTTGGAACTACATTTCCCACAATGCTCATGCACTCTGCAGTGTAGCTGAGCATCATGGGAAATGTAGTTCCAAAAGATCTGGGGTGCCAAGGTTTGCCATTACTGGCCTAGACATACACTACTATAATAGTTGACCACCTTGACGCAGTTTCTCATATCAATGGACTCTCAATGGAACAACCATTAAACTCTTTCTTCATTTGTGTTGATGTCACCATTTTTATATATACTGACTATGATGCCAGTTACCTTTTGTATTTGATTTTTGTTCCTCTTAATTTTTTCGTTTATAAGAGACTAATTCAGAAAATTAAAGAGAAGGAAAATAGCACGCAACTCTAATAATTTTCTACAGCAACTGATCAAATTCTTGTTTAAATAAATCTAAAAAATAAATTGGTTCCCATTAAGTTACAATTCCTACAAGTTCTCTGCATATTTTCAATTCTCATTTTTAATGTAATGTTGAGTCCCTGGAGCAGACATTCTTGCACCAGTGACCTGTCACAAGTGTTTAAAAAAAACTCTTAGATGGGCATCTTAGCGATCCTAATATACAGGAATAGATAATAATAGCCCAGAAGGAGATAGTAAAAGTGAGTACATATCCAAAGCTGGTCACCCCCAAGAGTTGCACACATACAACACCGCAGCAGTAGATTACACGCTTCCCAGCCAACCTACCATGTGCGCCACAAGTTACCCCCAACCTGATGGCCACAGGAGGATTCTGATCAACAAGCTCCTCTCCCCTCCAGCTTCAGACAAGACTCCTGCCTGCGAATGGGGCTCCACTGCAGGGTCATAGGCTTGAGATTGCACAGACAGGCATCAGCAGCATATAAGCTGAGATCCTCCATTACACAAAGATCCAGGCTGTTGTGCACTCCCACTGGCCCCCAGATTGAGGGCAAAGCCTAAAGGCCCCCTACAGCCAACTCTGACTGCTACTACCCTGGAGCATGGTGTGCATCTCATTGTTGGGATTGTCAGATGCCCAGGGCAGCCAGAGTTGTGTCTGAAGGATCCCTGCATCTCCATCCCCACTCCAGCAGCTGAGAAAGGCTGTGGCCCAATACCAGGGGGACAAGAGGAAGGCTTTAGCCCGTTACGAGGGGGACAAGAGGAAGGCTGTGGCCCAATACCAGGGGGGACAAGAGGAAGGCTGTGGCCCAGTACCAGGAGGACAAGAGGAAGGCAGTGGCCCAGGACCAGGGAGACAAGAGGAAGGCTGTAGCCCAGGACCAGGGGGACAGGCGGAAGTCTGTGGCCCAGCACCAGAGGAACAGGAGGAACACTGTGGCCCTGGTTGAGAACCACTGGTCTATCTGAATTGTCTACAGAAGAGAATCAAGTTTATAAAACAAAAACCTTTTAACACATCTAGGTAATCCAAAGATGATACCAGGGGGACAAGAGGAAGGCTGTAATCCGTTACCAGGGGGACAAGAGGAAGTCTGTGGCCCATTACCAGGGAGACAAGAGGAAGGCTGTGGCCCAATTCCAGGGGGACAAGAGGAAGGCTGTGGCCCAGGACCAGGGGGATAAGAGGAAGGCTGTGGCCCAGGACCAGGGGGACAAGCTGTGGCCCAGGACCAGGGGACAAGAGAAAGTCTGTGGCTCAATATCAGGGGGACAAGAGGAAGGCTGTGGCCCAGCACCAGAGGAACAGGAGGAAGGCTGTGGCCCTGGTTGAGAACCATGGGTCTATCTGAATTGTCTACAGAAGAGAATCAAGTTTATAAAATAAAAACCTTTTAACACATCTAGGTGATCCAAAGACGATTACTTTTTTTTTTTTATTATTTATCAAAACTGAAAAAATCAAGTGTTTGCATTGTGTCCACTTACTGGGTCATCTGGGCGAAGCTTTTTCGATGGAGGCCCTCCATCCTCTGGATGTAACATGTAATAGAGTCGGACTTTGTTAGCGTGTTTCTTGCTCTGGAAAACAAAACAAAAAAAAAGAGTGGATTTTAGACGCCTGAAAACCTAAAAAGCAAAGCAGAGCATAAAGCACTTCTAATGCTGTAAAGTCTGAGATATTCACGAGTTTATCAGGAGAAGGAACATCTGTTTGCGGGTTTCTCAAGGTTGCCTTGTCATCCAGGCAGTGTGGCTGATTAATCATGTCATTTCGTTCCTCCCCAAAACTACACGGCGATGACACTTGCTATGTGGCGCTACAAGCATTATGTTTTTTTTTTTTCTCCCCGACCAGATGCATGCAAGCAGGCAGCGCTGGTAAGATGTAGGATAATGAACAATGATCGGTGAGTAGGAAAATAAAACACAGAGTGACTGGTGGTATTAGCACATCTAAGCTTGTCCTCTGTGCCTGCTGTACAAGTCTGATTAGTGCTTGCTCAGAGCAGCCTGCGAGCACAAGTGGCAGATATAAATAAATAAGCGAATGCAAATGCGCTCGAAATGAAACAAGAGGCATGAAAGGAAGACAAATATCAAAGAAGAAGAGGGGAAGATTCATAGGAAAGTTGAAGAAGAGCAGCTGGAAAAAAAGAAGACACGGGGAAAAAAAAGGAGAAGATGATCCAAAAAGTGCAGCAAGTGCTAATATTACATATATACAGTATATCAATGACAAGCAATCCACGGCAATAGGAAGATGTTGAGAACGCTGATCTGCTGCTTGTCCATTGCTTTTAACTTTTTTTTTTTTTTCAGAAATGTACAGTGCATCTGGAAATTATTCACTTTTTCCACATTTTGTAATGTTACAAATTAAATTCATTATTTTCCTCAAAATTCCTCAAACAATCCCCCCATAATGACAATGTGAAAGAAGTTGGTTTGAAATCGTTGCAAATTTGTTAAAAATAACAAACGAAAAAATCCCATGTACTGTACATAAATATTCACAGCCTTTGCCATGACACTCAAAATCAAGCTCAGGTGCATCCTGTTTCCACCGATCATCCTTGAGATGTTTCTAAAACTGGAGTGGAGAATTCAGTTGATGGACATGATTTGGAAAGGCACGCACCTGTCTATATAAGGTGCATGTCAGAGCACAAACCAAGCCATGAAGTCCAAGGAATTGTCTGTAGACCTCGGAGGCGGTATTGTATGGAGGCACAGATCTGGGGAAGGGTACAGAAATATTGCTGCAGCATTATATAGTTAGATAGTTTGTGAGGTCAAAAAAAGACATCAGTCCATCCAGTTCAACCTATGATGTGTGTGTGTGTTTGCTGTTAACCGTACATTGTATACCCCTGTATGTTGTACATTGTATACCCCTGTATGTTGTACATTGTATACCCCTGTATGTTGTACATTGTATACCCCTGTATGTTATACATTGTATACCCCTGTATGTTGTACATTGTATACCCCTGTATGTTGTACATTTTATACCCCTGTATGTTGTACATTGTATACCCCTGTATGTTGTGGTCTTTAAGGTGCCCATCTAATAGTTTTTTGAAACTATCGATGCTCCCTGCTGATACGACGGCTTGTGGAAGAGAATTTCACATCCTTACCGCTCTGACAGTGAAGAACCCCCTGCGTATTTTAAGGTTAAACCGTTTTTCCTCTAATTTTAGTGAGTGGCCACGTGTCTTATTGTATTCCCTTTCCCTAAAAAGTTTGTTCCTTATGCTAGGGTCACCAGTACAGTATTTGTACATTGATATCATATCCCCCCTCAGTCCTCTCTTCTCCAGAGAGAATAGGTTCAGTGCTTGTAGTCTTTCCTCATAGCTGATGTCCTCCATTCCCCTAATTATTTTTGTTGCCCTTCTCTGGACTCTCTCCAGTTCCAGCACATCCTTCCTGAGGACCGGTGCCCAGAACTGGACAGCATACTCCAGATGTGGCCGGACCAGAGTCTTGTAGAGAGGGAGAATGATCTCTTTATTTCTGGAGTGAATCCCCTTTTTTATACATGCCAGTATTCTGTTGGCTTTGCTTGCAGCCGCTTGGCATTGTATGCCACTGCCAAGCATGTTGTCCACCAGTACTGCCAGGTCCTTTTCCATCCTAGACTCACCCAGAGGCCCCCCCCCCCCCCCCCAGTGAGTAGCTTGCTTTCGTGCTTCTGATGCCCAAGTGCATTACTTTACATTTTTCAACATTAAACCTCATCTGCCATGTAGTTGCCCACCCCATAATTTTGTTCAGGTCCACTTGTAAGGTTTCCACATCCTGCATAGAAGATATTGGCATGCTTAGTTTATTATCATCTGCAAATACTGAGATTGTACTAGATATCCCCTCCTCTAGATCATTTATGAATAAATTAAACAGGATTGGTACCAGGACAGAACCTTGGGGGACCCCACTTTCCACACCGCCCAATCCGAGTACTCCCCATTAATCACCACCCTCTGGACTCTCCCCTGGAGCCAGTTCTCTATCCAGGTACTCAGCCTATGGTCCATACCTACATTCCTTAGTTTGAACAGTAAGCGTTTGTGGGGAACAGTGTCAAAGGCCTTTGCAAAGTCCAGATACACCACATCCACAGCAGCTCACTTCATCGTAGAAGGTTAATAGATTGGTTTGGCAAGAATGATTTTTCATGAATCCATGCTGATTACTACTAATAATACAGTTTTCATTACTAAAGTCTTGTATGTGGTCCCTTAACATCCCCTCCAAAATCTTGCAGACTACTGATGTTAGGCTGCCTGGCCTATAGTTACCCGGGATATATCTCGGCCCTTTTTTAAATGTTGGTACCACGTTTGCTTTTTTCCAATCAGCTGGCACCATACCCGTCTGTAGACTATCCCTAAAGATCAAGAATAATGGTCTGGCAATCACCTGGCTGAGCTCTTTAAGAACCCTCGGGTGCAAGCCATCCGGTCTCGGTGATTTATTTATGTTAAGTTTCTCTAGTTTAGTTCTAAGTCTATCTTCTGTTAGCCATGGTGGTACTTCGTGAGGTGTATTATTCAGTTTAGCATTACAAGCTGGGTTAGTGTAGCCCCCCGATTCTTTTGTGAAGACTGAAGAGAAGAAATTATTTAACACTTTCGCCTTTTCTCTGTCCTCTGTGGCCAAATTTCCTTTGTCGTCTTTTATGGGGCCAATGTGTTCTGGCCTCGCTTTCTTACAGTTTATCTACTTAAAGAATTTCTTGGGGTTCGTTTTACTCTCTTCCGCTATATGTCTCTCGTGTTCTATTTTAGACGCCTTGATTTCGCCTTTACATTTCTTATTACACTCTTTGTAATGCTTGAATGCTGCCAATGACCCCTCAGCCTTGTATTTTTTGAAGGCCTTTTCTTTAGTATTAATATGCATTTTTATGTTGGAGTTTATTTTAAATTTATTTACCTTTGAAATGCACTGGCCAATCCCTTTGTTAAGTATGCTCTTGAAGCACTCCCATTTTTCCTCTGTGTTCTTTGTTCCCAGGGTTCTATTCCATTTGATATTTTCTAACAGAGAGCGCAGTTTTGGGAAATTGGCTCTTTTGAAATTCTGTGTCCTTATATTACCCTTGTGTTTGCTATTACTGTAGTTATTACTGAAACTTATTGACCTATGGTCACTGTTTCCTAAGTTGCCCCGTATTTCTATATCTGTGATCAGGTCTGTATTGTTGGTAATCAGTCGGTCTAGTACCGCATTGTTTCTTGTCGGTGCATTCACCATCTGACCCATGAAATTGTCCTGCAAAACATTTAGGAACTGTCGAGCCTTGGCTGAATGCACGGTTCCTTCTGCCCAGTCTATATCTGGATAATTAAAGTCCCCCATTATAATGACATTTCCCATCCTTGCTGCCAATCCTATCTGTAAAAGGAGGTCCGCCTCCTCCTCCTCCTCCTCCCTCTGGTTGGGGGGCCTATAGCATACGCCCAATATTACCTTCCCTATAGTGCCTTCCCTTTTAAGTTCTACCCATAGGGATTCTGCCTCGTCCATAGCTCCATTATTAATATAATCCCTCATATTTACCTGTACACTGTTCTTAATATACAGACATACCCCTCCCCCTTTTTTACCTTCTCTATCCCTGCGATAAAGGGAATACCCCTGAATGGTCGCCATCCAATCATGAGAGCTGTCGAACCAAGTCTCTGTTATCCCCACAAAATCTAAGTCCTCCTCAAACATCAGCAGCTCCAGCTCTCCAATCTTGTTGGCCAGGCTTCTGGCATTGGTATACAAACCTCGTAATTTTGAACGGTTGCATACTATATCCTCGTTTGATGTTGTTTTTAAGCTGCTCTTGTGATTTTTTCCACATACCCACCTTGGATTTAGGTACTCTTAACACCCTACCACTAAAGTCCCATTTGTGCCCTATGAATCTTGCTCCCCGCTGGCTAATTCTACATCTGTACCCTCCCCCCCATCACCAATTTTAAAAGCCCCTCTAACCTTTTGGCCATCCTCTCACCCAGTACGGTTGCACCCTCCCCATTTAGGTGCAATCCGTCCCTACCAAAGAGCCGGTGGCCGAATGAGAAGCATTGAAGGTCCCAATGAGCACAGTGGTCTCCATCATCCGTAAATGGAAGAAGTTTGGAACCACCAGGACTCTTCCTACAGTGGGCCGCCCAGCCAAACTGAGCAATCGGGGGAGAAGGGCCTTAGTCAGGGAGGAGACCAAGAACCCGATGGTCACTCTGACAGAGCTCCAGCGTTTCTCTGTGGCGAGAGGAGAACCTTTCAGAAGAACAACCATCTCTGCAGCACTCCACCAATCAGGCCTGTATGGTAGAGTGGCCAGACGGAAGCCACTCCTCAGTAAAAGGCACATGACAGCCCACATGGAGTTTGCCAAAAGGCACTTGAAGGACTCTCAGACCATGAGAACCGAAATTCTCTGGTCTGATGAAACAAAGATTGAAATCTTTGGCCTGAATCGCAAGCGTCATGTCTGCAGAAAACCAGGTACTGCTCATCACCTGGCTAATAACATCCCTACAGTGAAGTATGGTGGTGGCAGCATCATGCTGTGGGGATGTTTTTCAGCGGCAGGAGCTAGGAGACTTGTCAGGATTGAGGGAAAGATGAATGCAGTAAATTACAGGGACATCCTTGATGAAAACCTGCTCCAGAGCACTCTGGGCCTCAGACTGGGGCGAAGGTTCATCTTCCAACAGGACAACGACCCTAAGCTCACAGCCAAGATAACAAAGGAGTGGCTACAGGACAACTCTGTGAATGTCCTTGAGTGGCCCAGCCAGAACCCAGACTTGAACCCGATTGAACATCTCTTTAGAAATCTGAAAATGGCTGTGCACCGACGCTCCCCATCCAACCTGATGGAGCTTGAGAAGTCCTGTAAGGAAGAATGTAAAAACTGCCTAATAATAGGTGTGCCAAGCTTGTAGTATCATACTCAAAAAGACTTGAGGCTGCAATTGGTGCCAAAGGGGCTTCACCAAAGTATTGGGCAAAGGGTGTGAATACTTATGTACATGGAGTTTTTTTTTAATTTTTTATTTTTATTACATTTGCAAAGATTACAAACTTTTTTTGCATTATGATTATGGGGGATTGTTTGTAGAATTCTGAAGAAAATAATGAATTTAATCCATTTCGGAATAAGGCGGTAACATAACAAAATGTGGAAAAAGTGAAGCGCTGTGAATACTTTCCAGATGCACGGTATACTGTATATAATATACTGTAAACCTAATCAATTAACTGCTCTTAAAAAATGTAAAGCTTTTCCTATATCTTTTTTAAAAAGTGCAATGAAATACCTGTCGATCCTGCCAAAAATCCATAAAAAAAACTCTGTTTGGATGCAGTGGTCTCTCTGCAACACACCCCCTGCCCCCCTCCCCCCTCACCCGTAACTTTATTAGGTACACCTGCTCAATTGCTTGGTAAAACAAGTTGCTAATTAGTCAATCACATGGCAGCAACTCATGACATTTAGGCATCTAGACGTGGTGAAGATGACTTGCTGAAGTACAAACCGAGCATCAAAATTGAAAAGAAAGGGGATTTAGGTGACTTTGAAACGTTCCCCGCTGAGAGAGAACGGTCAGCTGTTGTAAACACAGCTGACCGTTCTTCTCCCTGGAATCAGTGGCGGAGCCAGAGGGTTAGCTGGGGTGTCAATTGACACCCCAGAAAAAGTCCCTGCCACCCCTGTTGCCACCCCGATCCTGGCTGGCAGCGGAGAATCACAGGCAGTGGTGGGATGGGATCAGCCGGTTCGCAGAACCGGCTGATCCCTCTAAGCTGGCGGCCAGGGTCAGGGAGCAGCAAAGCAGTGCGTCCCGACTCCCGAAGCCGAGCCCGCCCATTCTGTGACAATAGCGAATGAAAATTCGCTATTGTCACATGGATCCTCCTCCGGCCAATCAGGGAGCGGGTCCTCCCGCTTCCTGATTGGCCGAATGGCAAACGCTGTGCCATTGGTCGAGGAGGCGCCGGCGGGAGGACTGAGAAGATGCAGGGAGCCGCGGACCGTCCGTGAGGTAAGTAAGCTGGTCTCACGGGGGGGACGCTGGCACTCTGCAATGATTGCGGGCAAATGCTGTGGCTGTCGCACTCTGCAATAATAATTGGGGGCATTGCTGTCGCACTCTGCAATAATAATTGGGGGCAAGGCTGTGGCACTCTGCAATAATAATTGGGGGCATTGCTGTCGCACTCTGCAATAATAATTGGGGGCATTGCTGTCGCACTCTGCAATAATAATTGGGGGCAAGGCTGTCGCACTCTGCAATAATAATTGGGGGCAAGGCTGTCGCACTCTGCAATAATCATTGGGGGCAAGGCTGTCGCACTCTGCAATAATAATTGGGGGCAAGGCTGTCGCACTCTGCAATAATCATTGGGGGCATTACTGTCGCACTCTGCAATAATAATTGGGGGCAAGGCTGTCGCACTCTGCAATAATAATTGGGGGCATTGTTGTCTCACTGCAATAATCATTGGGGGCATTGCTGTCTCACTGCAATAATCATTGGGGGCATTGCTGTCTCACTGTAATAATCATTGGGGGCATTGCTGTCTCACTGCAATAATCATTGGGGGCATTGCTGTCGCACTCTGCAATAATCATTGGTGGCAAACCTGTATCCTCTGATCACCACCACCTGTATCCTGTCTTTACTAGTAATGGCAGCGATCATTAGAGGGACTGCGACATTGCGGTGGACGAATCTGACACTAAATTACACTTTGTATATTGACCCCCCAAAATAATACCTAGCCACCCCTTTGCCACCCCTGTTTTAAAAGTCTAGCTCCGCCACTGCCTGGAATTATCACAGAGCCCATGTGATCCTTCTATATAGGAACACAGGCCTCTATGATAATTTCACAAGCCCCGCCCCCCCTACAGTTAGAATCACTACCTTAGGTACACATTTAACCCGTTGATCAACCACATCTGAACCTCTGCCCTGCCAGTGTCATTATTACAGTAACAGTGCATATTTTTAGCACTGATTACTGTAGTAATGTCATTGGTCCCCCCAAAAGTGTAAAAAATGTCAGTTAGGGGTCCGATCTGTCCGCCACAATGTCGCAGTCCCGCTAAAAATCGCAGATCGCCGCCATTACTAGTAAAAAAAAATCTTTGCCATAGTTAGTAGACGCGATAACTTTTGCACAAACCAAAATGCGCTTATTGGGATTTTTTTTTACGAAAAATATGTAGCAGAATACAAATTGGCCTAAAATGTTAAAAAATTTAGATTTTAAATTTTTTTTTTTTGGAAATATTATATAGCAGAAAATGAAAAATATTGTTTTTTTTTTTTTTTTTTCAGAATTGTCGCTTTATTTTTGTTTATAGCGCAAAAAAATAAAAATCGCAGAGGTGATCAAATACCCCCAAAAGAAAGCTCTATTTGTGGGGGGAAAAAAAGGACATCAATTGTATTTGAGTACAGCGTCGCACGACCTCACAATTGTCCGTTAAAATAACGCAGTGCCAAATCGCAAAATATGACCTGGTCATTAAGGGGGACAAATCTTCCGGTCCAGAAGTGGTTAATAAGCCTAAAACTCTTACAATGTTAATAAAACGTATTTTCTCTTACGTCCTCCGACAGTCGCCGCCTCTTCATATTCGTCACATATGGGGTATTAGACTTTGCTCCGAAGGAGTAGCTAGGCAACAGAATATGTTAACAATAAAGCTTTAACATATCCCACCCTCAAGGGGTGGTCCCCTCAGTCAATACCCTCCTACTTCCTGCAACCATATCTCAGTTTTAATGTCTAGCTTGTCAGGAGTGGCTGGCTCTCTCTGTGCTGGGACTTTTTGTCCCAGACTCTTTCTTCTTTTTAATATTTTGTTTGAGTTTTTTCTCTACCTTTACTTAGCTGTTATTTTTGTCAGCATTAGTTAGTTCTTCGGACGAAGAGGATCATGCGGACTGGGTCTCGGGCTGATCCCCCTGGTCGCAGGTCGTGGGTCAGTGGCTTCCCAGTCTGCCATCGAGCGTTCAGCCAGGTAACGCTCCTGGCACGGTGAACGACCCATCCCTGTTCGGTGCAGGGATGATTGGTGAGGTGGCTACCTCACCGGACGCTGTGCGGTTTCTGAACCGCCATTGTGTGCGTCTTGAATTGCGACTCTCCCTGCCTCATGTGCAGCGGCTTGTTCGCCTGTGCGGGTTCCCCACGCCATGTGAGGTAAGTGTATCTATGTGGGGACCTGTCTGTCTGGGGGGGTGTCAGTCTGAGACTGTGTAACCTGCCTCTATTCACACTGCTTGTCTCCCTATCTCTCGGCTGCATGCTGTGGGCTGCAAGGGGGGGGGGGGAGCTGTATGTGTGTGTCAGACTGGTCAGTGTGAGAAGCTGTGTGCTGTGGGGCATGTTTTTTTGGCATGTTGGGGCATATACAGCGATCGCTGCGGCGATCTAACATGTATCCATATAATGGGATAATATTGTGTGTGATTTTATGCACTGTGGAGCGGCGATTTCGGCGCCAAACGACGCCATTTTACCGGCGCCCGCTCGGGCCGCATGGTTTACATGCACGGCGGCCATTTTCTTGTAGCCTCCATAGGCTTACATAGAGCGCCCTGGCAGCATCACTTCCTCTCTCCTGGAAGCACCGATCGAGGCAGCAGCAGCAGCGGAGTCTCCTCAGGTTTTATCCTTCTATTCCTGTGTTCCATTGCCTGTATTCAGTCTGTATATTCCCTGTGGGGGTCTCATTGTGCCTGAGTGTGGTGCGGTGGGCTGCGCTTGCCGCGCTTGCTGTAAGGGGGCAGTTAACCCTTGGTTGTCTGGCATACAGGGGCAATGGATTCTCAGGAGGGCAAGTTTCCCACAGTATTGGTGGAAAGCCAGGGGACCGCTGTTTCCCCCCCAGGGGGGGATTTAGCCACTATTGTGGCTGGCCTTGCTGCACAGGTGCAAATGCTGGTGGCTGCTCAATCTACTAAACGGCCCAGAGTTGCTCTGTCCTCTGATTCTGAGGGTGAAGGTGATGGGGCTGTTCTGGCGGGGACCCCCCTATCGGGGTCCCGCTCCTCTCTTGATCTAGTGGGGTCTGAGGTAGAGGCTGAAGTTGAGGGGGTTGATAATTCTCCCCCTGGCTCGCCTGAAGAGCTTGCAATCATGGATGAGTTGATTGCTTCCATTAAGCAGACGCTACGTTTGCAGGACGAGGTGTGTCCCCCAGCTGCCTTGGCGGCTTATGGGACGCAGAGAAAACGCAGGACGCCGCAGGTTTTTCCCTGCAATGCTGATTTTCAGCGCGCTGTTAAGGACCAATGGCGCGATTTGCGCAAGCCTTTTGCGGTACCAAGTAAATTTAAGCTGCGTTATCCTTTCTCGCCTGCCACTGATGAACGGTGGTGTGTGCCTCCGCCAGTGGATCATGCTATTGCGGTTTTGAACAAAGCCACTGCGATCCCTGCAGAGGGATCCCCTGTTTTCCGTGATGCCACGGATAGGAGACTGGAGTCTCTTGCCCGTCATACTTATTCTGTTACGGGTTCTATGCTTAAGGTTCTGTTTGCTTCTCTCATGGCGGCCCAGGCGATCGCAAGTTGGACGCAGATGCTTAGGCGCGTCCTAGTGGCCGATTCGGCCTCGGCGGCGACCCTGGATATGGTGGATCAGATCCACCAGGGTGTCATGTATCTGTGTGATGCGGACCTGGACCTGATTCCGTTGGCCGCGCGTGTGCACAGCGTGGCGGTGTTGTCTCGCCGCCTGGTTTGGTTGAAATGTTGGTCGGTGGACCAATCTTCACGTAAAACCTTAGCCAATCTGCCTTATGATGGGTCTCGCCTTTTTTGGGGAGTCCCTGGATGTGTTGATTAAGGGGATTACCGGGGGTAAGAGCACTCTCTTGCCCCATTTCCCCAAGGCTAAGGGGGCTTCTGGGAAGAAGCATGCTCATTTTTGGCCCCCTCAGGGGTCCTTTCGTGCCTTTCGGCCGCACTACAAGGGCAAACCGTTCAAGGGCCAAGGCTCTCAGAAGAAGCCCTGGTCTGGGAAACAGAAGTCCGGTCAATCCGGACCTGCGGCCCATAACAGTTCGGCCTGAAGGGGCGCCCTCACCCAGTTTTGGGGTGGGGGGACGCTTGCTCGGTTTTCTTCAGCCCTGGTTGGCCCGTGTGAGGGACAGATGGGTTCTGGAAATCGTTCGATCTGGTTACAAGATCGAGTTTCTCTCTCGGCCGGAGAGCAGATTTTTTCCCTCAAATCTTCAACTGTCTCCAGAGCGCCTGCGGGATCTGCACCTGGCGGTGCGGGACCTGAGGGCTCAGGGAGTGGTGGTTCCGGTGCCTCATCGGGACAGATTTCGGGGGTTTTATTCCAATCTGTTCACCGTGCCCAGGAAGGAGGGCAAGGTTCGTCCGATTCTGGACTTGAAAGCTCTGAACCGCTCTGTGCGAGTTCGCAAGTTCCGCATGGAATCCCTGCGCTCGGTGGTGGCTGCCCTGGTTCCGGGGGAATTCATGGCCTCCATCGATTTGAAGGATGCGTACCTTCACATCCCCATATTCGAGGGTCATCAGAAGTACCTTCGATTTGCCATTGCGGAGGATCACTGCCAGTTTGTGGCGTTGCCCTTTGGGCTCGCCTCGGCTCCGCGGGTCTTCACCAAGGTGCTTGCACCGGTTCTGGCATTATTGAGAGCCCAGGGCATTTCTGTCCTGGGGTATCTGGACGACATTCTGGTTCGGTCTGCGACCAGACAGGGTCTGGAGAAGGACCTGTCTGTCACAATGCAAACTCTGCAGGAGTTCGGTTGGACGATAAATGTTCCAAAGTCGACACTGAGTCCGTCGGTTCGTCTCCCCTATCTGGGAATGATACTGGACTCGGTGCAGGCGAAGGTCTTCCTGCCGGAAGACAAACTCAGGACTCTTCAGGAGGAAGTCAGGTCCCTCAGGGACGTTCCACACTCGTCTCTGCGGACGGGTATGAGATGTCTGGGATTGATGGTCTCGGCCTTCGAGGCGATTCCTTTCGCGCAGTTTCACACGCGGGGTCTCCAAGCGGAGATCCTGTCCAGGTGGGACGGGCGACCTCAATCTCTGGATCTTCAGATCTCGTTGAGTCATCGCACCAGGGAAAACCTTCTGTGGTGGCTCCAGTCCCCGTTGGTGTCCGGGGGCAAGTCGTTTCGTCCGATCTCGTGGACGATAATCACCACGGATGCCAGCCTGTCGGGCTGGGGTGGTGTTCTGGGCGTTCTGTCCGCCCAGGGGACCTGGTCGGAGGGGGAGTCTTCCCTTCCGATCAACATTCTGGAATTGCGTGCGATAAGGCTCTGTCTTCATCGCTGGACGGACCGGCTGCAAGGCTGCCCGGTTCGGGTGCAGACGGACAATGCCACGGCGGTGGCCTACATCAACCACCAAGGGGGCACCAGGAGTGCCCGAGCGGCTCGAGAAGTGGCCGACATTCTGTCTTGGGCCGAGACTCATGTCCCGGCGATAACGGCGGTTCACATTCCGGGAGGGGAGAACTGGCAGGCGGACTATCTGAGTCGCCAGACCCTGGATCAGGGGGAATGGTCTCTCCACCCGGCTGTCTTCCAGATGTTGTGCGCGAAGTGGGGTCTTCCAGATGTGGACCTGTTCGCGTCTCGCCTCAACTACAAGGTGAAGAGGTTCGTGGCAAGGACGCGCGACCCTCGGGCAGACGCGTCGGACGCGTTAGTGGCCCCGTGGCATCAGTACAGGCTGATGTACGCGTTTCCACCGATTCAGTTGCTGTCCAGGTTCCTTCGCAGGTTGCACTCGGAACGCAGCACGGTGATTCTTGTGGCACCGGACTGGCCTCGCCGGTCCTGGTACGCAGACCTCGTGAATCTGGCGGTCGACGCTCCTTGGCGTCTGCCTCTTCGAGACGATCTACTGTCTCAAGGACCGATTTACCATCCTGCTTTACAGTCGCTGGCTTTGACGGCCTGGCTGTTGAGACCGAGGTCCTGAAGGAGAAGGGTCTCTCTCCAGAGGTCGTTCATACTTTGATCAACGCGAGGAAGTCTTCCTCGGGGAAGGTTTATTACCGTACTTGGAAGGCCTATTTTGCCTGGTGTGAGTCCAGGGGGTTTTCACCCCGCACGTACTCGGTTTCCCGTGTGCTGTCTTTCCTTCAGACGGGTGTCGATCAGCGTTTGGCGCTGGCTACGATTAAGGGTCAGGTGTCGGCGCTGGCCGTTCTGTTTCAACGTCCCGTGGCTTCCAACTCCTTGGTTGGCACTTTTATTCAGGGTGTGCGGCATCTGGTTCCTCCTAGAAGGGATCCTTTGCCCCCTTGGGACTTGAACCTAGTTCTATCTGTGTTACAACGTGCTCCTTTTGAACAGATCAGGGAGATCTCGTTGTCTATGTTGTCCAAAAAGGTCGCCTTTTTGGTGGCGATCACTTCGGCTCGCAGAGTGTCGGAACTGGCGGCTTTGTCCTGCAAGTCTCCGTACCTGGTTGTTCATTTGGATAAGGTGGTCTTGCGACCTAATCCTTCTTTTCTACCGAAACGAGTTTCGGAATTCCATCTTAACGAGGATATTGTTTTGCCTTCGTTGTGCACGAAGCCTAAACATCCGAAGGAGGTGGGATTGCACTCTCTGGATGTTGTTCGGGCGATAAGGGTTTACCTTAAATCGACTGAGTCTTTTCGTAAGACTGACTCCTTGTTTGTTCTTCCAGAGGGTCCTCGGAAGGGCATGGCGGCTTCCGCCTCTACCATTGCCAAATGGATCAGGCAGACCATTGAACAGGCCTTTGCCTTGCAGGGGAAGGTTCCCCCTGTGCCTGTGAAGGCGCACTCTACTAGATCACTGAGTACGTCTTGGGCCTGCCGTCATGGGGCTTCTGTAGCCCAGGTGTGTAAGGCGGCGACTTGGTCGACCGTACACACTTTCACAAAATTCTACAAAGTAGATGTTCAGGCATCGGCGGATGCTTCCTTTGGCCGCAAGGTTCTTAGTGCGGCTGTTCCATAGGGTCCCTTGTTGGGGACTCCTGGCTGTTGGGATAGTTTTTTTTTTAGTATCCCCTGGTTTTTTTGTCTTTTCCTGGGTTGTTGCTCCTGTTGAGCACTTATTTTTGCTGTTGCCCAGCTGGTTTCCTTCCTTTGGTAAGGTTCCTTTCTTTGATGTGGAGACTGCGTTGCCTTTCGGCGCGGATGCGCTTCCCACCCCTCATGTTTGCACTGCTTTGGGACGTCCCCATATGTGACGAATATGAAGAGGCGGCGACTGTCGGAGGACGTAAGAGAAAACGGAATTTTTGTAAAATCTTACCTGTAAAATTCCTTTCTCTGAGTCCTCCGACAGTCGCCGCCCCCGCCCCTCTTTTGGGGTTTGAATGTATACTCTACTGCTATTCCACTAAAACTGAGATATGGTTGCAGGAAGTAGGAGGGTATTGACTGAGGGGACCACCCCTTGAGGGTGGGATATGTTAAAGCTTTATTGTTAACATATTCTGTTGCCTAGCTACTCCTTCGGAGCAAAGTCTAATACCCCATATGTGACGAATATGAAGAGGCGGCGACTGTCGGAGGACTCAGAGAAAGGAATTTTACAGGTAAGATTTTACAAAAATTCCGTTGTTTGTGTGTAGGGATAAAAGAAGCCATTAATAGCTGTGGGCTAAAGACTTACATGGTGATTAATCAGGAGATGACTCACATGGAAGTTGTAATATTTTAACGTGTGTTACATTAGGAGGTGGTACATATTATTTGGTCTTTCCACTTAAGGACTGGGCCTATTTCTGAACCCCAAAAACATATCATACTTTTTTATGGCAGAGACCCTAGAGAATAAAATGGAGATTGTTGAAATATTTTATTAAAAAAATAAAAAAACAGCAAAGTTACGGTAGTCCAATTCTTTTCTAAAATGTGAAAGATAATGTTACACCGAGTAAATAGATACCCAACATGTCATGCTTTAAAATTGCGCACACTCGTATAATGGTGACAAACATTGGTACTTAAAAATCTCCATAGGCGACACTTTAAAAATTTCTACAGGTTACCAGTTTAGAGTTACAGAGGAGGACTAGGAGGGGAGGAGGGCTAGAATTATTGCTCTCGCTCTAACGATCGTGGCGATAACTCACATGTGTGGTTTGAACATCGTTTATATAAGTGGGTGTGACTTGCATATGTGTTTGCTTCTGCGTGCAAGCTCGGAGGGACGAGGAGCTTTACATTTTATTTAATTATTTATTTTTATTTTAGCTTTTATTTTTTATTTTTACACAGTAAAAAATGTTTTTTTGATCACTTTTATTCCTATTACAAGGAATGTAAACATCCCTTGTAATAGAAATAAGCATGAGGACCTCTTTAATGTGAGATCTGGGGTCAAAAAGATCTCACACCTCACATCTACACTAAAAAGAAAAAGAAAAAAAAAATCTTTTTTTTCCCCATGAAACAAAAAAGGCCCTTCAAGGCTGTTGGGAGAAAGTGAAGTATGATGTTGCTCCGGTCCTCCAAGGCCATAGAGTGGAGTGGGGGGCAGCATACCCTCACTTGACTTCCTGCCTAGGAGGGGAAAGGATAAGATTGTTTTCCCCACTACCGTCGGATCCGGTAAGCAGGGAAAATGACCGGGAAGCAACTGGGGGGGCACCTCTTTTTTTCGGGCGACATGCGGCAGGAGGCGGGGACATCTTTTCCCGCCACTTCTAATCCAGCTGCTAATAAGCCGCTCTGACCACTTTCATGAGAAAGCAAGCCACCAACTGATGATAAAAATAAAAAAAAATGATGGGGTTATGCCTGACCACCAAGTAAACCACTAGCAAACCGCAACATATATATATATATATATATATATATATACAGTGCCTTGCGAAAGTATTCGGCCCCCTTGAACTTTGTGACCTTTTGCCACATTTCAGGCTTCAAACATAAAGATATAAAACTGTAATTTTTTGTGAAGAATCAACAAGTGGGACACAATCATGAAGTGGAACGAAATTTATTGGATATTTCAAACTTTTTTAACCACTTAAGCCCCGGAGGATTTGGCTGCTAAACGACCAGGGGGTATTTTGCGATTCGGCACTGCGTGACTTTAACGGACAATTGCGCGGTCGTGCGACGCTGTACCTAAACGAATTTGGCATCCTTTTTTTCCCACAAACAGAGCTTTCTTTTGGCGGTATTTGATCACCTGTGCGATTTTTTGATCACGCGCTATAAACAAAAAAAGAGCGTCAATTTTGCAAAAATAGCAATATTTTTCCCTTTTTTTTATATGAAATTCCCCCCCCCCCCCAAAAAAATGTAAAAATCCAAATTTTTTAACATTTTCGGCCAATTTGTTTTATGCTACCTATGTTTGGTAAAAAAAATCGCAAAAAGCGTATTTTGATTGGTTTGCGCAAAAGTTATTGCGTTTACTGACTAAGGGAAAGATTTTTGTCATTTTTGTTGTTTTTTTTTTAACGCGTAATGGCGGCGATCTGCGATTTTTTTTGCGGTACTGCGACATTGCGGCGGACAGATCGGACCCTTGACTGACATTTTTGACACTTTTGAGGTTACCAGTGACATTTCTACAGTAATCAGTGCTATATATATGCACTGTTACTGTAAAAATACACTGGTAGTGAAGGGGTTAACTTTATTTGAGAGGGAGGGGCTGTGTGTGTCCCTAGGGGCGTGATTCTTACTGTGATTGGCTGTGGCTTCAGCTGTATGCAGAGTGATCAACGGATCTACATAGTAGATCCATATGATCAGCTCTCATACAGAGGGGAGAATGACAGGCAGCTTGTTTACACAAGCTGCCTGACTTTCTCCCTCTCCCCCGCCGATCGCAGAGTGGCCGGCGGACATCGGGTCCGCCGGTCACACGCGCGGGGGGGTCCGTGACCACGCGGGAGCGCGCCTCCGGTGGCGCCGCTCGCTCCCTAGACCCTCACAAGCTAGTGACGTAGCCCTATGTCACTTTGCCTGTGAGGGCCGACCGCCGCACGCCGACGTAGATCGGCGTGCGGCGGTCGGCAAGTGGTTAACAAATAAAAAACTGAAAAATTGGGTGTGCAAAATTATTCAGCCCCTTTACTTTCAGTGCAGTAAACTCTCTCCAGAAGTTCAGTGAGGATCTCTGAATGATCCAATGTTGACCTAAATGACTAATGATGATAAATAGAATCCACCTGTGTGTAATCAAGTCTCCGTATAAATGCAACTGCACTGTGATAGTCTCAGAGGTTCGTTTAAAGCGCAGAGAGCATCATGAAGAACAAGGAACACACCAGGCAGGTCCGAGATACTGTTGTGGAGAAGTTTAAAGCCGGATTTGGATACAAAAAGATTTCCCAAGCTTTAAACATCCCAAGGAACACTGCGCAAGCGATAATATTGAAATGGAAGGAGTATCAGACCACTGCAAATCTACGAAGACCTGGCCGTCCCTCTAAACTTTCAGCTCATACAAGGAGAAGACTGATCAGAGATGCAGCCAAGAGGCCCATGATCACTCTGGATGAACTGCAGAGATCTACAGCTGAGGTGGGAGACTCTGTCCATAGGACAACAATCAGTCGTATACTGCACAAATCTGGCCTTTATGGAAGAGTGGCAAGAAGAAAGCCATTTCTTAAAGATATCCATAAAAAGTGTCGTTTAAAGTTTGTCACAAGCCACCTGGGAAACACCAAACATGTGGAAGAAGGTGCTCTGGTCAGATGAAACCAAAATCAAACTTTTTGGCAACAATGCAAAATGTTATGTTTGGCGTAAAAGCAACACAGTTACATAGTTACATAGTTAGTGAGGTTGAAAAAAGACATCAGTCCATCCCGTTCAACCTATGATGTGTGTGTGTGTTTGCTGTTAACCGAATATTGTATACCCCTGTATGTTGTGGTCTCTAAGGTGCCCATCTAATAGTTTTTTGAAACTATCAATGCTTCCTGCTGATACCACTGCTTGTGGAAGAGAATTCCACATCCTTACCGCTCTTACAGTGAAGAACCCCTTACGCATTTTAAGGTTAAACCGCCTTTCCTCTAGTTTTAGTGAGTGGCCACGTGTCTTATTGTATTCCCTTACTCTGAATAGTTTGTTCCTTATGCTAGGGTCGCCAGTACAGTATTTGTACATTGATATCATATCCCCCCTCAATCGTCTCTTCTCCAGAGAGAATAAGTTCAGTGCTTGTAGTCTTTCCTCATAGCTGATGTCCTCCATTCCCCTAATTATTTTTGTTGCCCTCCTCTGGACTCTTTCCAATTCCAGCACATCCTTCCTGAGGACCGGTGCCCAGAACTGGACAGCATACTCCAGATGTGGCCAGACCAGAGTCTTGTAGAGTGGGAGAATAATCTCCTTATTTCTGGAGTGAATCCCTTTTTTATACATCCCAGTATTCTGTTGGCTTTGCTTGCAGCGGCTTGGCATTGCATGCCACTGCCAAGCCTGATGTCTACCAGTACCCCCAAGTCTTTTTCCATCCTAGACTCACCCAGAGGTTCCCCCCCTAGTGAGTAGCTCATCACCCTGAACAAACCATCCCCACTGTCAAACATGGTGGTGGCAGCATCATGGTTTGGGCCTGCTTTTCTTCAGCAGGGACAGGGAAGATGGTTAAAATTGATGTGAAGATGGATGGAGCCAAATACAGGACCATTCTGGAAGAAAACCTGATGGAGTCTGCAAAAGACCTGAGACTGGGACGGAGATTTGTCTTCCAACAAGACAATGATCCAAAACATAAAGCAAAATCTACAATGGAATGGTTCACAAATAAACATATCCAGGTGTTAGAATGGCCAAGTCAAAGTCCAGACCTGAATCCAATCGAGAATCTGTGGAAAGAACTGAAAACTGCTGTTTACAAACGCTCTCCATCCAACCTCACTGAGCTCGAGCCGTTTTTCAAGGAGGAATGGGCAAAAATGTCAGTCTCTCGATGTGCAAAACTGATAGAGACATACCCCAAGCGACTTACAGCTGTAATCGCAGCAAAAGGTGGCGCTACAAAGTATTAACTTAAGGGGGCTGAAAATTTTTGAACGCCCAATTTTTACGTTTTTTATTTGTTGAAAAAGTTTGAAATATCCAATAAATTTCGTTCCACTTCATGATTGTGTCCCACTTGTTGTTGATTCTTCACAAAAAATTACAGTTTTATATCTTTATGTTTGAAGCCTGAAATGTGGCAAAAGGTCGCAAAGTTTAAGGGGGCCGAATACTTTCGCAAGGCACTGTGTATATTATATATATATATATATATATATATAAACCTATTGTGGTCGGCAAATGGTTAAAACATGACATAATTGGTATGTAATTATTTTGGTATGTTACCAAACAATTTGGTATTATGTTTTTGCGCATTAAAATTCATTAAAGTGTATTGTTCCAAAAAAATCTGTGTTTGAAAAACCACTGTGCAAATATCGTGTGGCATAACAGTTTGCAAAGACCATCATATTTGTCTTTAAGGCAGGGGTCTCCAAACTTTCTGAACAAAGGGCCAGTTTTCAGTCCTTTAGATTTTCAGGGGGCCGGACTGTGGCCAGTGGGAGTGGAAAATGCCCTGATATCAGTGGGAGTAAAGAATGCCCCCTCATTAGTTTTAGTGGTAGGAATAGTGCCCCATCATTGGTGTCAGTGGGAGGAATAGTGCCCCATCATTGGTATCAGTGATACCAATATGGTAGTGCCCATCATTGGTGCCAGTGGGGGGAATAGTGTCCCATCATTGGTATCCGTGAGAGAAATAGTGCCCCATCATTGGCGTCAGTATGAGGAATAGTGTCCCATCATTGGTATCAGTGGGAGGAATAGTACCCCATCATTGGGGTCAGAAGGAGGAATAGTACCCCATCATTGGTGTCAGTGGGTGGAATAGTGCCCCATCATTGGTGTCAGTGGGAGGAATAGTGCCCCATCATTGGTGTCAGTGGGAGGAATAGTGCCCCATCATTGCTGTCAGTGGGAGGAGTAGTTTCCCACATTCAGCTTCGGGTGTGGCTGCAGGAAGGTTCTCTGGCTGTGTGTCTGCTCCAGGTGATTTCTGGGAGAAGGGAAGTTCGGTAAAATCTCTCCCAGCCCTGCTGGCCCCTATCTGGAGAGGCCATGCAGGCCAGCAGGGCCTCTCCTGCTGGAAGCTCTGAACCATCCCCTGGGCAGCTGGATGACATATCTGCTCCTGGACAAGCCATGGCTGGGGATCTCTCTGCCCCTGGTGAGGATGAGGATACCGAGTCCATTCGGGAGCGAGTGGTGGCCGGGATCAAGGTCCTGAATAGGGAGAGAGACCAGCTTTACAAATTGAGAGCGGAGTTGAAGCGTCTGCGAAAGCAACGTGAAGGTTTGCACAGCCGCAGCCGTGGATCTATGGATTCGGAAATCCAGTTGGCAAAGGTCCGGGTTCAACACCAGGAAACCATTGTGGCCATGATGGAAGGTAAAGAGGGGCCCTTTAAGGAAAAGTTTTGCAATGACCGGAGATTTGCAAGGATGGCAAAGATGGAGGAGGGGACCCCCGGTTCTGACCCCCTGACTCCCCAAGGTGAGGTAAGCAGCCCATTGCCTTCTCAGGGCTCAGGTGGCATGCTGACAGTGATCCAGGCAGTGGAGTCTCCATTACAGGCGGATCAGCTGGTGTTTGGTGAGGAGAACTTTCCTGATAATGTGCCTGATAAGGTAAAGCCTAGCAAGTCACAAGTGACTGATAAAACTATTTTTGTGCCATTTAACACCTTGGCTAATGCGGATGTTTTGCCCAATGACACCCAGGCTGGTAATTTCATATCCAGCAATATTTCAGCAGCTGATGTTTCCTTGCAGGAAAAACTGCGTTTAAAAAATGACATTGCAGCAAAGGAACTACAAGAGCCAGAGCAACCAATTAACCCCCCTTTTGCTGAGTCAAAGGCTGTTTGTCCAGTCACAGCTGCTGTCTCTATACTGCAGCATCAGGCCACCTGTGGTACTACAGCAGAAACTGTGATAGTGAATGGTGATTGTTCTGACATTTCTTCCAACACAGCTGTTCTGAATAATCCTACTAATGTTTGTTTAATAGACAATCCTGCTGGCTCAGTACAAGAAGTTAATAATAAGGATAATAATAATAATGTACCAGCTAAAGTTACACCAGTGTGGGGTCTTGGCCCTGATAAGCCTTCTTTTGCTCAGGTGGTACGCTCTGCTCCTGGTAATATTATTAGGCCAGGGCTGCAGCCAATGAGGAACCCTGCTTCCAGGCAGAGATTAACACCACAAACTGCCACTTTGAGCACCCCTGGTTCCGGTCTTGGGTCTCTGGCTTCTGCTGGGGGTCCAAGACGTAATGTCGTTATACTTAAATGGGAAGGTGGTGCAGTCTCTCCAGCACGGCGTGTTGTGGTGGATATGATTTTGGAGATGGGCTTTGGGGCGAATGACCTTTATGCCCTAATACACGTAGCTGGGAGCCGGGAGTACACAATCAGCTTCACCAGGCCAGAGGGTCTTGACCTGTTCTGGGAACGATATGAAGCTCGGTGCAGGTCAAGACCCGAATGGGAAGATCTGGCACCAGTTGCTGTTTCGCAGAGATCAACGGTTAAAAAAATAACCATCATTCTCACTAACGAGAGTGTTCCTGCTCGAGACTTAGAGGTCTGGTTAAGGAACTATGGTGAAGTTTTGACAACACCAAATAAAATTCTTGATGAACGTGGCATATGGACTGGGGGTTGGTCAGTAACGGTCAGGTTGGCCAGGGATGGGAATGTTGTCCGTCACCTGCCCTCCTCGGCTTTCATAGGGAGGGATAGGATGACTGTTTTTTATCCTGGTCAGCCAAAGCTATGTCACCGCTGTGGAGAAAAGGGGCATTTTAGCTCCTCCTGTTCAGCCTTAATATGTTCGGTATGTCGGGGACAGGGTCATGTGGCCAGGGACTGCACCCAGGCGATAAGGTGCAACCTGTGCCTGCGCCTTGGCCACCCCTACAGCCGATGTCCGGAGGCCTGGCACAATATGGAGAAGGAGGTAGTAGATGATCTGTTGAGGCTGGACAGGATGGAGGATGAGGCCCCTGGTGTACCATCTTCCCCTGCGGTGACTGACTCCCCTGGTCCTGTTCAGGATCCCTCCCCAGTTTCTGTGGCAAACCCTCCTGTGTCTGTAGGTATTCCTTCTGTGGCTGTCTCTGTGTCCCCCCAGCCTACTGTACCCGCTCCTCTTGTGTCAGAACCTTCCAAGTCTGTGCCCCCTGAGTCAGTCTTGCCCCATGAGTCTCCTAGGTCTGACTTAAAGGAAGGTCCCCCCCCACCCGGAGTGGTGGGATGTGCCAAAAAGGGTGCTGCTGCTTCTTCTGTAAAGAAGTCTTCTGCAAAGACTTTGAAGAAGAAAACAAGAGATGAAAACATCTTGGAGTCTGACCTGCAGTACCTGGAGGAGAGAAGGAAGGTTGTGAGGCGGAAGAGACAGGCGGTGAGGACGGAGCAGGAAGCCCCAGTGTCTGTCCCCAACCGTTCTAGGGCTTCTGCATGGGATATTTCCTCATCTGGAGCTTCCTCTGAACAAAATTCAGACTCAGAAATGGAGTTGGAGGAGGCCTCAAGAAAGAGAGAGGCTTCTGGTGATGAGCAGCAGAGGGGAGCTAAGAAGCAATCCACCCAATAACCCAAATGGCGGTTCCCCCTCCGTTAAAAGTGGTGACAATAAATGTCGCCAGTATTAAGTCAGTAAGAGCTCGTTCTATGGCCTTCTTTTTGTTCAGCCAATTAGATGCTGAAATTTTATTTTTGCAAGAGACTAGGCTCACCTCCTTGGCAGATATTCATATGGCCAAGAGAGAGTGGAGGTATGGTCCATCTTACTGGTCTCTTGCGGCCGAGCCTTACGGCGGGGTGGCGGTGTTGTTTAAAACCGGCATGGTAACTGTCCGGCGGGTTATTGAGGTGGAGATTGGGAGATGTATGGTCTTAGACGTTCTTGTGGGAGGGCAGGACCTGCGCCTAATTAATATATATGGGCCGCACACAAAGTGGGACAGGAAATGCCTTTTTACAAGGATCAAGCCATTTCTTTTTACATCCCGGCAAGTGGTTTTTGGAGGTGACTTTAATACTGTGACTAGGCCCAAGGACAGGAAGGACTTCAATGACAGGCTGGGATATGATAGCGTTTTTTTAAATAGTATGGTTAGGGATGCTGGTCTCGTGGATGTGCACATTAAGCACCTTCCGGATGACACAGGGTTCACCTTTCATCGAGGTAATAGTCAGAGTAGGATAGATAGGTTTTTTCTGAAGGAGGCCTCTGCTTTCTCACCCCCAGTGGTGCAGGCAGTGGAGTTCTCTGATCACTGTATGCTATCTGTGGTCTTGAATGCTTCAGACTTCCCTCAGAGGGGCAAAGGCATCTGGAGATTAAATTCGACTCTCCTTGAGGAAGAACATGTTAGACAATCCTTTGAGGAATTCTTTCAGGCACAAGTGACCATCCTGGACTTTTGTAGCAGCAAGGCTGAGTGGTGGGAGCTGACCAAAAAGAGGATTGCTGGATTCTTCAGGGGCCTAGCCAATAAAAAACAGTTTAATAGATACATGACCTACCAACGTTTGCGGAGGAAGCTGGATATTCTTGTCTCGAGAGGAGGAGATCCTGGGGCAATCTCTGAAGTGAAAATCCTCCTCAGGAAGTGTCAATATGACCGGCATACCTCTTTGGTTCTGGAGCGGGACTATGGGAAATACCACTCGCCTGACCCTTACCAGAACTGCAAACAGGGTGTAGCTGTTAAGATGGTCGTTGGCCTTAAGGATAGTACAGGTTCCTTGACAAAGTCCAGGTCAGGGATCCTGGAGGTCGTGAGGTCTTTTTATGCTGAACTTCTTGGGAGGAAAGAGCTTGACCGGGACAAGATGGAAAGCTTTTTGGACTCTACTCCAGGTCTAAATGGTGGAGATGTCCCTTTGATGAATTTGACAGAAGAGATCACAGTTGAAGAGGTGACGAGGGCAATTGAACAGCTTGCCATCAAGAAGTCACCTGGACCGGATGGTCTGACGGCTGAGTTTTACAAAGCCTTTAAGTCTATTCTGGCCCCACATTTGGTAGAGGTTTTTAACAGTTGTCTTGCTGAGGGGGTGCTTCCCCCTTCCATGAGACACTCAGCTGTGATTCTTCTTTCAAAAGGTAAAGATCCTTCGATGATTGAGAATTGGCGCCCCATCAGCCTTCTCAATGTCGATAGAAAGGTGCTGGCGAAGATACTTTTCTGGCGCCTATCGGCAGTAGCAGAGTCTTTGCTTTCTCGCCATCAGCACTGTTCGATCCAGGGTAGGAGCACCTTCACAGCAGTTTTAGCTGTCCGGGAGGCCTTGGAGCAGTGCAGGGCTGCAGGCTGGGGAAAGTATCTACTGGCATTGGATCAGGCAAAGGCTTTCGATCGTGTCAATCATGAGTACCTGTGGTTGCTCTTTAGTAAGTACGGTCTGCCAGGTGGTTTTGTCGATTGGTTAAAAGTTTTGTATAAGGGGGCAGAAAGCTTCCCTCTTGTTAATGGTTGGGTTGGACAGTCCTTTGAGGTTGGCTCTGGGGTGCGCCAGGGTTGTCCCCTGAGTCCCCTGCTCTATGTGTTTGCAATCGACCCCTTCATCAGGAGACTAGAGAGCAGCATGTTGTGTGGGGTACCAGTGGGAATCCCGGGTGAGCCGCCTTTAAGGGTTGTTGCCTATGCGGATGATGTGTCAGTGATTGTCACTGGGACAGATGAAGCGGAGGAGGTGGTCTCTCTGACATCACGGTACTCTGAAGCATCAGGCTCCAAGATCAATCAGGAAAAGAGTGAAGTTTTTTGGATGGGAAAGGAAGGTGAGGGGTTTGATCTCCCGGACACCTTTCCAGTGCCCCAGGAAAAAATTAAGATATTAGGCATTGAATTTGGACCTGGCGATTATGGCCTCAAAAACTGGGAAGGCAGGCTGGAAGTTGCCAATACTAAAGTGGTCAGCTGGAAGAGATGGAAGTTATCTCTGAGGGAAAGGGTTGATCTGATTAAGACTTACCTGATACCGATCTTCTTGTATGTCAGCCCTGTCTGCATCTTGCCAGTGTCTCTCTATGCTAGGATCTATAGTGTGTTCTTCCAGATGCTGTGGGGGAACAGACTGAACCCCATCAAGAGGAATGTCACCTATCTATCCAGGAGGGAGGGTGGCTTAGGTATGGTCAACCCCGTTCTTTTCTTTTCACTGCTATTTCTCAAGTTTAACATTGGTAGTATGCTTGCAGTGGAACCTCCTGGATGGGCAGGCATGTTTAGATCTTGGTTTAGGCCTTTTCTGCGACTTTGGGAAGAAGGTGGCCAAGTGAAGAATCTCAGGGGTCATCGTGGTCAGCTTCCAGCCTATGTCGCTCCGTGTCTGAAGTTGCTGCGGCAGTGGCGACTGTCGGCTGAAGATCTCAGATCCGCTCCGAGGAAAGTCCTTATGAGACGAGTCTTGAGCGAAGTCTTTCATGACCCACTGGCCTTAAGGGATTGCCCAGGCCCAATTTTGAGGGAAGGGTTAAGATTGATTAATTTGGCTAGAGTCCCCCTTAAATTCAGGGATCTGGCCTGGTTGTGCTTCCACGGGAGGCTCTATGTTCGGGGCAATTTGAAATTCCGCAGTGGGGTGGATCGTGGTTGTCCTCGGGAGGAATGTACAGGTGAGGAGGAGACTATGGACCATTTTCTGCTTCGTTGCCCTTTTAACATAGAGGTATACAAACAGGTGGGGCGGGCCCTCGGTGTTCCTTTCCTCTCCAGGCTGGGTTATGCTGAGTGGGTGTACGGAGCATTCAACACTGGTGGGGGCTTTTGTTTGGATACACTTTTTTTAGTTAGTTTAGTAGTCCGTTATTACACATGGAACGCACGGTGTCAGGTCACCCTTCGGCGTAAAATCCTTCCTGTTCAGGTGGTGGTGTGTGACATTCTGCATGAGGTGGGGAAGATTCGAGCGCTTGAGAGAGACAAGTGGGGTCAGAGGGCTTGGCTGAAGGCGTGGAGGGGTTTCAAGCCTCCCTGACTGCCAGGAGTCTCTTTCCCGGGTGTGGCTTTCTGTCTCTTATCACCCTAGATTTTTTTCTTAATGCTTAGTTTTTGATAAATGGCTGCATACATAGGTGATGGGTTGTGCCTCTTAGGCCCTCTCTGCTGCTTTATGTAAATAGTTTTCTAAAAATGTTGGAAGTGGATTATGTATATATTTTATATATTCTGCACATGGATGTGTATTCCTTTGTTTTCTGATGGAATATTGTACTATAGTTATGTTTTTTTACTTTTGTATAAAATATGTTGCTTGATTCTTTTCAATAAAAGATCAATAGTGCCCCATCATTGGTATCAGTGGGAGGAATAGTGCCCCCTCATTGGTGTCAGTAGGAAGAATAGTGCTCCATCATTGGTGTCAGTAGGAAGAATAGTGCCCCATCATTGGTGTCAGTAGGAAGAATAGTGCCCCATCATTGGTGTCAGTAGGAAGAATAGTGTCGCATCATTGGTGTCAGTAAGAATAGTGCCCCATCATTGGTATCAGTGGGAGGAATAGTGCCCTATCATTGGTATCAGTGGGAGGAATGGTGCCCCATCATTGGTATCAGTAGGAGGAATAGTGCCCCATCATTGGTGACAGTGGGGGAAATAGTACCCCAATCATTGGTACCAGTGAGAGGAATAGTGCCCCATCATTGGTGTCAGTGGCAGCAATAGTGTCCCATCATCGGTGTCAGTAGGAGGAATAGTGCCCCTTGTAGGTGTCAGTGTGAGGAATAGTGTCCCATCATTGGTATCAGCAGGAGGAATAGTGCCCCATCATTGGTGTCAGTGAGAGGAATAGTGTCCCATCATTGGTATCAGTAGGAGGAATAGTGCCCCTCGTTGGTGTCAGTGTGAGGAATTATGCCCCATCATTGGTATCAGTAGGAGGAATAGTGTCCCATCATTGGTTTCAGCAGGAGGAATAGTGCCCCATCATTGGCGTCAGTGGGAGGAATAATGCCACATCATTGGTGTCAGTAGGAGGAATAGTGCCCCATCATTGGTGTCAGTAGGAAGAATAGTGCCCCATCATTGGTGTCAGTTAGAGGAATAGTGCCCCCATCATTGGTATCAGTGGGAGGAATAGTGCCCCATCATTGGTGTCAGTGGGAGGAATAGTGCCCCATCATTGGTGTCAGTGGGAGGAATAGTGCCCCACCATTGGCGTCAGTGGGAGGAATAATGCCCCATCATTGGTGCCAGTAGGAGGAATAGTGCCCCATCATTGGTGTCAATAGGAAGAATAGTGCCCCATCATTGGTGTCAGTTGGAGGAATAGTGCCCCCATCATTGGTTTCAGTGGGAGGAATAGTGCCCCATCATTGGTGTCAGTGGGAGGAATAGTGCCCCATCATTGGTATCAGTAGTAAGAATAGTGCCCCATCATTGGTTTCAGTGG
Organism: Pelophylax lessonae; assembly: GCF_965119305.1. Lineage (NCBI taxonomy): Eukaryota > Metazoa > Chordata > Amphibia > Anura > Ranidae > Pelophylax > Pelophylax lessonae. The sequence continues at coordinate 17,575,864 of NC_138776.1, read as the reverse complement.
GAGGAATAGTACCCCATCATTGGTTTCAGTGGGAGGAATAGTACCCCATCATTGGTATCGGTGGGAGGAATAGTGTCCCATCCTTGGTGTCAGTGGGAGGAATAGTGCCCCATCATTGGTATCAGTGGGAGTAATAGTGCCCCATCATTGGTATCAGTGGGAAGAATAGTGCCCCATCATTGGTGTCAGTAGGAAGAATAGTGCCCCATCATTAGTATCAGTGAGAAGAATAGTGCCCCATCATTAGTATCAGTGGGAGGAATAGTGCCCCATCATTGGTATCAGTGGGAGAAATAGTGCCCCATCATTGGTGTCAGTAGGAAGAATAGTGCCCCGTCATTGATGTCAGTGGAAGAATAGTGCCCCATTGTTGGGGTCAGTGATAGGAATTATGCCTTGTATTGGTGGGAGGGGTGGCGTCTTAAGGGCCTGATATAGGCAAGCAAAGGGCCACATGTGGCTCCCAGGCCACAGTTTGGAGACAAAGAAAATGGCCTCTGCCCTCACCTATAACTGGCCTTCATAACAAAGAACACATGGAAGGGCAATGCACATGAAACAAACAAAAATAAAATTCCAGTTCAATTTGCTAACCAGTTTGCTTACCAACCAAATTAACCAGTCTAACAGTTTGCGTCAAAACAGGGGTTTAGTTAGCACACATTTGCAAACGCATGTGTAAGCTGCAGGGCCACTCCACGGCTCCCTGTGTTACCTGCAGTCCTAACTCTAATGAATTTATAATTGCCTCCAGGCTCACCTGCCCCCTATCTATCCATTAGCTTGCATGTGCTTCCACTGTGAAGACTCTTATAAATTCACTAGTTATTACTGCAGGTAACACAGGGAGCCGTGGAGTGGCCCTGCAGCTTACACATGCGTTTGCAATTGTGTGCTAACTAAACCCCTGTTTTGACGCAAACTGTTAGACTGGTAAATTTGGTTGGTAAGCAAACTGGTTAGCAAATTGAACTGGGAATTGTATTTTTGTTTATTTCACAGTTTGGAGACCCCTGCTTTAGTGCCTCTGCTTAAAAAATATATAATATTTGAGGGTTCTAATTAGTTTTATAGCAGAAAAATGTATATTTTTTATATGTAGGAGAGCAATGTCAGTAATGGCCCGAACTGGAGGTGGTTAACCAACATCATCTTATAAATCTTACCAAAAAATTGGGTATTATATTGTGTTTTTATGCTCTTAAATTTTCAAAAGATTGAGAATCAGTGTGACATTAAATTTGTAACAGTCACCATTATATTTTTCAGGATTTGTGCTAGGGTGGGGGATTGGGGAGAATTTGTGCTGGGGGGGGGGGGGAATTGATGGTTAGAGGATTTGTACTAGTAGGGGGGAATTTTTTTCGGGGAGGGTGGATTTGTCCTGGGGGTATATGGGGGAATGAGAGGATTTGAGCTGGGATGGGGGATTTAAAAAGAGGGGGCAGGTTTGTACTGGGAGGAGGAGGAGGAGGAATTTATGCTTTGGGTGTAAGCATGTTGTTTAATGCTCGCTTTTGTTTTGGAGGGGGAGGGGATTCATGCTAGGAGGGGATTTTATTTGGGGGGAGGTGGGATTTGTGCAGGCAGGGACGATTGAGGGAAATTGTACTAGAAAGGGGAAATTTGGGGTGGTTTGTGCTGGGATGGGGGATGTGCTGGGGGGGGATTTGGAGTGGGGGAGAGGATTTATGCTCAGAGGGGTACATTGAGTGGTAAAGGATTTGTGCTAGGAGGGGGGGGGGGTTCAGGGAGGGTTGATTTATGCTGGGGACATATGGGGAATAAGAGGATTTGAGCCGGGGGGTTGGGCAGGCAATGATTCATGCTGGGATGGGGCATTTCAGTAGGCGGGCGGATTTGTATTGGGAGGAGGGGGAATTTATGCTTAGGCTGTAAGCAGCATATTAGTGCTCAATTTCTTTTTTTTTTTTTTTTTTGGGTGGGAGAGGATTTTTTGCTAGGAGGAGATTTATTTGTTTTTTGTTTTTTTTTTGGGGGGGGGGATTTATGGAGGCAGGGATGATTGGGGGTATTTGTACTAGGAGGGGACATTTTGGGGTATATTTGAGCTCAGATGGGGGATTGGGGAGAATTTGTGCTTGGGGGGACAGGATATGTGCTCAGAGAGGAAAATTGAGGGGTAGAGGGTTTGTCTTAGGAAGGGGACATTTTTTCCGGGAGGGCTGGGGGCATATCGGGAATGAGAGGATTTAAGCTGGGGAAGTTGAGGGGGGGGGCAAAGATGCGTGCGGGGTTGGGGGATTTCAGTGAGGGGGTGGATCTGTACTGGGAGGAGAGGAGATTTAGGCTTAGGGTGCCAGCATGCAGATTAGTGCTTAATGTATTGGGGGGCAGGAGGGGATTGTTGCACATACATCCTGTGGCGGAGGGGGGGGGTAATTTGTCATTTTCGCCCTTGACTCTGGATGACCTTGTCCCGGCACTGATAAGAAGGTAAAGTGGTGGCAAGCCAAGAGAAAACTGATTGAAGCTTAGAGCTTTGTGTTGCGCTCAGTAGGCAGTGTGACGCCATTACGGGCGCCGATGACTCCGATGTTATGTGCGATGTGCGTGTTTCTTTATATTACACATTTCCTAGAAGGTGTTACTCGGGATGAGTCATTTGGTGCCGGCACTGAGAAAAATGATTGGTTTGAAGTCAGACGGAGGTGAGAAAAATACATTTGCGCTGTCGCTTCAGGGAGATTCACCCCCCCCCCCCCCCACAAGACACTTCCAGAAAAATAATGGCTGTAAAAGAAAGGTAAGAGTTCAAGGTCTCGGTGTGACATTAAATCCTCCGTCTCCTCCGCTCCCAGGACCCCTGATGGAGAATGTGTCGGAGAAAAGGACAATACGCGTCCGGCGCACCATAAAATATTCATTTCCTGGAAAGACAGATGGATCTTTTTTTTTTTTTTTGCTTTGTTGACGGATGGAAGAGAGAAGTGTGATCAACAGATAAAGTGTATATGTGTATGTGCTGATTGTATGAATTAATCCCATAAATATTGTTCATAAATACGCATTAAAGGAAACATTTGATGAGCGAGTTATGTGCTGCCATGGCTGACCATCAAACATAGTAGTGGAGGTCCTTTAACCACATCAGCTCAGGAAGGTTTTACATACTTAATGACCAGGCCATTTTTTTGCAATATGGCATTGTGACAGAATGGCCGCCGGGCACCCGCGATCACTCCCGGGGAAGACAGAATGGCCACTGGGCACCTGCGATCACTCCCTGGGAAGACAGAATGGCCGCCGGGCACCCGTGATCGCTCCCCGGGAAGACAGAGCACCCGCCAGGCACCCGCGATCACTCCCCAGGAAGACAGAATGGCTGCCAGGCACCAGAGATCACTCTCTAGGAGAACAGAACGGCCTCCAGGCACCTGCAATCACTCCCCGGGAAGACAGAACGGGCGCCGAGCACCCGTGATCACTCCCGGGAAGACAGAATGGCCGCCGGGCACCCGCGATCACTCCCCGGGAAGACAGAATGGCCTCCAGGCACCCGCGATCACTCCCTGGGAAGACAGAACGGCCGCCGGGCACCTGCGACCACTTCCCGGGAAGACACAACGGCCGTCGGGCACCCGCGATTACTCCCCAGGAAGACAGAACGGCCGTCGGGCACCTGCTATCACTCCCCGGGAAGACAGAATGGCCGCCGGGCACCCACGATCGCTCCCCGGGAAGACGGAGCACCCGCCAGGCACCCGCGATCACTCTCCAGGAAGGCAGAATGGCCGCCGGGTACCTGCAATCACTCCCCAGAAGACAGAATGGCCGCTGGGCACCTGCGATCACTCCCCGGGAAGATAGAATGGCCGCCTGGCACCCGCGATCACTCCCCGGGAAGACAGAATGGCCTCCAGGCACCCGCGATCACTCCCTGGGAACACAGAACGGCCGCCGGGCACCTGCGACCACTTCCCGGGAAGACACAATGGCCGCCGGGCACCTGCGATCACTCCCCGGGAAGACAGAATGGCCGCCGGGCACCTGCGATTACTACCCGGGAAGACAGAATGGCCACCGGGCACCTGCGATTACTACCCGGGAAGACAGAATGGCCGCCGGTCACCCACGATCACTCCCCGGGAAGACAGAGCACCCGCCAGGCACCCGCGATCACTCCCCGGGAAGACAGAATGGCCGCCAGGCACCCATGATCACTCCCTAGGAGGACAGAACGGCCTCCAGGCACCTGCGATCACTCCCTGGGAAGACAGAACGGCCGCCGGGCACCTGCGATCACTCCCCGGAAAGACAGATCGGCCGCCGGGCACCCGCGATCACTCCCGGGAAGACAGACAGCCGATGGGCACCTGCGATCACTCCCCGGAAAGACAGAATGGCCGCTGGGCACCTGCGATTACTACCCGGGAAGACAGAATGGCCGCCGGTCACCCACGATCACTCCCCGGGAAGACAGAGCACCCGCCAGGCACCCGCGATCACTCCCTGGGAAGACAGAATGGCCGCCAGGCACCCGCGATCACTCCCTAGGAGGACAGAACGGCCTCCAGGCACCTGCGATCACTCCCTGGGAAGACAGAACGGCCGCCGGGCACCTGCGATCACTCCCCGGGAAGGCAGAATGGCCACCGGGCACCTGCGATCACTCCCCGGGAAGGCAGAATGTCCGTCGGGTACCTGCAATCACTCATCGGGAAGACAGAATGGCCGCCGGGCACCTGCGATCACTCCCCGGGAAGACAGAATGGCCACCGGGCACCTGCGATTACTCCCCGGAAGACAGAATGGCCGCCGGTCACCCACGATCTCTCCCCGGGAAGACAGAATGGCCGCCAGGCACCCGCAATCACTCCCTAGGAGGACAGAATGGCCTCAAGGCACCTGCGATCACTCCCTGGGAAGACAGAACGGCCGCCGGGCACCTGCGATCACTCCCCGGAAAGACAGATCGGCCGCCGGGCACCCGCGATCACTCCCCGGGAAGACAGACAGCCGATGAGCACCTGCGATCACTCCCCGGGAAGGCAGAATGGCCGCCGGGTACCTGCAATCACTCCCCGGGAAGACAGAATGGCCGCCGGGCACCTGCGATCACTCCCCGGGAAGACAGAATGGCCACCGGGCACCTGCGATTACTCCCCGGAAGACAGAATGGCCGCCGGGCACCCACGATCGCTCCCCGGGAAGACAGAGCACCCGCCAGGCACCCGCGATCACTCCCTGGGAAGACAGAATGGCCGCCAGGCACCCGCGATCACTCCCTAGGAGGACAGAACGGCCTCCAGGCACCTGCGATCACTCCCTGGGAAGACAGAACGGCCGCCTGGCACCCACCATCACTCCCCGGAAAGACAGATCGGCCGCCGGGCACCCGCGATCACTCCTCGGGAAGACAAACAGCCGATGGGCACCTGCGATCACTCCCCGGGAAGACGGAATGGCCTCCAGGCAGCCGCGATCACTCCCCGGGAAGACAGAATGACCGCCGGGCACCAGCGATCACTCCTCGGGAAGACAGAACGGCCGCCGGGCACGAGCGATCACACCCCGGGAAGACAGAATGGCCGCCGGACACCCACGATTACTCCCCGGGAAGACAGAACGGCCGCCGGGCACCTGCGATTACTCCCCGGGAAGACAGAACGGCCGCCGGGCACCTTCTATCACTCCCCGGGAAGACAGAATTGCCGCCGGGCACCCACGATCACTCCCCGGGAAGACAGAACGGCCGCCGGGCACCTGCTATCACTCCACGGGAAGACAGACAGCCGATGAGCACCTGCGATCACTCCCCGGGAAGGCAGAATGGCCGCCGGGTACCTGCAATCACTCCCCGGGAAGACAGAATGGCCGCCGGGCACCTGCGATCACTCCCCGGGAAGACAGAATGGCCACCGGGCACCTGCGATTACTCCCCGGAAGACAGAATGGCCGCCGGGCACCCACGATCGCTCCCCGGGAAGACAGAGCACCCGCCAGGCACCCGCGATCACTCCCTAGGAGGACAGAACGGCCTCCAGGCACCTGCGATCACTCCCTGGGAAGACAGAACGGCCGCCTGGCACCCACCATCACTCCCCGGAAAGACAGATCGGCCGCCGGGCACCCGCGATCACTCCTCGGGAAGACAAACAGCCGATGGGCACCTGCGATCACTCCCCGGGAAGACGGAATGGCCTCCAGGCAGCCGCGATCACTCCCCGGGAAGACAGAATGACCGCCGGGCACCAGCGATCACTCCTCGGGAAGACAGAACGGCCGCCGGGCACGAGCGATCACTCCCCGGGAAGACAGAATGGCCGCCGGACACCCACGATTACTCCCCGGGAAGACAGAACGGCCGCCGGGCACCTGTGATTACTCCCCGGGAAGACAGAACGGCCGCCGGGCACCTTCTATCACTCCCCGGGAAGACAGAATTGCCGCCGGGCACCCACGATCACTCCCCGGGAAGACAGAACGGCCGCCGGGCACCTGCTATCACTCCACGGGAAGACAGACAGCCGATGAGCACCTGCGATCACTCCCCGGGAAGGCAGAATGGCCGCCGGGTACCTGCAATCACTCCCCGGGAAGACAGAATGGCCGCCGGGCACCTGCGATCACTCCCCGGGAAGACAGAATGGCCACCGGGCACCTGCGATTACTCCCCGGAAGACAGAATGGCCGCCGGGCACCCACGATCGCTCCCCGGGAAGACAGAGCACCCGCCAGGCACCCGCGATCACTCCCTGGGAAGACAGAATGGCCGCCAGGCACCCGCGATCACTCCCTAGGAGGACAGAACGGCCTCCAGGCACCTGCGATCACTCCCTGGGAAGACAGAACGGCCACCTGGCACCCACCATCACTCCCCGGAAAGACAGATCGGCCGCCGGGCACCCGCAATCACTCCTCGGGAAGACAAACAGCCGATGGGCACCTGCGATCACTCCCCGGGAAGACGGAATGGCCTCCAGGCAGCCGCGATCACTCCCCGGGAAGACAGAATGACCGCCGGGCACCAGCGATCACTCCTCGGGAAGACAGAACGGCCGCCGGGCACCAGCGATCACTCCCCGGGAAGACAAAATGGCCGCCGGACACCCACGATTACTCCCCGGGAAGACAGAACGGCCGCCGGGCACCTGCGATTACTCCCCGGGAAGACAGAACGGCCGCCGGGCACCTTCTATCACTCCCCGGGAAGACAGAATTGCCGCCGGGCACCCACGATCACTCCCCGGGAAGACAGAACGGCCGCCGGGCACCTGCTATCACTCCCCGGGAAGACAGAATGGCCGCCGGGCACCCACGATCGCTCCTCGGGAAGACAGAGCACCCGCCAGGCACCCGCGATCACTCCCCGGGAAGACAGAATGGCCGCCAGGCACCTGCGATCACTCCCTAGGACAGAACGGCCTCCAGGCACCTGCGATATCTCCCTGGGAAGACAGAACGGCCGCCTGGCACCCACGATCACTCCCCGGAAAGACAGATCGGCCGCTGGGCACCCGTGATCACTCCCCGGGAAGACAGACAGCCGATGGGCACAATGCGATCACTCCCCGGGAAGACGGAACGGTCTCCAGGCACCCGCGATCATTCCCCGGGAAGACAGAACGGCCCCTGGGCACCAGCGATCACTCCCCGGGAAGACAGAATGGCCGCCGGACACCTGCGATTACTCCCCGGAAAGACAGAACAGCCGCCAGGCACCCACGTTGTAAACACAGCAGACCATTGTTCTGTCAGTTATCATCACAGGGCTCCTGTGTTCCTCCTATTTAGGAACACAGGTCCCTGTGTTGATCCAATAAGGACAATGTGCATTCCGGTGCATTTTACACATGTTTCGATGCCTTCTGGGCAAAAAAAAAAAAAGCAGCAGGTCGTAGTTTTGTTGAAAGCACTGAAACTGACCACCCTGGTGTGAACTAGGGCCATTGAAAGACATGGCAAACATTGTGAATGCAGTCTGGATGCGGTTAAGCAGTGGCTGGTGCTCCATGGGCTGGGGGGGCAGCAGACGGACCACACCAGCTCCAGCCCGTACACCCCCCCCCCCCGGTCACCGGCTCACTCACCCTGGACTGTGGAGGGAGAATATTAATTTGCTATTGTCACACAACTTTGTGGGCTCAGGGCGCAGTGCCCTATGCCCCGAGCCCACCCTTTTTTGAAGCCTATTAGAGCCTGCAAAAAAAAACCCATTGGAATCCATGCGTCTGGCGCCCTGCATGTAGATTAGGGGGCCAGACGCATGGATAGGGGGGGCGGCGTCCCTGCGCCCCCAATGGACAGGCCACCACTGGGTTTAAAAATGCACTTGGGGACCAGGGGGAAAGGAACTGAACTCAGAGGTCCAGGAGAACTGAGTGGAGGTGTAGAGACACTGGAGACCCTTGAAAAACAGTATCATGAGTACAGGGGATCGTGTCTAGGGGCCTGACCTGAGGGGGGCCACCCCGGTGTAGGATAGTCAGAGGACGTGTGTCAGTCTGCGGAGTGAAAGGGGATACTAGGCAGGTATCCTGAAGATAATCTACCCAATTAAGTCGTCTGTACAGAGACTTAACCTAAATTCATCTAGTGGCAAGGTGAATCTGCAGTGGGGCTGCATCCTCAGACAGAAGTCCTCATAATACTTCGATTTGGAGTATCTCCCTCTTCCCTTCTCCCATCCCTATTTAAAAAAAAAACATCAAAAACCACTACATACCCCTGGATTGATCTTTGACTGAGCCAAGAAGTGGAGTGTTAATCTGTGAATGCCAGTGTTGCTAACGGTGACCCAGGGGGACCCAAGAGTGTATTATCCAGCAGTCCTCAAAGGGGCAGTGCTACATATATACCGTACCTGGCTGATCAGCCTGGAAGCTGGAAATCACGGAAGTAAACACCACTACTTCACTGCTACTACACCACTACTACACCGCTACTAAAGCACTACTACACTGTTACTATATCATTACTCCAGTTATCCCCATTTGCCTCCGGGTCCTGTGTAGCATTCTGAACACAAGAGGTCAGCCGCTTGACTCCAGTGCCATCCAAGAATGCACATTCTCTGAATGGTGCCCTTGCTAAGCAGGCCGACCTCCAGTGTTCAGGGTGCAGCAGGGTGGCTGCTCTGCACAGAACCAGGAATCCAGTGAAGATCACTGGAATAGCGGTGTAGTAGCAGTATAGTAGTGGTGTAGTAGCGGTGTAGCAGAGGTGCAGAAGTGGTATAGTAACAGTGTAGTAGTGGTATAGTAACAGTGTAGTAGCGGTGTAGCAGAGGTGTAGTAGTGGTATAGTAGCAATATAGTAGCAGTGTAGTAGTGGTGTAGGAGCGGTGTCTATACAGTGATTTCCAGCTTCAAGAGGAATCCCACAGGTATGGTATATACATTTTGGAAAAAAAAATGGTATATACACAGTTGCTTCAATCTGGAACAATGTAACTATGTATAAAATATCCATACATTGTATTTCTCTTTAAATACAGCTTGCATATACTTTTGCGTCTCCAAGTGCTGTTGCTGCTGACCTCTCTCCTTTTGAAAGGACTAATAGCCTGGCTGTCTCTGCCTTCGAAATGAAAAAAAGCAAGCGGCCAGGGATGTCAGAGAGAGGTCAGAACTGATCTGCGTACTTGTTCCAGGTCAGTGGCTCAGAATGTATTGAAGCCATTGGATGAGAGTGACATCAAAAGAGAGGTCACAAATGGCAACCTGCTTGTTTCTCACAATACACGTTTTCGTTTTTTAAGAGAACGGCTCTTTTACTCCCGAAGGAATGATGAATATAACCCGACAATCGGCTACAAGAAGACTCTCAATGTGGGATCTATTTCTGGATGGACACCGGGAGACTATAAATCACAATAGCCTCTTTGTATCATATGGGGACTCAAGGTGTAAGACCCCCCAAGAGTTCCCATCGCTGCTCCCTCGACTGCAGGAATCTCATTACTCCTGTTGCACTCCTATAATGCAAATTAAATGGAAAAAACCGAGAGGAAGAGGAAGACCACCTTTTCAAAGTTGGTGGAGAGATTTAAAAGGTCAAAAGTATTCCCCAATTACCTTTCTCTTAGTTTTTAGGGGTTATGCTACCTTTGTTTAACCACTTGCCGACCGCCGGCCGCAGATATACTGCGGCAGGCTAGCTCGGCTGTGCGAATCACCGTACCTGTAAGGCGATCCACTGGAGCGAACCTGTGGGCGCGCTCGTGCCGCCGAAGGCGCACGCCCGCCCCCATTCGCCAGCGGGGAAGCTGACTTACGGGGCAGGCGGCCACGATTGCCCCTGGGCACCCGCAATCGCTCCCCGTGGAGAGAGAACAGCGGTCTGCTGTTGTAAACACGGCAGACCGTTGTTCTCTATGGAATCAGCACAGAGCGCCTGTGATCCTTCTATATAAGAACACAGGTCTTTGTGTTGATTCCACAAGCCCATCCCCCTCACAGTTAGAAAACACCCCCCAGGCATACACTTAGCCCTTTGATCGTCCCTGAGTTAACCCCTTCCCTGCCACGGTCATTATTACAGTAACAGTGCATATTTTTAACACTGATTACTGTAGTAATATCACTGGTCCTCCCAAAAATTTAAAAAATGTCAGTTAGGGGTCCAAACTGTCCGTCGCAGTCTCGCTAAAAATCGCTAATCGATGCTGTTATAAAGTAGTAGTAAAATAAATAAATAAATAAAGACGTAAATCTTTCCCATAGTTTGTAGACGCGATAACTTTTTTTTGTATATTGTGAAAGATGATGTCACGCTGAGTAAATAGATATCAAACATATTATTGGTTTAAAATTGCGCACACCCGCAAAATGGCGACAAACTACGGTCGATAATAATCTCCATAGGTAACGCTTTCAAAATTTTTAACGGTTAACAGTTTAGAGTTACAGAGTAGCTCTTTTTTTTTTTAAATTATTGCTCTCACTCTGTGTGGTTTGAACAGCAATTTAATTTGTGGGCGCGACTTCCATATACGTTTTCTTTTGTGCGCGAGCTCACGGCAACGGGGGCGGTTAAGATTTTTTTTTTTTCTATTTTATTTTATTTTTTTCATTTTAGCACAGGTTTTAAAAAAAATAATAAAATCTGATCACTTTTATTGCTGTCACAAGCAATGTAAACATCCCTTGTGACAGAAATATGCAGTGACAGGTACTCTTTATGGAGGGGTTTGGGGTCTAAAAGACCTCAGACCCCTCCACTGCACTTCAATGTATACAAAATGCCAAAAACAGCATTTTTGAATACAGTCACTTTTTAATTTCGGCGCCTTTAGCAGCCAAGTAACCCGGACATGATGGCATGGACGCCGTCTCCGAGTTACGTCATCGGAGACCCGATCAAAGCCGCATCCAGCTTTGATCGGGACTCCAAACAGCCAGCAGACGCGCCGGTTGGTTGCTTGGGTCTCCTGGTGGGAAATCAGTGGGGGAGCCGTCTCCTCCCGCTCGCTGGGGTAACAATCGAGCAGCTCCTGAGCCGCATCGGTCATTACCACCTGAAAGCCGACCGCTGGCTCTAAAAAATGGTATCGGGATGATGCCTCTAGCTGCAGGCATCACCCCGGTACAACCACTTATTGCAGTCGACGTACAGCTACGGCGATTTGCGGTAAGTGGTTAAAGAAGCAACCTATCCAAAACTGATCTATCTATTTTAACCTTTGCGATGCAGGAGCGATGAACCTGTGTTATGACATTAAGGGTGGTTTTGCGATCCTAGAAGCTGCTTAGCAGCAACTGTAGGGTCTTGCTGGACAGGAATTTACTAACGTTTTGAAAGGATAGGAGCACTACACCAGCTTGTTTAGTCCTTTTTTTTACATAGTTACATAGTTTGTGAGGTCGAAAAAAGACATCAGTCCATCCAGTTCAACCTATGATGTGCGTGGGTGTTTGCTGTTAACCGTACATTGTATACCCCTGTATGTTGTACATTGTATAACCCTGTATGTTGTGGTCTTTAAGGTGCCCATCTAATAGTTTGTTGAAACTATCAATGCTCCCTGCTGATACCACTGCTTGTGGAAGAGAATTCCACATCCTTACCACTCTGACAGTGAAGAACCCCTTACGTATTTTAAGGTTAAACCGTTTTTCCTCTAGTTTTAGTGAGTGGCCACGTGTCTTATTGTATTCCCTTTCTCTGAATAGTTTGTTCCTTAAGCTAGGGTTGCCAGTACAATATTTGTACATTGATATCATATCCCCACTGGAGAAGTGTCTCTTCTCCAGAGAGAATAAGTTCAGTGCTTGTAGTCTTTCCTCATAGCTGATGTCCTCCATTCCCCTAATTATTTTTGTTGCCCTTCTCTGGACTCTCTCCAGTACCAGCACATCCTTCCTGAGGACTGGTGCCCAGAACTGGACAGCATACTCCAGATGTGGCCGGACCAGAGTCTTGTAGAGTGGGAGAACAATCTCTTTATTTCTGGAGTGAATCCCCTTTTTTATACATCCCAGTATTCTGTTGGCTTTGCTTGCAGCGGCTTGGCATTGCATGCCACTGCCAAGCCTGTTGTCCACCAGTACCCCCAGGTCCTTTTTCATCTTAGATTCACCCAGAGGTTCCCCCCCTAGTGAGTAGCTTGCTTTCGTGCTTCTGACGCCCAAGTGCATTACTTTACATTTTTCAACATTAAACCTCATCTGCCATGTAGTTGCCCATCCCATTATTTTGTTCAGGTGCGCTTGTAAGGTTTCCACATCCTGCATAGAAGATATTGGCATGCTTAGTTTAGTATCATCCGCAAATACTGAGATTGTACTAGATATCCCCTCCTCTAGATCATTTATGAATAAATTAAACAGGATTGGTAACAGGACAGAACCTTGGGGGACCCCACTTTCCACACCCGCCCAATCCGAGTACTCCCCATTAATCACCACCCTCTGGACTCTCCATTGGAGCCAGTTCTCTATCCAGGTACTCACCCTATGGTCCATACCTACCTTCCTTAGTTTGTACAGTAAGCGTTTGTGGAGAACGGTGTCAAATGCCTTTGCAAAGTCCAGATACACCACATCCACAGGCTTACCTTTATCTAGGTGGCAGCTCACTTCATCATAGAAGGTTAATAGATTGGTTTGGCAATTACGATTTTTCATAAATCCATGCTGATTACTACTAATAATACCGTTTTCATTACTAAAGTCTTGTATGTGGTCCCTTAACATCCCCTCCAAAATCTTGCAGACTACAGATGTTAGGCTGACAGGTCTATAGTTACCCGGGATATATCTCGGCCCTTTTTTAAATATTGGTACCACGTTGGCTTTTTTCCAATCAGCTGGCACCAAACCCGTCTGCAGACTATCCTTAAAGATCAAGAATAATGGTCTGGCAATCACCTGGCTGAGCTCTTTAAGAACCCTCGGGTGCAAGCCATTCATCCAGTCCCGGTGATTTATTTATGTTAAGTTTCTCTAGTTTAGTTCTAAGTCTATCTTCTGTTAGCCATGGCGGTACTTCCTGAGGTGTATTATTTAGTTTAGCATTACAAGCTGGGTTAGTGTAGCCCCCCAATTCTTTTGTGAAGACTGAAGAGAAGAAATTATTTAACACTTTCGCCTTCTCTCTGTCCTCTGTGGCCAGATTCCCTTTGTCGTCTTTTATGGGGCCAATGTGTTCTGGTCTCGCTTTCTTACTGTTTATATACTTAAAGAATTTCTTGGGGTTCTTTTTACTTTCTTCCGCTCTAAGTCTCTCGTGTTCTACTTTAGCCGCCTTGATTTCGCCTTTTACTTTTCTTATTACACTCTTTGTAATGCTTGAATGCTGCCAATGACCCCTCAGTCTTGTATTTTTTGAAGGCCTTTTCTTTAGTATAAATATGCATTGTTATGTTGGAGTTTAGCCACCCAGGGTTTAGTTTTGCTCTTTTAAATTTATTTCCCTTTGAAATGCACTGGCCAATCCCTTTGTTAAGTATGCTTTTGAAGCACTCCCATTTTTCCTCCGTGTTCTTTGTTCCCAGGGTTCTATCCCATTTGATATTTTCTAGCAAAGAGCGCAGTTTTGGGAAATTGTCTATTTTGCAATTCAGTGTCCTTATATTGCCCTTGTGTTTCCTATTATTATAATTAATACTGAAACTAATTGACCTATGGTCACTGTTTCCTAAGTTGCCCCGTATTTCTATATCCGTGAGAAGGTCTGTATTGTTGGTAATCAGTAGGTCAAGTACCGCATTGTTTCTTGTCGGTGCATTCATCATCTGACCCATGAAATTGTCCTGCAAAACATTTAGGAACTGCCGAGCCTTGGGTGAATGCGCGGTTCCTTCTGCCCAGTCTATATCTGGATAATTAAAGTCCCCCATTATAATGACATTTCCCATCCTTGCTGCCAATCCTATCTGTGAAAGGAGGTCTGCCTCCCCCTCCTCCCTCTGGTTGGGGGGCCTATAGCATACGCTTAAGATTACCTTCACCATAGTGCCTTCCCTTTGAAGTTCTACTCATAGGGATTCTGCCTCGTCCATAGCTCCATTATTAATATCATTAAAAGATAAAAGATAACATTTTTCAATAGCAAATCAGATGAGCAATAGTGAACACATTATTTACTCAACTGCACCTCAGTCCCTATGTTTTCATGCATAGGATTGGAAACAAGACACAGTGACTCAACTATGTACATAAACATAGGAACTGGGGTGCAGAAAATGGCAGCAGGTGATCTGGACTGATGAGTCAGTATGTGAAATATTTGGCTGTAGCAGGAGGCAGTTTGTTGGCGAAGGGCTGGAGAACGGTACAATAATGAGTGTCTGCAGCCAACTGCGAAGCATGGTGGAGGTTCCTTGCAAGCAAGGCTGCTTTTCTGCAAACAGAGTTGGAGATTTTGGTCAGGATTAATGGTGTCCTCAAGGCTGAGAAATACAGGCAGATAATATTTTGTCACCATCAGGGAGGCGTGTGATTGGCCCCAAATGTTTTCTGCAGCAGGCCAACCACCCCAAACATACAACCAATGTCATTAAGAACTGTCATCAGTCTATTCTCACCCGTCCCTTTGTGACTCCTTGGGGGTCCAGTTACCCATATGGACCCTGCATATGACAGAGCCCTGGGACAGGTGGGATGAGACTCCAAGAGGGTCTACTTTGTGCTGTTTGCTGATTTTAACTATGGTTACACCCTGCCCCACCTTTGTATGCCCCTTCAATGTTCTTGAAGACCATTTAAAATGTTTTTTATGATGTTATGGTTCAGATGCCTTTATCTGTTTGATTCATATTGCTTACATGTATGCTATGTTATGGTATGAAAACTTTAATAAAAATATTGAAATATAAGAACTGTCTTCAGTGTAAAGAAGAAGTCCTGGAAGTAATAGCTTGGCCCCCACAGAGCCCTAATCTCACCATCATGGAGTCTGTCTGGGTGATAAGAAGAGACACAAAGATTTGAGGCAGCCGACATCCAAAGATCTGTTCTTAGTTCACCAAGCTGTACATAGAACAACCTACCTGCCGAGTTCCTTCAACAATTGTGTTCAAGTGCATCTAGAAGAAGGCAAAGGGGGGTCACCCCATATATTGATTGGATTTCTCCTTCTCTTCATTTACTTTCCATTTTGTTAATTGATAAAAATAAACTATTACCCCTTCTATTTCTGAAAGTCCCCCCCCCCCCTTTTTAAACACAGCACACAGGAATAGAGCTAAGGCTGTAAATCACAGACTCTGTGCTGGAGGTCCCTCCCCTGTCTCTTTTTTTTTCTCTTGGTGTCAAGAAAACTTATCAGACGTGACGTGAGAAAAGAAGCGGCAGACAGAAATGACACTTAGTGCTCCGGATTGACACAAGTACAAGCTATAGAGCAGGGGGGGGGGGACCACCAGCCCTCTTGTAGGGGGCCCGAGCACAAAGGGGCCCATACAAAGAGGGGGATTAGTGATGGACAACAAATACAGAAATCTTCCTCCAGCACCTGAATCTGATCTGTCCCTCTCCCTGCTATCAGCTTTTATCTGTCTGAGAAAGACAGTCGTCCCTCACTAATCCCCTCCTTTGTGTGGGCCCCCCTCCCAGCACTGGCTCTAATGTTATCTCTGCTCAGGAGTTTATTTGTAACTTTGTTTCTCTCTCTCTCTGTCTCTCTGATCACTGAGCTCCAAATACCCAGCCTGTATATTTTTCTCATCTCATCTTCATTTTTATTTATGTAGTTTATAGTTTTTTTTTTAGATTTAGCAGGAATTATGTGAGTTATGTTATATTTGTGTCTGCTAATAGTGATTTTGTTGTAATTTTAGCTAACTACATCTTTAATATTTTCTTGGGGGGGGCCTGCCAGGTAGTCTGTAAGGGGCCCTGCGATTTCTAACAGCAGCCCTGCTATAGAGCAGGGGTTTTGAATTAAAATTCACAGATGTCCAGTCAGTAAAATATTCTTCCTGCAGAGGTTGGAATCGCATGTTTGTGTGATGACCGCCTTGCATCCTCATAACCAATCACCAGCTTGTTAACTCGGGCAGCTCCTGTCCTCTGTCTAGAGCTGTGCTGCCTCCAGCTGTCAGCTATGTAAGAATGGTAGCAGTGATGTCTGTGGTCAGAACGACTCCTAAAGGGTTGGGACCGCAGGAGTCCAGATGAGACATTGACTTGGTCTGGATCCGGATCATGGTCCGCCATTTAGTGCTGCCTGCTATAGAGGGATATGCTTTGTTCATATTTCATGACTGAGGTTTACAACCACTTTAGACCCGAACAAAAGTGGAATAGCACATCATCAGAGTGCATGATTTTTTTTTCTGTTCTGTATAAACAATCATTTGAACACAATATACAACAAATTCTTTCTTCAATAACCCCCACATAGAGTATTATGAAAAGCAAGTGTCTTAACCTTACCTCGTAATGTGCAACCCTCTGAGACTCGGATATTAACTGCGCATTGCAGATTTTGCAGTAGGTCTCAGTAAACAGAACTCTGTCCTCAGACTTCATCTGAAAATACAGAAACAAGACAAAGCGATGGTGACTCAGAGCCGTATTGTAAGCAAAGAAAAAAAAAAAGCATAAAACCGAAAAGAAGTTCTCTGTACATAAACTTTCATGAAATAAATAAGAACTAAAGGAATTGTTGCTTCTCAAAATGTATTTAACTCATCTGAACAGATTGCAGTCCTGAGAATAGGTCATGAGGGTCATGGGAGTAAGGGATCAACCGATTATCGGCAATGACGATATATCGAGGGCCGATATGCACTTTCCCCGATATATTGGAATCGGCCCTGGAGGTTACCGATATTGCCAATATGTCGGGAAAGTGCTGTACCAGAGTATGACCCACCCTTCACTGGAGGCAGCCATCAAAGTGTTTAGCAAGCCACACCGGACTTTGTGTACTGAAGCCCACCTTGCCATACCTTGCTATATGCATAGAAACTGTTTACAGTTCTGACCATCTGATTGCGCCAATCTCTCCTCTCCTCCCTGTACCAGAGTATGCCTGCAGCTAGCGACATCACCCCGGTACCCGCGCCCATAGCCGACGGTCGGCTGTCTTGTAATGACAACCGATGTGGCTGAGAAGCCACTCAGCTGTCATTACAAGGAGCGGGAGGGGACGTCCCCCCCCCCCACTGCCTTCCGCGGCTCGCCCGGGTCTCCTGTCCCACCGGGAGACCCGGTCAACCAGCCTGCACGGCCACCGAAGACCAGATCAAAGCCGCATTCGGCTCTGATCAGGTCTCCATGCAAAAACCCGGAAGTGGTGTAAGGACAACACTTCCGGGTACTCAGCGGCAAATTCAAAAAAATTACAGCATTCAAAACAACCAAACTTGGCGTTTTGAATGCTTTTAAGTGCAGAGGAGGGGTTTTAGGTCTTTTAGACCCCCAGATCCCCCCACAAGAGTACCTGTCAAGAAAAAAAAAAATTTAAATGTATGAAAATATCGGCGTATATCGGCCGATACCTATATGCATTGGCCAAAATATCGGTATCGGCAACGAAAAGCCGATATCGGTCGATCACTAATGGGAGTCCACTAATCTTATTTAATCTAACCTTACGTTACAGGTAGGTGTCACCACAAACTAGACCTTGATACAAAATTAAAAAAGAAAAATAAATTGTCAAAGATATGGAACCAGCTTGGGCTACCAAATATTTATTGGTAAAAACTGAAGTATACAAAAATATTAAAAATTGTCCCCCTTGAAGAATCAGGGCATCTCCAACTTCCCATCAATCCCACCCGTGTCATACCTAAACTAATAGGGCAGGGGTCTCCAAACTTTCTAAACAAAGGGCCGGGTTACTGTCCTTCAGACTTTAGGGGGGCCGGACTGTGGCCATCGGGATTAGAAAATGTCCCAGCATCAGTTGGAGTAAACATTGGTGTCATTGGTGTCATTCGGCCCCATCATTGGTTTCATTGCTAGGAATTGTGCCACATCATTGGTATCATTGGGAGGAATTGTGCCCTATCATTGGTGTCATTGGGAGGAATTGTGCACTATCATTAATGTCATTTGGAGGACTTGTGCACTATTGTTGGTGTCATTGGGAGGAATTGTGCCTCATTGTTTGCTTAATTGGGAGGAATATTGCCCAATCATTAATTCCTTGTGCCCCATCATTACTGTAATTGGGCCCCATCATTGGTAGGAATTGAAGCCCTTCATTGGTGTCATTGGGAGGAAATGTGCCCCATTGTTGGTGTCAATTAATGAAATAGTGCCTCAAGGGCCAGATAAAAGCAGGCAAAGGGCCACATCTGGCCCCTGGGCCGCAGTTTGAAGAACACTGTAATAGGGAGATGCCTTTGGAGGCTTTGATGAAATTTCTGGGGCCTAACAGACCCCTGATGTCTCACTTTTGAGGCAGAGGAAGGGACTGAGGACAGAGATTTCCCAGTCCCTTTCTCTGAACTAGACCGCCCTCCGCACTGCCGACTCTCACCGCTGTCGGTCTGCAATCGTGACCGTGAAGACTACCCTGCAGTAGAGCGATCTGAAAGCGAGGCTTGAAGCGCTCGTGGAGTGCAGCGTGAAAGGGATGATGTCGATGGCGGTGCGGAGGACAGTCTATGTGGACGGATTTAGCCCGGATGTCTGCATACTTAGATGTGTCTGTTTTAATCATCAACCATGTGAGTTGCTAAATGTTGAACCTTCATGAAATGAAATCATATTTCTACACTTAGAGGCGCCTCTCTTCTCTTTTATACTCAGTTGTGACGTGACCCTACTCGTATATCAAGACATCGCTTGTTTATCAAGTCATACATTTTTTTTTAAATGTTGCTTGTCTTGCAAAACGCTCTCAGACCAAGTTACACTCAATCCAAGGTTTTACTGTATATTTATTCTTGCTGCCGGTCGGTCACTCAGAAATCACCAAAGCGAAAGCCTCAGCATGACAGCCAGGGAACAAACATTCCCATAAGCAGAGCCCAGCTATGGCGGCCTATATAATTCTCCCATCGTAGAGAGGGGTGCTTCAACCACTTGCCGACTGCTCACTAGAGCTCTACTGCGGCACAGTGGTTCGTTATCGTCTGGCGACGTAGACACTCCCCCTTCTCGGCGGCGCGCGCACGCCGCCGGAGGCTCGCTCCCGCTGTAGTCAGTCACAGCGGGAGTCGGGTCAGGGGAGGAGCAGCGGCTATCGCCGCTGCTCTTCCCCGATCGTCCGGGAATCGAGTGTGGAGATACGCCCGCTTGTGTAAACACAAGCGGGCGGATCTCCTAAGTGACAGGCAGGGTCAGATTGCAGGGTTCAGCATAGCTGAACATGCGATCTGTCCCTGTGTCACTCAGTCACCTCCCCCTACACACGTTAGTAAGCACCAGGCATACATTAACCCCTCCCTCTCCAATAAAATTAACCCCTTCCCTGCCAGTGTCATTTTTACAGTAACAGTGCATATACTGTATATAGCAGTGATTACTGTAGTAATGTCACTGGTACCCCCAAAAGTGTCAAAAATGTCAGTCAAGGGTCCGATCTGTCCGCCGCAATGTCGCAGTCCCGCAAAAAAATCACAGATCGCCGCCATTACTCGTTAAAAAAAACAACACCAAAAATGACAGAAATCTTTCCCTTAGTTAGTAAACGCAATAACTTTTGCGCAAACCAATCAAAATACGCTTATTGTGATTTTTTTTTTACCAAACATAGGTAGCAGAAAACAAATTGGCCAAAAATGTAAAAAAATTTGATTTTTACATTTTTTTGGGGGGGAATTTCATATAAAAAATTGTGAAAAATATTGCTATTTTTTCAAAATTTACGCTCTTTTTTTGTTTATAGCGCAAAAAGTAAAAGTCGCACAGGTGATCAAATACCACCAAAAGAAAGCTCTGTTTGTGGGAAAAAAAGGATGTAAATTTTGTTTGGGTACAGCGTCGCACGACCGCGCAATAGTTAAAGTTGCACAGTGCTGAATCGCAGAAAGTGGCCCAGACGTAAGACAGCAAAATCCTCCGGTGGTAAAGTGGTTAAAGTGTCTGACAGGTTTAATTTAATGATAAACTCCCTGCTTTCTGCATGTTCAGGAATATTCTCGTTATTTTTACCTTTTCTAGGCTTTCTAAATTCAAATTAGTTTTAGAAAAAGGCAATTGGGCAGTATTATAGGGAGGCGATGAGATAGGAGCTTTTACGCTCAGTGCAGGAAATCTAGAAGGATTTCTGAGAAGCTTCATGTTACAGTATCTGACTTTTCCTCTGTTTGAAGCCATCTTTAGACTGTATTTCTCAGATATCAGGCAGGACTGGCAGACTGTTATGCCCCATACACACGTGCAGATTATCTGCAGACTTTTGTCTGCAGACTTACCAAAACTATATAATATGAGGTCAAACCTAAACACTTTTAATTTGTATGCAATCCGGCAGGCCCTTGCACTACATAGAAAAGGTAAGTCTGCAGACAAATGTCTGCAGATAATCTGCACGTGTGTATGGGGCATTATAGATTCTCCTTTCAAGGAATAGAGCAAAATGGTAAAGGATATAACTGAATATCTGCTTGATCTGCATAAAATACATTAAAGCGATCTTATAGCTACAGTAGAACTAAGGCCAAATCCATTTCAGGGTAGCGTAAGGAAGGGTTACAACCCCAATTTGCCATCTGTGCCCCATTGTAGGGATTTCCATTCACTTCCTGTTTCCATTGACACAACAGGAAGGGAGAGGAAATCCCTCCTAAGTAAGGGAATTCCTGGTAGTAACCAGAAATAGTGATTCCATTGGAAGATTTCCCAACACTTGTTTTTCACTCTCAGGGACACTAGTCACCAGGACAAGTAGAGAGGGTAAATCTCCCAGAACACAGTTATAAAAACCAGATTCGCTGGGGATTCGCTGCATCCAGCCCCCTAATCTACATGCTGGGCGCCGGATGCATGGATTCCAATAGGGATTTTTTTTTTTGAAGCACGTGATTAGAGCCAGGGGCTCTAATAGGCTTCAACCTTATACCTTCATAGTGCAGCAACCTTTTCAAAGCCGGTGCAAATCGGAGTCGCATCGATTTGAATGGTTCCATAGCCAGAAATAGGGTGCAACTTATCATGCGACTTTGATCTGTCAAATCGCATGACAAGTCACACCTGAGTGAATGGGGGCTAAAGCATATGCCAAGGCAAAAACATAATTAGTACATCTCTGCCATACATGCACTTTTCCCTGTGTTTTATCCATTTAGGCAAGCAGTAAGTACAGAAAAATAAGGCCAGATTCACATGGGTGCATATCTGTGGATAGTGTGCTTTGTTAGTGGGGGCTAAATGCTATGGCCCCATGCAAACTGGCCAATGAGCTGCAGCCGGATTTTCCCAGAAGTGCCGACCCTTGGTCAGCATCCAGGGTCAGTCAACAGCTCTGTTTGCATGTAACCGCTCAGTAGACGGGTTACATGCAAATGGCAATGGCGCCGGCCATTGATTTGTATAGGGTAGAAATCTGACAGCTGCTGCTGGTCACTCATAATGTGTGCAGCGTTGACAACAATGAGAAGGAATCTATTGATTGTTTCTGGCAACCACCCCTGGTTGCTGCTATTTGGACTTGTAAATGTAGCATAACTGTTGACATGCCAGGAATATAGTGTTTACCTACCTGTTTCTGCAGACAACATGTGTCTTTTGAGCTCTCAATCCTAAACATATGGTGTCAGCCCAGCCTATTTGATTTTTGATGCATTATAAAGAACACAGACCCCCCCTCCTCGTCTCCTCCCCCTTCCTCATCTCCATAACACCTCTTCCACATTTTCTTCTTCCCTCCCCAACTCCAAAATCCCTCTTCCTCATCTCCATAACCCCGTCTTTGTTATCTCAATT
This sequence comes from Pelophylax lessonae, assembly GCF_965119305.1. Lineage (NCBI taxonomy): Eukaryota > Metazoa > Chordata > Amphibia > Anura > Ranidae > Pelophylax > Pelophylax lessonae. The sequence goes on along the minus strand of NC_138776.1, from coordinate 17,553,569 downwards.
CTCCCTTCTCATCTTTATAATCCCTCTTCCTCATCGCCATAACCCCTCCGTTATCTCAATTCTGCCTTCTCATCTCCATAATCCCTCTTCCTCATCTCCATAACCCTGCCTTCCATATCTTCTCCCTGCCTCCCCAACTCCATATTCCCTCTTCCTCATCTCCATGACCCCTCCGTATTCTCTCCTTCCTCTCTTCTCATCTCCATAATCTCTCTTCCTCATCTCCATAACCCCTCCTCACTCTCTCATCGCTCTTTTCTCATCTCCATAATCTCTCTTCCTCATCTCCATGACCCCTCCTCATTCTCTCCTCCTTCTCTTCTAATCTCCATAATCCCTCTTCCTCATCTCTATAACCCCTCCTCACTCTCTCCTCCCTCTCTTCTCATCTCCATAATTCCTCTTCCTCATCTCCATGATCCCTGCTCAATCTCTCCTCTCATCTCCATAATCCCTCTTCCTCATCTCCTTAACCATGCCTTCCATATCCTCTCCCTCCCTCCCCAACTCCATAAAACCTATTCCTTATCTCCATGACCCCTCCTTATTCTCTCCTCCCTCCCTCCCAACTCCATAATGCATCCTCTTCCTCATCTCCATGACCCCTCCTCATTCTCTCCTCCCTCTCTCCTTCCCCAACTCCATAATACCTCTTCCTTATCTTCATGACCCCTCCTCATTCTCCCCTCACTCTCTTAACTCCATTATCCTTCTTCCTCATCTCCATGACTCCTCCTCATTCTCTCCTTCCTCCCACCCCAATTTCATAATCCCTCTTCCTCATCTCTATAACCCCTCCTCATTCTCTCCTCCCTCTCTTAACTCCATTATTCCTCTTCCTCATCTCCATAACTCTTCTTCCATAACCCCCCCCCCCCAATCTTCAAAACCCTTTCTCCTCGTCTGCCTCCTCCCTGCTCATCACAATAACCCTCTCTTCCTCATCCCCATAACCCCTCTTCTACAACTGCCCCCATCCTCCTCTCCATAACCCTTCCTAATCATCTCCTCCCTCCCTCCTCATCACCCTAACCCCTCTTCTACATCTCCTCTCTTAACAACTCCATAATCCGTCTTCATCATCTACCCTCTGACGGATCTACTGTAAGGTGCATTTTCCTTCAAAGAGGCAGACCTGTGATGAAAATATATTGTTGGTGGACCTTGTTGTGGTCCTAGTCTGGTACCTCACTGATAGCAACAGAGGGAGTGCCTTCTAGACAGTAAACTCCTGGATGTGTTCTGGAAGAGCGCCTGGTACAAAAGGTCATCTCACTTTTTGAAACATTTAATGGTTAAGAGAATCAAATACAAATTTTAGATTTTAGTGCCCCAACTTTGGTCAGGAGCTGCCCAGCACCACATCCCATAATATATGAACAAGTGGTGACTGTTGGAGCAGCCAAAAAGGTACTGAGGAACTTTAGTAGTGCATTATCTCCCAAAGAAAACAGACATGCATCAAACAAAAATGATTTATTTAAGTCAATTCGACCTAAGATACCAGATTACTGACTGATACTGAAATCGAAAAATGAACAAAAGGATTTTAAACATCTGCCTACTATTAGAGTGAAGATAACCCCCTACATTCATAGCCCCATCCACAATATATGTGTGTGTATATGTATATATATATATATATATATATATATATATATATATATATATACATACACACACACATATACTGTGGATGGGGCTATGAATGTAGGGGGTTATCTTCACTCTGGAAGAGCGGAAAAAGCCACAAAATCAGCCCACTGAATGTTTACCAATCCAGTATAACACATGAAATGTCGTATCGTGAAAACAGATATAAGATGCAAAGGGGTTACAATGTCTCAACGCGTTTCACAGACATTTTTCTTCAGGACAGGGGCATTCAAATAAAATGGCTAGATAGGTCTTGCATGCAAATACTGGGCAAAGGCTGCTACCAGAAACCACAGAAGTGGGAAGGGAAAAACAAAACATGTTCCGAAGCCAAAAAATCCAACAGGTAAAATCTAAAATTGTGGGAAAACATAGGTCCTCAGAGGGAGACAGACATCCAAAATGTGTTTCACCAAACCCCCTGATGTTCAACGAGGGACCAAATGACTTCCACAAATGTGCAGCATGCAGAAAGGGTCAAGTACAGCCAACGCATCTTTGAGGAGAAAAGCTTCCCCCTTTGTGACAGATTGTCCAGCACCTCGCCTGGGTGCTCCTGCCAAGATACAGCTTCCTCCACTCTGGAACCACATATTATAGCTGAATATTGCACCCAGGAACTAGACAATAGTTTAGGTGCAAACTGGAACTACTTTATTGTAAACTCACACAGAATATATATACCACAAAAGATCAGGTAAGAGCCTGAGCATATTATCCTACACAATGCAAACTGTAAACAGTAATATCTTTAGTACATCTAAGGAACAGCCAACATAAACAGTAATCTAATTAAACAGTAAGCTAATTAACAACTAGTCACCTAGACAAGCCTAGTTGACTCAGATCAGTGGCCACCCAGGCAGTTCAGGACATGTATTCAAGAAAACCCAGGGCTGTCCAAATCTCATTAACCAGATTTCCTTTCACGTACATCTTCTCACTGAGTTTCAAGCTGACAAACACCATCATGGCTTCCTTGACTGTTAAATGTGGTAATGTCCTCTTGCATTATATAACAGGACATCTTCCTAAATGCTTATAGCTCCCTCTAGAGCCAGGGCCCATAGTCGGTAGGCAAGAGGCTACCCTGCAAACTCCTCCAAAAGCCCCTGTCCCGGTTGGGTCTGCCACACCCTTCTTCAAGGCATGAACAGTAGATGTTACTAAAATCAGGAAATAATGCACTAAGAGAGCGGTGTCATCATAAACATTAATCTAATTAAACAATATGCTAATTAACAACTAGTCACCTAGACAAGCCTATGTGACTCAGATCAGTGGCCACCCAGACAGTTCAGCACCAGTATTCAAGAAAACCCAGGGCTGCCCAAATCTCATTAACCAGATTTCCTTTCACGTACATCTTCTCACTGAGTTCCAAGTTGGCAAAGACCATCATGGCTTCCTTGACTATTAAATGTGGTATTGTCATCTTGCATCATATAACAGGACATCTTCCTAAATGCTCAAAGCTCCCTCAAGAGCCAGGGCCCATAGTCAGTAGGCAAGAGGCTATCCTACAGTCTCCTTCAAAAGCCCCTGTCCTGGTTGGGTCTGCCGCACCCTTCTTCAAGGCATCAGCAGTAGATGTTACTAAAATCAGGAAATAATGCACTAAGAGAGCGGTGTCATCATAAACATTAATCTAATTAAACAATAAGCTAATTAACAACTAGTCACCTAGACAAGCCTAGGTGACTCAGATCAGTGGCTACCCAGACAGTTCGGCACCAGTATTTAAGAAAACCCAGGGCTGTCCAAATCTCATTAACCAGATTTCCTTTCACGTACATCTTCTCACTGAGTTTCAAGTTGGCAAAGACCATCATGGCTTCCTTGACTATTAAATGTGGTATTGTCATAATACTTATAGCTCCCTCAAGAGCCAGGGCCCATAGTCAGTAGGCAAGAGGCTATTCTACATTCTCCTCCAAAAGCCCCTGTCCTGGTTGGGTCTGCCGCACCCTTCTTCAAGGCATGAGCAGTAGATGTTACTAAAATCACGAAAGAATGCACTAAGAGAGCGGTGTCAAGGCTTGATGAAGACTAGAGTCTCCTGACGGCACCAAGAGCGGGTTTTTAATTATGAAGGAACGAGATGTGTCAGCTAAAGATAAACCGAACATGCTTTTAAAAAAATTCAAATATGATGAAGGCTAATACAAATCTGCCATCACTTCCTTGATACATGACTATTGCACCTGCCTGAACGGCATTATTCATCCTCTGATCACTCACTTTATATTCCCCGTTAGACTGCATATTGAACTTTTTATTGGATGCCCGCAGCATTCTGTCAAGGCTTTTTCTTGTGACTTCTCTATTGTTCTGTTGAGTTTTTCTACTGCTGCATTGACAGGAGCACGCGCGCGTCACTTCTCTGTAGGAAAGCCAACATGCCATTCTGCATCCTGCGCTTGGCTGATAAGACGGTGTGTTCTTAGAGGTGGCATGGCTTTGAAATTCAATTATACCGCCAGGCTAGTGATCTGGCGCACTGGACATGGAATACGAGCAGAATGATATGGATTGAGGTATCCCAGAATCAGGCCTTCTCTCTAGCTGGTGAATGTGGAGGACAGCGGGTCTATCGTGCTGTGCAAGGGGGATGCTGAAAGCTGACTGCCAGAACCGATTTGGAGCCACAGGTTATTCAACAATGACACTGTTTAACCAGTCAGTTTTTGCTTTATTTATTTATTTTTGCTATTTTTTTTTTTTTTTTAGGGCTAAAGATTAGTTAAAACACTCAAAACATTATAGATTTTCTGGAATGTAGACACACTGGAGAATAAAATTGTGGAAGTTCCAATTCTTTATGAATCCTGTCTGCAGTCTCTGACTATCTCCTGTGTTACGTTCACAGTCTCTGACCATCTCTTGTATTATGTCCGCAGTCTCTGACCATCTCTTGTATTATGTCCGCAGTCTCTGACCATCTCTTGTATTATGTCCGCAGTCTCTGACCATCTCCTGAATCCTGTTTGCAGTCTCTGACCATCTCTTGAATTCTGCCTGTAGTCTCTGATCATCTCTTGTATCATGTCTGCAATCTCTGACCATCTCTTGTATCATGTCCGCAGTCTCTGACCATCTCTTGTATCATGTCTGCAGTCTCTGGCCATCTCCTGTATCATGTCTGCAGTCTCTGATCCATCTCTTGTATCATGTCTGCAGTCTATGACCATCTCTTGCATCATGTCTGCAGTCTCTGACCATCGCTTGTATCCTGTCCACAGTCTCTGACCATCACTTGTATCATGTCCACAGTCTTTGACTGTCTCCTGAATCCTGTCTGCAGTCTCTGACCATCTCTTGTATTATGTCCACAGTCTGACTGTTTCCTGAATCCTGTCTGCAGTCTCCGACCATCTCTTGAATTATGTCCACAGTCTGACTGTTTCCTGAATTCCTGTGTGCAGTCTCTGATCATCTCTTGCATCATGTCCGCAGTCTCTGACCATCTCTTGTATCATGTCTGCAGTCTATGACCATCTCTTGCATCATGTCCGCAGTCTCTGACCATCTCTTGTATCATGTCTGCAGTCTATGACCATCTCTTGCATCATGTCTGCAGTCTCTGACCATCGCTTGTATCCTGTCCACAGTCTCTGACCATCGCTTGTATCATGTCTGCAGTCTATGACCATCTCTTGCATCATGTCCGCAGTCTCTGACCATCTCTTGTATCATGTCTGCAGTCTATGACCATCTCTTGCATCATGTCTGCAGTCTCTGACCATCGCTTGTATCCTGTCCACAGTCTCTGACCATCGCTTGTATCATGTATGCAGTCTCAGACCATCTCTTGTATTATGTCCACAGTCTTTGACTGTCTCCAGAATCCTGTCTGCAGTCTCTGACCATCTCTTGTATTATGTCCACAGTCTGACTGTTTCCTGAATCCTGTCTGCAGTCTCTGATCATCTCTTGTATCATGTCTGCAGTCTCTGACCATCTCCTGTATCCTGTCCACAGTCTCTGACCATCTCCTGTATCATGTCTGCAGTCTCTGACCATTTTCTGTATCATGTCTGCAGTCTCTGACCATCTCCTGTATCATGTCTGCAGTCTATGACCATCTCCTTTATGCTCATAGTCTTTGAGTATTCAGTGAATTTTCTGTGCGGCTCACTGGTGATGTTGAGGCCCCCCATATCACGAAAGCTGACCACCGCTGAAATAAAGGGAAAACTGTGGTTGTGGTAAGCAGCACGATCTATGGCTGTTTTTCCTCATTAGAGATTGTACCCACAGTAACAATTTTAAAAATACATACTTGGCAGGTTATTATTATAATACAATCGCACTCTAAATTTTGGAATACAGAAATATATATTTGATATTTTATACTTTCTCCCGTAGATTGGAGTCTTCCAGGTAGTGGTGAGGAATACTGCTTATGATCAGTACCATCGGCGCTCTCTCAGACACTATATTACTGTCAGTGACCCACAGATACATCAGAGAAGATCAATACAATGGATAATCTTTAATGATCTCTGTGCGGCCCTCAGCTGCCCTCATCTCACTCCGCTCTGATTTTCCAATTGACATCTGCTGATCTGTCTACTTGTATTGGGAAGAGTCCCGGCGCAGTCGCTGGTCAGCGTTCGGCTCGATATGATAATCAAAGTTATGACACGTAAGCACAGGTCAGCGGAAAGGCGTATGTGGTAATTAAATAATCCAGGCTTCCAGGCTGATGGAAAGAGTCATTAACTCAAAGAAGCTTTGCAGGCCGAGATACAGATCAAAAATCCATTCACATATCAGCAGAGGGACACCAACATAGCATTCATTTCATGGGAAGGGAATGGAGGCAGAAGAGCATGATAGTGAGGACCTATGGAGCTCATAGCATTCAGTGTTCTGAGAAAAAAGGAATTGCGTAAAGCAGCCTTTCCCAACCTTTGTACCCCAGAGGAACCCCTAAAATAATTTTCAGGTCTTGGGGAACCCTTACTAAAACCAATTCATTGGGGATCAATGAGAAAAATGCTCCTTACATTGGTGGTCAGTGGGAAGAATGCTCCTTACATTGGTGATCAGTGGGAAGAATGCTCCTTACATTGGTGATCAGTGGGAAGAATGCCCCTTACATCGGTGGTCAGTGGGAACAATGCTATTACATTGGTGGTCAGTGGGAAGAATGCCCCTTAGATTGGTGCTTAGTGGAAGAAATGCCCGTTCCTTTGGTGGTCAGTGGGAAGAATTGGTGGCCTGTGAGAAGAGTGTCCCTTACATTGGTGGTCAGTGGGAAGAATGCTTCTTACATTGGTGATCAGTGGGAAGAATTCCCCTTACATTGGTGGTCAGTGGGAAGAATGTTCCTTACATTGGTGGCCTGTGAGAAGAATGTCCCTTACATTGGTGATCAGTGTGAAGAATGCTCCTTACATTGGTGATCAGTGTGAAGAATGTCCCTTACATTGGTGATCAGTGTGAAGAATGTCCCTTACATTGGTGGTCAGTGGGAAGAATGCCCCTTACATTGGTGATCAGTGGGAAGAATGTCTCCTTACATTGATGATCAGTAAGAAGAATACTCCTTACCTTAGTGGTCAGTGGAAAGAATTCCCCTTACATTGTTAATTGCTCTTCTTTGTTGTCATCCTGTCACACTGGCTTCTAATGGAGACTACAAGTGGTCTCCACACACATAGGTACGGGATCATCATATAATGTCTGTGGGTGCCTAGTATATTACCGCTTAAAGTATAACTAAAGGCCAAACTCTTCTTTGTTTTGGATACAGTGGAGATAGATTAGAACCCATGTCAGGTTTTATTGCTGCCTGTGCCCCCGTTAGGAAAATCCCCTCTCTCTTTTATTCCTGTTTATTGTTATTATTGAAAGCGAAAGTAAAAAAATAATTTTGGGTTGTCCCCAGAACAGTAATAGAGGGGATATCTTCCAATAGAGACAATAGTTCTGGTGACCTTGGGGGCCAAAGGGATTCCCTTAATTTGCAGGGATTTTCTCACACTTCCTGTTTGGCTATGGGACAGGAAGTGAAGGGAAATCACCCCCAATGGGGCACAGATAACAAAGAAAAACTGACAGGGGTTATGACCTTCCCTTACTGTATCCAAAAGGAAGAAAAAAAAATGTTTTGCCCATAGTTCTACTTTAACCACTTGCCGACCAGTCACGTTGACTGTACTGCTGCAAAGTGGTTCGTTATCGTCCAGCGACGTAGACCTACGTCGCTGGACTCCTCCCCCTGTAGGCGGCGCTCGCGCGCCGCTGGAGGCGCGCTCCTGCTGTTTTCAGTCACAGTGGGAGTCGGGCCAGGGGAGGAGCGGTGGCGATCGCCGCTGCTCTTCCCCCGATAGTCTGGGAATCGAGTGTGGAGATCCGCCCGCTTGTGTAAACAAAGCGGGCGGATCTCCTAAGTGACAGGGAGTGACAGATTGCAGTGTTCAGCATAGCTGGACATGCGATCTGTCCCTGTGTCACTCAGTCATCTCCCCCCCCCCCACACGTTAGTGAGCACCAGGCATACATTAACCCCTCCCTCTCCAATAAAATTAACCCCTTCCCTGCCAGTGTCATTTTTACAGTAACAGTGCATATGTATATATATATATATAGCACTGATTACTGCAGTAATGTCACTGGTACCCCCAAAAGTGTCAAAAATGTCAGTCAAGGGTCCGATCTGTCCGCCGCAATGTCGCAGTCCCACAAAAAAATCGCAGATCGCCGCCATTACTCGTTAAAAAAAAACCCACCAAAAATGACAGAAATCTTTCATTTAGTTAGTAAACGCAATAACTTTTGTGCAAACCAATCAAAATACGCTTATTGTGATTTTTTTTACCAAACATAGGTAGCAGAAAACAAATTGGCCAAAAATTTAAAAAAATTTTGATTTTTACATTTTTTTTGGGGGGGGGGGGGGAATTTCATATAAAAAAATGTTAAAAATATTGTTATTTTTTCAAAATAAACGCTATTTTTTTTGTTTATAGCGCAAAAAGTAAAAATCGCACAGGTGATCAAATACCACCAAAAGAAAGCTCTGTTTGTGGGGAAAAAAAGGACGTAAATTTCGGTTGGGTACGGCATCGCACGACCGCGCAATTGTCAGTTAAATTCGCACAGCGCCGAATCGCAAAAAGTGGCCTGGACGTAAGACAGCAAATTCCTCCGGTGGTGAAGTGGTTAAAGTAAGCAAACTTTGTAAAAGAACAGATAGAAAAACAAAGAGGATGTAAGGAGAAGCTATCGTCCTCCTGTCTAGACATTGTTACTAAACACCACTATTAGTCTGTCCAGATCTCACCTAGGAGCACATCTCCTGCGAAGAACATAAAGACAGATTTCATCAATTTGTTCCATTACAAGGCAGAACACAATGAAAGCCTATTATCTTTCTGAATCAGTTTATCTACATATTCATTTCAGAGCAAAGAAATGTCACCAGTTCTGCAACATCCTCGCAAAAGGAAGCAAAGAACATATTTCCATGGGTGACAAAGGATAAGTCTGTCCAATAGTGATTTCTGGGCCATTCTACTGAGTAACAGCAGCTTACTAAAATGTATTAGGATGAAAATATACAGTATCTCACAAAAGTAAGTACACCCCTCACATTTTTTTAAATATTTTATTCTATCTTTTCATGTGACAACACTGAAGAAATGACACTTTGCTACAATGTAAAGTAGTGAGTGTACAGCTTGTATAACAGTGTAAATTTGCTGTCCCCTCAAATTACTCAACACACAGCCATTAATGTCTCAACCGCTGGCAACAAAAGTGAGTACACCCCTAAGTGAAAATGTCCAAATTGGGCCCAGAGTGTCAATATTTTGTGTGGCCACCATTATTTTCCAGCACTGCCTTAACCCTCTTGGGCATGGAGTTCACCAGAGCTTCACAGGTTGCCACTGGAGTCCTCTTCCACTCCTCCATGACGACATCATGGAGCTGGTGGATGTTATGGCACTTTTCCACTGCAAGTACCGGCTCGGCTCTACTCGGCCCTGCTTGGCCTGGTTTGCTTTTCCACTGCTGGTACCGTATGGTACAGTGTTGGAACAGTTCGGTACGGTATGGCATGGTTTGCTTTTCCACTAAAGTAGTACTAAAGTTAAGTGGGTGGGATAACAACGGGGTGGGTGGGATTCTCTGACCAATCAGTGGCTAGTAGTGACTGCATGCAAAGGATTGTGGGATATGGTACTGGGTATGGTACCTCTTGGAACCACAATCGAGGTGGTACTGTTTTTGAGAGCCGTACCGTTCGGTTCCATGCAGTGGAAAAGCACCGCCGTACCGTACCGAACCGTTCCTACACCGTACCATGCGGTACCAGCAGCGAAAAAAACACAAAAGCGAGCCGAACCTTTCGGTTCCATGCAGTGGAAAAGCGCCATTAGAGACCTTGTGCTCCTCCACCATTCATTTGAGGATGCCCCACAGATGCTCAATAGGGTTTAGGTCTGGAGACATGCTTGGCCAGTCCATCGCCTTTACCCTCAGCTTCTTTAGCAAGGCAGTGGTCGTCTTGGAGGTGTGTTTGGGGTCGTTTTTTGGGTCACTGCTGTAAAACTCTGTTGACTAATACCATTAATACTGCACATCCAAGGCCTCACAGGTTAGTGAGAGTGTCTAAAAAAAAAAAAAATAATAATAATAATAAATATTAATTCTAATAAAAAAATAAAAGAAGAAAATACCTAGATCAAGGTTTGATCTAGATCAGTACCAAGATTAGTGTTTAGGTTAAAGTCAGGGTCAGTATTTTTTTTTGGACAGATTTTTTTTAAATTAATATCAGTGTCAGTGTGTTTTTGGTAGGATAAATAAATAAATAAAAATGTGCACTTTTGTTTTTGGGCTGTACTATGGGTACAAAAAACTAACATACAACTCATCGCGTGTCCCTTTAAATTCTGGAGAAAAAAATACAACTTTAAATTCCCCTCTTCAGTTGGGAGAAAAATATAACGGCACATTTTTGAGTCAATGCTGTGATACTCTGTTGACTAATACCATTTATATTGCAAATCTAAGGCCTCACAGGTTAGTGTGAGTAAAATAATAATAATAATAAAAAATGTAATAATAAAAAAAATAAATAAGAAAATAAGAAAATACCTACATCAAGGTTTGATCTAGATCAGTGCCAAAATTAGTGTTTAAGTCAAGCTCAAGTTAAGTATTTTTTTTTTTTTTGGACAGACTTTTCTTTTTAAATTAATATCTGTCAGTTTGTTTTAGGTAGGATAAAAAAAAAGCAAAATGTGCACTCTTGTTTCTGGGCTGTACTACACTTCTGTGATACTCTGTTGACTAATACCGTTTATACTGAACATCTAAGGCCTCACAGGTTAGTGTGAGTGTGTGTAAAAAAAAAAAAATATATATATATATATATATATATATATATATAAATAAATAAATAAATAAATAATAATAATAAAAAAAAAAAACGATTTTTTTAAAATAATACCAGTGTTAGTTTGTTTTAGGTAGGATAAAAAAAGCAAAATGTGCACTCTTGGTTCTGGGCTGTACTACACTGCTGTGATACTCTGTTGACTAATACCGTTTATACTGAACATCTAAGGCCTCACAGGTAGTGTGAGTGTGTGTAAAAAAATAAAAATAAATAATAATATATATATATATATATATATATATATATATATATATATATAAATAAATAAATAAATAAATAATAATAATAAATATTAATAATAATAAAAAACTGATTTTTTAAAATAATACCAGTGTCAGTTTGTTTAAGGTAGGAAAAAAAAAAAAAAAGCAAAATGTGCACTCTTGGTTCTGGGCTGTACTACACTGCTGTAATACTCTGTTGACTAAAACCATTTATCAGTGGCGGCCCGTGCATAGCGGGCGCCGCCCCCCTACCCCTGAAAAAAAGAAAAAAGAAAAAAAAAATGACAAATAAAGTTTTACAAAAAAATAAATTGGGTTCGCCGGCCTTTGTAATGGAAGAGGAGGCGCCGATCGGCAGCCTTCTGGGGGCGTAACCCGATCGCAAGTCCTTGCGATTGGACACCCCCACTTTCGGATATCCTGGCTGTGATTGGTCCAGTCTCCAGCCTGGACCAATTATCATCCAGGACATCCGATCCCTGACGTCACAATGGGGGCGGTGCCGGTGCGTGAGTCAGTCACTCACCGTCACCGCCGCTCTGAGGACAAGGGAGAAGCCGCTCTCCTTCCCGCCGCCGCCGCCGCAGAGAGGACGGACTGGATCGAGGAGGGAAGAACCCGCCGCCGCCGCCGCCAGGTAAGTGCATTAAATTGAAGGGAGCACGCACGCTGCACTCTGCATTGATTGGGGGACAATGCTGTGGGCACTCTGCATTTATTGGGGTACAATGCTGTGGGCACTCTGCATTGATTGGGGGACAATGCTGTGGGCACTCTGCATTTATTCGGGTACAATGCTGTGGGCACTCTGCATTGATTGGGGTACAATGCTGTGGGCACTCTGCATTTATTGGGGTACAATGCTGTGGCACTCTGCAATCATTGGGGTACAATTCTGTGGCACTCTGCAATCATTGGGGTACAATGCTGTGGGCACTCTGCATTTATTGGGGGACAATGCTGTGGGCACTCTGCATTTATTGGGGTACAATGCTGTGGGCACTCTGCATTTATTGGGGTACAATGCTGTGGCGCTCTGCATTTATTGGGATACGATGCTGTGGCACTCTGCAATCATTGGGGTACAATGCTGTGGGCACTCTGCATTTATTGGGGTACAATGCTGTGGCGCTCTGCAATCATTGGGGTACAATTCTGTGGCACTCTGTAATCATTGGGGTACAATTCTGTGGCACTCTGCAATCATTGGGGTACAATGCTGTGGGCACTCTGCAATCATTTGGGGTACAATGCTGTGGGCACTCTGCATTTATTGGGGTACAATGCTGTGGGCACTCTGCAATCATTGGGGTACAATTCTGTGGCACTCTGCAATCATTGGGGTACAATGCTGTGGCGCTCTGCAATCATTGGGGGACAATGCTGTGGGCACTCTGCATTTATTGGGGTACAATGCTGTGGGCACTCTGCAATCATTGGGGACAATGCTGTGGCGCTCTGCAGTGATTGGGGACAATGCTGTGGCGCTCTGAATTGAAAGGGGCATGCACGCTGAACTCTGCATTGTGGGGGCACAGCACAGTGTTCATTGCATTGAAGGGGGCACAGCACAGTGTTCATTGCATTGAAGGGGGCACAGCTTCAAAGTCACGCAATTTTTTTACTGCGTTTTTTGGCGCGAAGCAATACCTATTACATTTTTCTTTTTGCGCCCCCCCCAAAAATTTTGAGCACCAGCCGCCACTGCCATTTATACTGAACATCTAAAAGGCCTCACAGGTAAGTGTGAGTGTGTGTAAAAAAAAAAAAAAATATATATATATAAATAATATTAATAAATATTAATAATAATAAAAAAACTGTTTTTTTTTTTTTTTTAATAATACTAGTGTCAGTTTGTTTAAGGTAGGATTAAAAAAAAAAAAAGCAAAATGTACACTCTTGTTTCTCTGTTGACTAATACTGTTTATACTGCACATTAAGAGCCGGTTCACACTGAGGCGACACGACTCCTTACTACTTCGGGGGGGGCGACTTGGAATGGAAGTCTATGCAAGTCACTCCGAGGTCGCCCCGAAGTAGTACAGGACCCTTTTTCTAAGTCGGAGCGACTTTTGTCGCTCCTATTAGAATGGGTCCTGTAGCGGTCAATGGACCGCGAGGGAGAGCGACTTGTCAGGCTGACAAGTCGCCTGACAAGTCGCGCTAATGTGAACCGGCTCTAAGACTCCATTCACACCAGCGCGACTTGTTAGGCGACTTGTCAGACTGACAAGTCGCGCTCCCTCGCGGTCCATTGACCGCTACAGGACCCGTTCTAATAGGAGCGACACAAGTCGCTCCGACTTAGAAAAAGGGTCCTGTACTACTTCGGGGCGACCTGGAGGCGACTTGCATAGACTTCCATTATGTGAAGTCCTTGCAAGTCGCTCCGAAGTCGTGGCGCATGGGAATGCACAAGTCGCCCCCGAAGTAGTACAGAGTTGTGCCGCCCCAGTGTGAACCGACTCTTAGGGCTCTTTCACACGGGCGGTCCGATCAGATCCGCCTGTCAGTTTTTTAGGCGGATCTGATCTGATCCTCCATGCAGCTCTATGGGGCAGCGGGTGTCAGCGGAGGTCACCTCCGCTGACACCCGCTGCCATCCGCATCCGATCCTGTGCTGAAATCTGGACGGATGGAAACCCTATTTTTCCATCCGTTCAGTAATCGGAGCGGAGCGGATCTGATGAGAGCGGACAAGCGGTCCGCTCTCCTCCGATCCCCCATAGAGGGCAGCGGGTGCTGAGACACCTCCCTCTCCGCTCTGCAAGCGGAGACGGAGCTGTCATCCGCCCGGCTCAGCGGGGATTGCGGATCGATCCCCGCTGAGCAACACGGATCCGCCTGCGGAGGCGGACCGTGTGAAAGAGCCCTTAAGGTCTCACTGGTTAGTTTGACTGTGTGTAAAAAAAAAAAAAAATAAAAAAAATACCTAGATCAAGGCTTGATCTAGGTCAGTGCCAAGATTAGTGTTTAGGTTAAGCTCAGGGTCAGTATTTTTTTTTTTTTTTTTCTTTTGGACAGACTTTATTTTAAAATGAATATCTGTCACTGTGTTTTTAGGTAGGATAAAAAAAAAAAAAGAAGCAAATCTTCATTCAATCTTCACTCTTGTTTCTGGGCTGTACTGCGGGTACAAAAAACAGCTAACATACAACTCATCGCCTTTCCCTTTAAATTCTGGAGAAAAAATACAACTTTAAATAAATTCCCCTCTCTAGTTGGGAGAGAAATATGGCGGCACATTTTTGGGTCACTGCTGTGATACTCTGTTGACTAGTAATTATAGAAGCACCGAATCTGATTACCACTAGAACAATAATCATGTTCCTGGATATTAGGCAACTAATTACTACCTAATTTTGTGTGATGGAATACTAATGAGTGAAATTTACCATGAGTATCAGCGCTTGATTTTTCCACTCTCAAGGTTTCTATTTTCGTGTGTTTTGAAGTGTGAGATCATTTCTGGCAGCTGCTAACATGGGGTCTAATTTAATTTTGCTTTTTCATAGCAAGTTTAATGACAGTTGCAAGATCTTTGGAGTGGCTGGCGTGTTGAGCCGGCTCTACTTCTTCTCTGCAATGCGGGGCTCTTCAACAAAGGAAATCAGATCTACCTGTCCATCAGCCGGTCATGTCATGTGCGCTCCTTAACTCTGCTGGAGTGAGCAGGATTGTCACATTCTCCTATTTTACCTGTCATAGATTTATTTTGGGGTAATGCTACGTTTATCAACCTATTAACCACTTGACCTCCCTTTATGACCAGGCCGTTTTTTTGCAATCAGCTGAAAATTGCGCAGTCGTGCGATGCTGTACCCAAATAAAATTAATGTCCTTTTTTCCCACAAATAGAGCTTACTTTTCGTGGTATTTGATCACCCACCGTGGTTTTTATATTTTGCACTAAAAACAAAAATAGATCGACAATTTGAAAAAAATTAATAATTTTTTACTTTGTGCTATGAAAAAAAAAACAATAAAAAAAATTGAAAAAAAAAAACTAACTTCTGTATAAATTTATCCTACCTAAAACTGAAATTGATTTAAAAAAAAAATATGTCCAAATAAAAAATAGTGACGCTGACCTTTGACCCTGAGCTTAACCTAAACACTAATCTTGGCACTGACCTAGATCAAACTTTAACCACTTTACCACCAGAGGATTTTGCTGTCTTACGTCTAGGCCACTTTTTGCGATTCGGCGCTGTGCGAATTTAACTGACAATTGCGCGGTCATGCAATGCCGTACCCAAACTAAATTTACGTCCTTTTTTTCCCCACAAACAGAGCTTTCTTTTGGTGGTATTTGATCATCTCTGCGATTTTTATTTTTTGCGATATTAATAAAAAAATGCGACAATTTTGAAAAAAATAACAATATTTTTCTACTTTGACAGTTAAAAAATATCCAATATATTCAATTTTTGTCATATATTTAGGCCAAAATGTATTTAGCTACATGTCTTTGACAAAAAAATTCTCAATGAGCGTATTTTTAACCGCTTTAAGACCGGAAGATTTTACCCCATTCCTGACCAGGTCATATTTTGCGATTCGGCACTGCGTTAATTTAACGGACAATAGCGCGGTCGTGCGACGCTGCACCCAAATTAAATTGACGTCTTTTTTTTCCTCACATATAGAGCTTTTTTTGGTGGTATTTGATCACCTGTGCGATTTTTACTTTTTGCGCTATAAACAAAAAAAGAGCGACAATTTTGAAAAATAACAATATTTTTCACATTTTTTTTATATGAAATTCCTCCCAAAAAAAAATGTAAAAATCAAAATTTTTTAACATTTTAGGCCAATTTGTTTTCTGCTACATATTTTTGGTAAAAAAAATCGCAATAAGCGTATTTTGATTGGTTTGCGCAAAAGTTCTTGCGTTTACTAACTACGGGAAAGATTTCTGTCATTTTTGGTGTTTTTTTTGTTAATGAGTAATGGCAGTGATCTGCAATTTTTTTTGCGGGACTGCGACATTGCGGCGGACAGATCGGACCCTTGACTGACATTTTTGACACTTTTGGTGGTACCAGTGACGTTACTACAGTAATCAGTGCTATACATATGCACTGTTACTGTAAAAATGACACTGGCAGGGAAGGAGTTAATTTTTATTGGAGAGGGAGGGGTTAATGTATGCCTGGTGCTTACTAACGTGTGTGGGGGGAGGTGACTGAGTGACACAAGGACAGATCCAGGGTTCAGCTATGCTGAACCCTTCAATCTGACCCTGCCTGTCACTTAGGATATCCGCCTGCTTTGTTTACACAAGCGGGCGGATTTCCACACCCGATCCCCGACGATCGGGGAAGAGCAGCGGTGATCACCGCCGATCCTCCCCTGGCCCGACTCCCGCTGTAACTGAATACAGAGAGAGAGGGGAATGTCGCTACCATGACTACCAGCTACTGGACTCGATACCAGCTTGGATGACTACCCGCTTCTAGACTCGACTCCAGTTTGGATGACTACCCGCCTCTAGACTCGACACTGGCTTGGATGACTACCCGCTTCTAGACTCGACTCCGGTTTGGATGACTACCCGCCTCTAGACTCAAACCCGGCTTAGATTACTACCCGCTTCTAGACTCATTCCCGGCTTGGCTGACTACCCGCTTCTAGACTCGATCCCGGATTGGATGACTACCCGCTTCTAGACTCAATCCCGGCTTGGATGACTACCCGCTTCTAGACTCAATCCCGGCTTGGATGACTACCCGCTTCTAGACTCAATCCCGGCTTGGATGACTACCTGTTTCTAGACTCGACACTGGCTTGGATGACTACCCGCTTCTAGACTCGACTTCGGTTTGGATGATTGCCTGCTTCTAGACTCAAACCCGGCTTAGATTACTACCCGCGTCTAGACTCATTCCCGGCTTGGATGACTACCCGCTTCTAGACTCGATCCCGGTTTGGATGACTAACCGCTTCTAGACTCGACACTGGCTTGGATGACTACCCGCTTCTAGACTCGACTCCGGTTTGGATGACTACCCGCTTCTAGACTCAAACCCGGCTTAGATTACTACCCACTTCTAGACTCATTCCCGGCTTGGATGACTACCCGCTTCTAGACTCGATCCCGGATTGGATGACGACCCGCTTCTAGACTCAATCCCGGCTTGGATGACTACCCGCTTCTTGACTCGATCCCGGCTTGGATGACTACCCGCTACTGGACTCGACTCTGGCTTGGATGACTACCCGCTTCTAGACTTCCCCCCCCCCCCCCCCCCTGTTCCTGATTTAACTCCCCACTCTTGCTGTGCGTTTATTGTTGTTGCCCTAATAAACTGCTTTATTTTACTTGCATCTTCGTGTGGTGTGGTAACCATAAAATGTCCATCCACAAATGGCGCCTCCACAAGGGGATTAGAAGCAAAAACCAGCAGGAGCTACAGAGTATCAAAGAGAAGAGAGGCGCCTCTAAGTGCAGCCATACGGTTACACGTAAACACTTGCCAACCAGCCGCCGCAGTTATATAGTGGCAGGTCGGCAGGTTCCCGCGAATCACTGTACCGGCGGGTTTGCGGGGCGATCTTGGGGGCGCCACTGGCCAGCAGGGAAGCTGATTCATGGGTGTGTATATTTGCGCATATACAGTATATGTGAGAGCAGAGGCAGCGCCAAAAGTTAAAATGTTATTCACAGTCCATAAAATAAATTGTTAATCATAGTCCATAAAAGTCCATAATAGAGGTTGAAGTGAGAAGACTCATCCGACACCAGTGAAAAAGGGTGGGATTGGTTCATCAATCACTGCGTGGTAAATCAAAACTGCTTACCAGTTAATTTGACCCTCATGTTATAGAGTGGTCACCACGAGCAGATTTCAATCAAACAACACTAGATATGGATGAAAGGATAGTACTGCCCACTTCTCAGAGGATGCTAACACCTCAGAATAAAAGAGACTTTGATGGTGCAGTACGTTCAAAATAAAACAATTTATTGATTCATATTGCACTTACATAAGAAGAGTTCAAAAGGCATGTGTACATCATACAAGCAGTCCGCGGCTTAAAAAACGTGCTGTCGTCCAACGTAGGGCTCTGCCTTACACGTTTCGTCATCAATTGACGTCATCAGAGGCGAGAGCACGCTATATAAATATAGTAAAAAAGGACGTGACGCACCAGAACGTCACGCATGCGTGCCCCAGACCCGAAAATGACGGATCACGTACTAGGTATGTGATCCAGCGCAGCAGTGCTACCTTGCCGCAGTATAAGTACGTTATACCGGCAGGAAGTGATTAAAGTGGTAGTAACTACTTGCCGACCTGCTGCCGCAGTTATACGGTGGCAGGTCGGCAGGTACCCGCAAATTGCCTTACCTGTACGGCGCTCCGCGGAAGCGCTCCTGGGGGTGTGTGGCCATTTGCATGCGAGGAAGCTGATTCACAGGACCAGCGGCCGCAATCGCCACCGGGCACCTGTGATCGCTTCCCGTGAAGAGAGAAATGCGGTCTGCTGTTGTAAACATAGCAGACCGTTTTTCTCTCAGGAATCGATGCAGAGCTCCCGTGTGCCTCTTATTTAGGATCACAGGTCTCTGTGTTGATTTCACAAGCCCATCACCCTCATAGTTAGAAAGGGACTTATGGGGAGTTAGGGGACATATGGGGGATGGGGGAGCAAAGATTTGTTCTAGGAAAGAGAGTATTTCAGCAGTAGAGAGAACTGTTTTTTTTGGGGGGGGGGGGATTGTGCTATTATGGATGATTAAGGGGTATTTGTGGTAGGAGGGGAACTTTGGGGAGAGGGGATTTGCACTAGGATGGGGAATTGGGGGAGGGGAATTTGTGCTAGCAGGGATTTGAAGTGGGGGGATTTGAAGTTGGGGGGGGGGGATTGTGCTCGCAGAGGACATTTGAGGGGTTTGTGCTATTAGGGGGAATTTTTTTGTTGGGTGAGGGGGATTTGTGCTGGGGACAAATGAGGAAACAGGATTTTATTTTAGGGGATAGAGGGCAAAGATTTGTTCTGTGAAGGAGGAAATGTTGGCAATAGGAACTTTTTTTTGGGGGGGGGGGGAGGTTGTATTATTATGGATGATTGCTGATATTCTATGATGGGAAATTGGGGGAGGAGAATTTGTGCTGGGGGAAATTTGGAGTGGGGGGATTGTGCTCTGAGGGGACATTTGAGGAATTTGTGCTAGGGAGGGGAATTTTTTTTTTGGATGGGGGGGGGGGGGGGCAGTTGTGCTATAATGGATGAGTGGGCAGATTTGTGGTAGGGCGGGAAATTGGGGGAAGTGAAGGGAATTTGTGCTATGGGGAATTTGGAGCAGGTGGATTGTGCTCTGAGAGGACAGTTTAAGAGGTTTGTGCTAGATAAGGGACATTTTTTAATTTATAGATTTTTTTTTGGGGGGGGGGGGTGTTTGTGCTATTATGGATGATAGGGGAGCATTTGTAGTAGGACGGGAGAGAACATTTTAAGGGGTTTGTGCTAGGGAGGGGAATATATTTTTGGAGGAGGGGGGGTTGTGCTATAATGGATGATTGGGGGGTATTTGTGGTAGGAAGGGAAACTTTAAGGAGAGGGATTTGTGCTCTGAGAGGACATTTTAAATGGTTTGTGCTAGGTAGGGGAATATTTTCAATGTTTTAATTTTTTTTTGGGGTGGGGGACTTGTGCTAGGATGGGAAATTGGGAGAGGAGAATTTCTGCTGGGGGTAATTTGGAGTGGGGGCATTGTGCACGGAGAGAACATTTCAGGGATTTGTGCTATGGAGGGGAATTTGTTTTTGGAGGGGGGGTTTGTGCTATAATGGATGATTGGGGGGGAATTGTGGTAGGACGGGAACTTTGGGGGGAGCGATTTGTGCTAGGATGGGAAATTGGGAGAGGAGAATTTGTGCTGGGGGGTATTTGGAGCGGGGGGATTGTGCTCTGAGAGGACATTTGAAGGGTTTGCGCTAGGGAGGGGTATTTAATTTTGGATGGGGGGGGGTTGTGCTATAATGGATGATTGGGGGGGATTTGTGGTAGGACAATAACTTTAAGGGGAGGGGTTTGTGCTCTGAGAGGACATTGTAAGGGGTTTGTGCTAGGTAGGGGAATATTTTCAATGTTTTAATTTTTTTTTGGGGGGGGGGGGGTGGCTTGTGCTAGGATGGGAAATTGGGGGAGGAGAATTTGTGCTAGGGGGAATTTGGAGCGGGGGGGGGGATTGTGCTCTGAGAAGACATTTTAAGGGGTGTGTGCTAGGTAAGGGAATATTTTTAATGTTTACATTTTTTGGGGGAGGGGGGACTTGTGCTAGGATGGGAAATTGGGGGAGGAGAATGTGTGCTGGGGGGCATTTGGAGCGGGGGGATTGTGCTCTGAGTAGACATTTTAAGGGGTTTGCGCTAGGTAGGGGAATTTTCTTCTTTTTTTTGGGGGGGGGGGGAGATTGGTGCTGGGGATATATAGGGAGAAGGGATTTTAACTTGGGGGGGGGGGTAGGGGGCAAAAATTTGTTCTGGGAAGAAGGGGATTTCAGCAGGGGGCGGATTTGAACTGGAAGGAGGGGGGCATGATTAGGGGGTTGGCATGCAGATTAGTACTCAATTTTTATAGGGTGAGGGATTTTTGTTGACACATAATGCCCATACATCTTTGGGGGGGGGGGGGGGATTTGGCACGTTAGATGACCCTGTCCCGGCACTGCTTATAAGGTTCGGATACAGAACACTTTCATCCATGCCCATACATCTTTGGGGCGGGGGGGGGGGGGGGGGGGGATTTGGAACGTTAGATGACCCTGTCCTGGCACTGTGTATAAGGTTAGGATACAGAACACTTTCCACACTTTCATTCATGCCCATACATCTTTTGGGCAGGGGGGGAGGGGATTTGGCATGTTAGATGACCCTGTCCTGGCACTGTGTATAAGGTTCGGATACAGAACACTTTCTACACTTTCATTCATGCCCATACATCTTTTGGGGCTAGAGGAGGGGGGAGGGGGGTATTTGGCATGTTAGATGACCCTGTCCCGGCACTACGTATAAGGTTCGGATACAGAACACATTCCACACTTCCATTCATGCCCATACATCTTTTGGGGGGGGGGGGGGATTTGGCACGTTAGATGGCCCTGTCCCTGCAATACGTATAAGGTTCGGATACAGAACACTTTCCACACTTTCATTCATGCCCATACATCTTTTGGGGGGGGGGGGGATTTGGCACGTTAGATGGCCCTGTCCCGGCACTGCGTATAAGGTTCGGATACAGAACACTTTCCACACTTTCATTCATGCCCATACATCTTTTGGGGCAGGGGGGGGGGGGGGATTTGCCACGTTAGATGACCCTGTCCTGGCACTGCTACATAGTTACATAGTTAGTCAGGTTGAAAAAAGACACAAGTCCATCGAGTTCAACCAAAAAAAAACAAAAAACAGTATTGAAAACCCAACAATCCTATACCGTTGTTGATCCAGAGGAAGGCGAAAATAAATCCCAGCAAAGCATGATCCAATTTGCTAAAGCAGGGGAAAAAAATTCCTTCCTGATCCCCCAAGAGGCAATCGGATATTCCCCTGCATATAAGGCTCAGATGCAGAACACTTTCCACACTTTCATTCATGCCCATACATCTTTAGGGGGGTAGGAGGGGATTTGGCACGTTAGATGACCCTGTCCCGCCACTGTGTATAAGGTTCTGATACAGAACACTTTCCACACTTTCATTCATGCCCTTACATCTTTGGGGGCTAGAGGAGGGAGGGGGGGGTATTTGGCATGTTAGATGACCCTGTCCCGGCACTACGTATAAGGTTCAGATACAGACCACTCTCCACACTTTCATTCATGCCCATACATCTTTAGGGTGGGAGGAGGGGATTTGGCACATTAGATGACCCTGTCCCGCCACTGTGTATAAGGTTCGGATACAGAGCACTTTCCACACTTTCATTCATGCCCATACATCTTTTGGGGGGGGGGGGGGGGATTTGGCACGTTAGATGACCCTGTCCCGGCACTGCGTATAAGGTTCGGATACAGAACACTTTCCACACTTTCATTCATGCCCATACATCTTTTGGGGCAGGGGATTTGGCACGTTAGATGTCCCTGTCCTGGCACTGCTACATAGTTACATAGTTAGTCAGGTTGAAAAAAGACACAAGTCCATCGAGTTCAACCAAAAAAAAAACAAAAAACAGTATTGAAAACCCAACAATCCTATACCCGTTGTTGATCCAGAGGAGGGCGAAAATAAATCCCAGCAAAGCATGATCCAATTTGCTACAGCAGGGGAAAAAAATTCCTTCCTGATCCCCCAAGAGGCAATCGGATATTCCCCTGCATATAAGGCTCAGATGCAGAACACTTTCCACACTTTCATTCATGCCCATACATCTTTGGGGCAGGGGGGGACTTCCTGATCCCCCAAGAGGCAGTCGGATATTCCCCTGCATATAAGGCTCAGATACAGAACACTTTCCACACTTTCATGCTGTACGGTAGATTCTGACTCTTCCAGTAACCGGCCACATCGATCTGTCAACTTGTTTCCTTCATCGATAATTTACAAACTAACCTCGGAATTCGCCTCCAGGGACCCGCACAACGCCTCTTCATTCTCAGTAACATTTCTAAAATATTCAACAACAAAAACATTTGCTGGTTGGAACCCGCGAACTGCAACTTTCTACTTCATCGCACGTTCCCGCCACCTCGCTCATCGTATTTATGATGCGTCTCGGTACGGTTTGCCGGTATGTAAATGAAGGTATAAAGGTGAAGAGCGCTACAATATGTTACATTATATAATACAGAAACATTCCGCTTGTTTTTAGAGACTTGATTAAAAAAAATCAAGGATATCATTAGAAGTGACTGAGCACCCGGCGCCTCCCGAAAACGGCTCTTAATTTTTGATCTGCACATTGACAAGATGTTATTGATGTGAAACCAAAACCGGCAAATCTACGGTGAAGTAGAGGAGCTCTTTATCTCAAGGCTGCTTGAGATGGAATTTCGGTTGGGGGGGGGAGAAGGGAGAAATGAAAGTTTTATTTGTCCTTTGCAGGGATGGAGATAAGCCTAATTATTTTTCTGTGGAGCTCTCATTTAATACCGCCATCTGTTTGACGGTAACAGCGTGTTTACTGTGTTAGCGAAGCCAAAGTTCTTGTTTGCACCCAATGCGAGAGGGTTCCTGGAATTACAGCGTGTTTATGTAATGTTACAAGCCGCAGAGGACCTCGAGACTTAGACCATATGTCACAGAGTCATACGGTATAAAGATAAAATAGGGAACCGCGCAAATGTTTTCATGACTAATGCTGGAGTTAAAAAAAAAAAAAAAATACATAATTTTATCTAAATTTACCTGAACATTGCCACATGGGGTGGGATCACCGAGATGAGGACTACGATGCAAGTTATAATACCCATAAACAGACTTGTTGAGGTCCCTAATGCAGGTATCTCTAGCAGGATTCCACCTAAGGTTCCTCCAGAGGTTGCTAGGGGTTCCTGCAAGCAATGAGCATTCTTCCACTAAAGAGGCAATGTGGAAGCTGTAAAGAAATCTGTTGACCATGCATTTAATGACAGTGGGACATTTTTCAAGTACAGTGTGGTGAATCTTGCTTGTACAAGTGCTAAGAAGAGAAATGTTGGCAGTGCATTTGACAGCGGGACAATTCTACAGACTAGCAAAGAGGGTCAGCTGGCTCAGAGAGATGGAGGCACAGTTGGAGCCCTGGTACAAGCAAGGAGAGCGGATGCGTGCAAGCTAAGAGGCACGGTCTGCTTTACAGTAACTTCCATGCAGGCTGAGCTGACAGAGAGCAGCATCGGAGGGGTTACTGTACCGCGCAGGAAAGCGCACGCTGGAAAGTTCTGCCTAGCAGGAGGACCACCAATGCAAGAGACATGCTTCCCACTGATCACCAATGCATGGGACATTCTTCCCAGTGACCACCTATGTAAGGGACATTCTTCCCACTGATCACCAATGTAAGGATCATTCTTCCCACTGACCAACAATGTAAGGGACATTCTTTCCACTGACCACCAATGTAGGGGACATTCTTCCCACTGATTACCAATGTAAGGGACATTCTTCCCACTGATCACCAATGCAAGGGACATTCTTCCCACTGATCACCAATGCAAGGGACATTCTTCCCACTGATCATCAATGTAAGGGACATTCTTCCCACTGATCACCAATGTAAGGAGCATTCTTCCCACTGATCACCAATGTAAGGAGCATTCTTCCCACTGACTACCAATGTAAGGAACATTCTTCCCACTGATCACCAATGTAAGGAGCATTCCTCCCACTGATCTCCAATATAAGGAGCATTCTTCCCGCTAACCATTAGTGTAAGAAGTATTCTTCCCACTGATGACCAATGTAAGGGACATTCTTCCCACTGACCACCAATGTAAGGAACATTCTTCCCACTGACCACCAATGTAAGGAACATTCTTCCCACTGATGACCAATGTAAGGGACATTCTTCCCACTGACCACCAATGTAAGGGACATTCTTCCCACTGACCACCAATGTAAGTGTAGCACCCTCCTAGATAGGTGCTAGGTAAAGGCATTCTTTTGCTCCATCTGCTTATCAGGGGAGCCTGAGCAGTAGTTTTGCCTGTTATATGTGTCCATGTGTCATTCACTTGGTTTGAGGTAGTGTCCCCACTGTATCCAATACGGGAGCCTGTTGGACAGTGGAGGAAACCCAGCCAGTGACACACAGGTTTTTGTGGCTATCCCAGTGGGAAGGCACAAAAATGGTGCATCCTGGGATACGCTAAAAAAGCCAGAGGCACATGTGACAGGGCGTCTTTGGGCGGGAAGCCAGGTCCCAGGAGGAGGGTGACGTTGGTCTCTCCTCCTGTCAGCAAGGAAGGTGGTCACGGGCAGTCGGCCTAGTGAACAGGAGTGTGGTGCTGAGCCAGAAGGTCCGGGATACTGACATTGGAGCTGAAGGCAGAGTGACCCAGGGAAAAACAGTGTCCGTGAGTACCGGAAGCTTCTGCACAGGAAAGGGGACCACTCCAGTGGAGAGTCAGTGGACAGGGGCTGGCACACACCGCAAGTATTTAAAGGGGGTGCCAAGGTAGGACCCTGAAGGTTCAACGCAACAGGATCACATTTAAACTATCTTCACTGCAGTATCAAGGTGAAGCAGCGGCCTTCCCACATTCTACAGTTAGTGTCCTAAACATTTGTGCATAGTTCAAGTTGGAGTATCCCACTCATCCCTTCTCCTATCCCAGTTCAGAAAAAATACAGAAAACAAATCCCCTGGATTGTTTCCTGACTGAGCCAAAGACTTAAAGCGCTAAGAATTTACAAGTTGTCTCTAAGGGTAACCCAGGGGAATCCGTTCTCAGCAGCTCCCAAGGGGGCAGTGCTCCATTTAGGGGCTTGTCCGCCATGTCGCCCTGGGTTACCGTAACGGTTGCTAACGGCCACTGAAAATTTGTGAAAATTTCATTTTTCTTTCAAGAACTGTGTTCTAATGCTCAATAGAAGTGTGAGGCCTGCTCTACAGGAGATAGGGAGAGTGGGATGAAGAGTCAAATGCACAATGATGGTTGCTCGTGGCAACAGAAAATTCCCTATAAGAATCGCAAATTATATGTTCTGGTAATGTGCTTGAGAGTGGGAGAAATGCAGCTTACTGTAAATATGGACTGTGCCTGCTTAACAGTAAACGGTGCAAGTGTGGATGGAGAAAATGGCGGCCCAGGGCACGTGGATCGTTGCGCCGGAGGCCGTGTGTGTGCCAAGGCTATACAGAAAAAAGTCAACAGTGCATCAAATGGCAGCAGGAAATTCTTCCACTATAGGTAATGAGGGCTGAACCGCTGGTGGAGTTGCAGGGTGGACCGCAGCATGATCCGAGATGACGTCAACGGCATGCTGACGATGAGTTTCGGAGCATCAGCAGTGTCATGCATTATGCCTTTTTATTGCCAACTAAATGTGAAAAAAAAATTCACTTCTATGTGTTACTAATAAAGTGTAACAGCCTGCACTCAGAGGCACCTGTCTCTCCTCTGTTTTACATGTTTGGAATCCCCTCCAGGCTGGCCCTAAGTTACAAGACTGTACCCATCCCAGGGGCAGACTGGCAACTTTCGGCCCAGGGGGGCAAGTACAAACCAGAGGCCCATGGTGCAGCGACTCGGCCCTTCTCCCACTCTCCCTCTTTCCGTCCTCCTCCTGACCGCCCATTCCAGGCTGAAGCCCTGCTCCAGGTACTCTCTACTTACCTGCTGAATCCGTGTCCCAACTTGGCCAGCAGGGGGCGGTTGGGGGGAGCTGGGACAGCATGGTCTGGGCTGGCCAGGGGAGGAGAGTCTCCAGTGGAGCATGGAACCAGCCTCTGCTCTGACACAGTTTACACCATTCATGCTGGGGGGAAGAGGCCTGCGCTCTGTCCTTGTCTTCATCCCTCACTCAGTAGGTCAATGTTGGTGTCAGTAGGAGGAAGAGTGCCCCATCATTGGTGTCAGTAGGAGGATGAGTGCCCCATCATTGGTGTCAGTGGGAGGAATAGTGCCCCATCATTGGTGTCAGTGGGAGGAATAGTGCCCCATCGTTGGTGTCAATGGGAGGAATAATGCCCCCATGTTGGTGTCAGTGAAAAGAATAGTGTTCCATCATTTTTGTCAGTAGAAGGAATAGTGCCCCATCGTTGGTATCAGGGGGAGTAATAATGCCCCATAGTTGGTGTCAGTGGAAAGAATAGTGCCCCATCGTTGGTATCAGGGGGAGGAATAATGCCCCATTGGTGTCAGTGGGAGGAATAGTGCCCCATCGTTGGTATCAGGGGGAGGAATAGTGCCGCATTGGTGTCAGTGGGAGGAATAGTGCCCCATCGTTGGTATCAGGGGGAGGAATAGTGCCGCATTGGTGTCAGTGGGAGGAATAGTGCCCCATCGTTGGTGTCAGTGGGAGAAATAGGGTCTTATCATTGGTGTCAGTGGGAGTAATAGTGCCCCATTGTTAGCATCAGTGGGAAGATTAGTGCCCCATTGTTGGTGTCAGTGGAAGGAATAGTAGCCCATTGTTGGTTTCGGTGGAATCATTAGTGCCCCAAGGCCGGATAAAGGCAAGCAAAGGACCACAGTTTGGAGACTACTGCATTAAAGCAATGAACTAGAACAAGAACTTAGACTTAATGTGGGCCTTCCCTCCCCAGATCCACTTTAGCTTCCAGCACCCGGTAAATTTCTGGTAGAGGACACTGTATAGAGAACAATTGATTTACTGTATAAATAATGGGGGGGGGGGGGGGATCCTGAGGAAGCAAGCTCTTCACGAAGCGCGTTGATCCTAGACACCAAGTACCACACATTGGTTAGATGCATAAGACCATTGTTTTTAACAAGCTGTCTATCTTTTTTTGTCATTTTAATTCTATAATAAAAAATGTATTTCATTTATTTGTGTGATTTCTCGGTGGCACCTATAAAGTCCCATTCACCTTAGTTCTACCTTTTATGGGCATTAAAAGGGTTCATTAATGTATATTATATTTATTTGTATTAAAAAAATTTTTTGTATTTTAGATTTCTTCAGTGTCTTCCTGGTTTCAGGTCTAGGCCAAAATGATGTCATAAAATGCAGAAGTCTTCAGGGGAGGAGGGAGGGGAGGAGGAAGGGGAGGACTGTCTTTCTCAGCTAAGCAAGTCTTCCTGCCTGCATGCCTGAGCTAATGTAAGGGCAGATGGTTTCTAGGAAGTAAATGCTTAATGAATCATCAGCCCTTACTCAAGATGGCCACAGCTAGAAATGCTAGGGGGGTGTTTTTCAAAGTTATCCACTGAAGATTAACCCCCCTTTATAACCAAGCCATTTTTTTTGCGATACAGCATTGCGTTACCTTAACTGACAATTGTGTGGTCATACTACACTGTACCCAAATAAAATTGTTTCCCCAAAAATTGAGATTTCTTTTGGTAGCATTTGATCACCTCTGCGTTTTCTATTTTTTTTGCGCTATAAACAAAAAAAGACCGACAATTTAGTGCCGGTTCACACTGGGGCGACCTGTGAGGCGACCTGGTCGCCTCACAGGTCGCCGCAGGTCGCCTCCCATAGGGAAGCTGCGGACCCGTTCTAATAGGAGCGACACAAGTCGCTCCGACCTAGAAAAAAGGGTCCGGAGCTTCTTTGGGGCGACCCGGAGGCGACCGCCATAGACTTCAATGTTATGAAGTCCGTGGCGGCCGCTCCGAGTTAGCGGCGCGCTGCTCGCACCGCGACCTCGGAGGTCGTGGTGCGAAGTAGCGTCGCCCCTATGTGAACGGGGGCTGACAAAACATATTTGTTACTTTTTCCTACAAAACCTTTCCAATAAAAAATATTTATACATTTAGGCTTTAGAGCCCATTCAGACTAGCGCGACTTGTCAGGCAACTTGTCAGCCTGACAAATCGCGGTAGGTTGCGGTCCATTGAGTAGTACAGGACCCGTTCTAATAGGAGCGAAGCAAGTCGCTCTGACTTAGAAAAAGGGTCCTGTACTACTTTGGGGCAACCTGGGAGCGACTTGCATAGACTTCCATTATGTAAAGTCCCTGCAAGTCGCGCCGAGGTCGCGGTGCACGCGATTTCACAGGTCGCCCCCCGAAGTCGGATCGCCTCAGTGTGAACCGGTTCTAAATGTATACTGCTACATATTTTGGTAAAAAAAAAAAATCCTAAAAAGTTATAGCGTCTACAAACTTTGGACTATATACTGGAAATTGTATGTATTTATTTATTTTTATACTAGAAATGGAGGGGGATCAGAGGCTTATAAAGGGACTGTGATATTGCGGTGGAAAATCTGACACTAACTGACTTTTTTGACACTTTGTGAGAACCAGTGACACAGTGATACAGCGATCAGTTCTAAAAAACATACACTGTCCTTTTGGTGACGAATTGCGTAGGACGGAGCAGTTTGTCTAAGTCATCTCGTTTACAGAAAGTGATGGCGGATGCCATTTTCACCTGGCTTATGTCTTTTGGAGATATGTGCATTTATACTATACCTATGTGAGTGTATTTTTTGTATTCAATAAATCATTGTTTTAAAGATTTTACACTGTCTAGTGCAGGGATCCTCAAACTATGGCCCTCCAGCTGTTGTGGAACTACACATCCCATTAGGCATTGTAAAATTCTGATGTTCACAGAGATGACTAGGGCATGATGGTAATTGTAGTTCCTGAACAACTGGAGGGCCATAGTTTGAAGACCCCTGATTTAGTGCTTTCTTCTTTGCATACATGTTCATGGGAGCTTTGGATGTCCATTGGATGTTTACCCTAAGGCGGCATCTACCCCTGCTTCAAGGCTCATACTGGAATGTGGATTTAAAGGGGAATTCCCGAAAGCTTGCCAGACTTGCCAGTAAGCAGGGGGTCCTGGTTACAGGGTAAGTGCACACCTTGTCCGTATGTTGGTGGTCGGCCTTTGTGCTGAAGAGAGTGTGGTGTAACTTACCAGTGAACTGTGGCTGTAAGAATTTATCACCATCATCTTTCAAGGACTGTTTTTATTTAATTTTTTCACTTGGGACTATTCACTTATTTTGAT
Source organism: Pelophylax lessonae (assembly GCF_965119305.1). Classification (NCBI taxonomy): domain Eukaryota; kingdom Metazoa; phylum Chordata; class Amphibia; order Anura; family Ranidae; genus Pelophylax; species Pelophylax lessonae. The sequence goes on along the minus strand of NC_138776.1, from coordinate 17,523,680 downwards.
GATTTTTTTTAGGATTTTTTAGCACAACACTTTGTTTAATCATTTATTAATTAGTGTACTGAAGACACTGGCTGGGAAGGGGTTAAACATCTAGGGCGATCAAAGGGTTAACTGTGTGCCTCTCCAGTGTTTTTGTGTACTGTCTGTAGTGCTTTTACTAAGGGAAGTGATAGATTTTATTCCCTGCTTTGCAGGGACACAAAATCCATCCCTTCCCCCCCAGGGCTGGCCCAAGGCATTGTGCTGCCTGGGTCCAAGAATGAAATGCTGCCCCTTCCCCCACCCCCCCCAATAAAAAAAATCACGCCCACCAAAAGGCCCCCACATCCATTATTTTATATATATATATATAAAATGTAGAAAATATTATATATACGGTTATCTTCTTTCATAACTCACCAACGGCCGGTCCACCAAACACCCACTGTCTGTCCTCAGTCCTCCTGTCACTCCTGTGTCTGCCGCGGCCACAGCCCTAGAAGATCCAGCCTGCCTTGCGTGAGACGGAGTGCGCTGATGTCTGACGTCATTGCGCACACCCCAATCAATCGCCTCTTACTCATCAGTTTGGACTACAGGCAGCAGTATGAGATGGGGAAATGCCGCCCGTAACGCACCGCAAACTGACCACACACAAAACTGCTGGGAAAAAAATCTTGGAAGTCAAATTGCTGCCCCTCTCTAAGTGCCGCCTGGGTCCAATGGACCCAGTGGGACCCATGGTAGGGCCGGCTTTGCCTCCCCCCCCCCCCATCACAATGAAGCTCTGCCTTGTTTACATAGGCACAGCTCTGCTCTGGGTCTCTGCCCAATGATCGGAGCGTACCAGTGGACGTCTATTGTCTGGCACCCACAGATTGGCTTCTGCTGTGGGAAATCGCAAAAAAAGCGGCCCGCCGGCCAGGTGCGCGCCCCCTGTAGGCGGAAATGCAGAATTACGTATATACTGTACATGTGATTCTGCACACAATGGCCGCCCTGTAGCAGTATATCTGCTATAGGGTGGTCGGGAAGTGTTTATTCATCAGCAAAATAAAGCATGGAGACATGGATGAATGGATGGATGGATGAGTTTGCTTTGAATTTAAAAATAAAATTGTGCTGCTATGAGGAAAGATTAGAGGAACTGAATTTATTCTCTCTTGAGAAGAGGAGATTAAGGGGGGAATATGATCACCATGTATAAATACATAAGGGGGGATATGATCACCATGTATAAATACATAAGGGGGGATATGATCACCATGTATAAATACATAAGGGGGGGTATGATTACCATGTATAAATACATAAGGGGGGATATGATCACCATGTATAAATACATGAGGGGGGATATGATCACTGTGTATAAATACATAAGGGGGGTATGATTACCATGTATAAATACATAAGGGGGGGTATGATCACCATGTATAAATACATGAGGGGGGTATGATTACCATGTATAAATACATAAGGGGGGGGTATGATCACCATTTATAAATACATGAGGGGGGATATGATCACCAATTATAAATACATAAGGGGGGATATGATCACCATTTATAAATACATAAGGGGGGATATGATCACCATGTATACATACATCAGGGGGGATATGATCGATCACCATGTATAAATATATAAGGGGGGATATGATCTCCATGTACTGTATAAATACATAAGAGGGGATAGGATCACCATGTATAAATACATAAGGGGGGATATGATCTCCATGTATAAATACATAAGAGGGGATAGGATCACCATGTATAAATACATAAGAGGGGATAGGATCACCATGTATAAATACATAAGGGGGGATATGATCTCCATGTATAAATACATAAGAGGGGATAGGATCACCATGTATAAATACATAAGGGGGGATATGATCTCCATGTATAAATACATAAGGGGGGGAGAGGATCACCATGTATAAATACATAAGGGGGGATATGATCACCATGTATAAATACATAAGGGGGGATATGATCTCCATGTATAAATACATAAGGGGGGATATAATCACCGTGTATAAATACATAAGGGGTCCATATAGTGAACTTGGTTTTGAGTTAATAACTTTAAGGTCATCACAGAGGACAAGGGGGCACTCTTTACGTCTAGAGGACAAGAGATTTCATTTTCAAATACGGTAAGGTTTCTTCACTGTAAGAGCTGTGAAAATGTGGAATAGACTCCCTCCAGTGGTGGTTCTGGCCAGCTCACTAGATTGCTTTAAAAAAGGCCTGGATTCTTTCCTGGGTGTACATAATAATAAATGGGTACTAAAATTTATAGGTAAAGTTGATCCAGGGAATATCCGATTGCCTCTCGGGGGATCAGGAAGGAATTTTTCCCCTGCTGTAGCAAATTGGATCATGCTTTCCTGGGGGGTTTCGCCTTCCTCTGGATCAACTGTGGGTATAGGATTGTGTATATGGGATTGTATGGTTGTGTCTCTATTTTTTATTGGTTGAGCCAGATGGACTTGTGTCTTTTTTTTCAACCTGACTAACTATGAATTAAATAGTGTTTTTGGTTTGCGGATCTCAGATACAGTTTAGTTTCGCTTTAATCATCAATGCTAAAATACAATTGATCTCGGCGATTTCCCAAGTGTGGCTTTAAACACAGAGCAGGCTTAAAGACACTTAAAAATCCGAAGTGCCGTTTTGTTGTTTGGCAGGTAGATTGGCTGTATGGTGACCTCAGCTGTGGACGAAGTTATAAAATGTTATATTTTGTTTTTTTCCTCTCATATAATTAACTACTGAATGTTACAGCCAAAAAAAAAATAGCCATAGAAAGAGCTGCCGGGCATCTGGACAATATTTAAATGTCAGCACACACTGTCAGGAATAAAATCACTGAAAATTAATCTTGTAACACCAAGAACCAAAATCCGTGCCAATAATAAAGAATATGAATAGGATAGAATTGAATCACCTGTCCTGCATAGGACTAGACAGGAAATACTTAAAGAGTAACTCCACTTTTGTTGAGAAAAAACATTCCCCTCTGGGTGATCTCTGTACATTGCAGGGATTGTAACAAACTTTGTTGCAGATTTCTACCTTTTGTTATTCTAAAGAAATCATTGTTTGTTCCTCTGTGCTCAGTGAGTTCTAATGGGAGTGGTTTCATAACTATCAATCAGCTGTGCAGCTGCAGAGCACTAATGAGGAAAGCTGCTGGGTCTGCATCCCTTTAGACGTGTTCCTATTCGGAGTATCTCACCAAAAATGACATTTCTGTTGCAGGGGATGCCAGAAATCTGACTTAGTTAACGTACGCAAATATGTACTGGACTGGGCTTTTTTTCCGTGGGGTCGCATATATGCGTGTCTCTCTTTGTGCTGGGAGTGCCCTGCACAGTGCGCTCCCAGCACAGAGATCGGGGTCTCACTGAGAGCCCCAGGCCCCATACTAATGATCAGGCACTGGAACTCCAGATTCTGGGTCACCTGATCACTGTGATAGCCTCTGATTGGCTATCATAGTGATCAGTCACTGTGAAGCGGGCCCGCCCCTGTGTTTTCTGTCTGAAAGGAGGAGAGAGATACAGTGCATCTCCTTGCAGAGAGAAATAAAAAAAAAAAACTGTGTGTAAAAAAACAAAAATAAAATAAAAAAATGATAGGGCCCTGGAACTCCTGATTCTGGGTCACCTGATCGCTGTGATAGCCTCTGATTGGATATCATAGTGATCAGTCACTGTGAAGCGGGCCCGCCCCTGTGTTTTCTGTCTGAAAGGAGGAGAGAGATACAGTGTATCTCCTTGCAGAGAGAAATAAAAAAAAAACTGTGTGTAAAAAAAAAAAAAATGATCGGCCCTGGAACTCCCGATTCTGGGTAACCTGATCGCTGTGATAGCCTCTGATTGGCTATCATAGTGATCAGTCACTGTAAAGCCCGCCCCTGTGTTTTCTGTCTGAAAGGAGGAGAGAGATACAGTGTATCTCCTTGCAGAAAGAAAAAAAAAAAACTGTGTGTAAAAAAACAAAAATAAAATACAAAAATGATCGGGCCCTGCAACTCATGATTCTGGGTCACCTGATCGCTGTGATAGCCTCTGATTGGATATCATAGTGATCAGTCACTGTGAAGCCCGCCCCTGTGTTTTCTCTCTGAAAGGAGGAGAGAGATACAGTGTATCTCCTTGCAGAGAGAAATAAAAAAAAACTGTGTGTAAAAAAACAAAAATAAAATAAAAAAATGATCGGCCCTGGAACTCCTGATTCTGGGTCACCTGATCGCTGTGATAGCCTCTGATTGGATATCATAGTGATCAGTCACTGTGAAGCGGGCCCGCCCCTGTGTTTTTTCTCTGAAAGGAGGAGAGAGATACATTGTATCTCCTTGCAAAGAGAAAAAAAAAAAGATAAATGTGTTTAACAAAAAAGAAAATAAATAATAATAATAATAAAATACAAATAAATACCTAGATCAAGGTTTGATCTAGGTCAGTGCCAGGGATAGTGTTTGGGTCAAGGTCTGGGTCAATATTGTTTAGGGCAGGATTTTTGATTTCTTTTACTTTTTTTAAATTAGTATCAGTGTCAGTTAATGTCAGTGTGTTTTAGGAAGCATAAAAAAAAAAAAATGCACACTATTGTTTTTGGGTTGTAAGTCTACGGATACAAACAACAACTAAAGGCCCGTACACACGTACCGATCGTCGGCATACAAACGTCGGTGGACGAAGGATCTGCCGATTGTACGCGTGTTAGTATGGTGCCTCCGACAGATGTCTGCGCACAATCCGCGGACAAAAGTCTTTCGTGCAAACATGAAAATATTTGTATGCCGACACCAGAACGGACGATTGTTCGCCTGTCAGTACACAATTCGGCCGACAGACCGCAGATTTGCAAGACTGGGCATGCTCAGAAAATAGAAAACACAGGGAAAGTTAACCATTACATGACATCACTTCTGCAGTCGGCGGACAAAATTCTTGTGCTGTCCTTGTGCTGTCTTTGCACTTTTCAGCAGACACCGACATCCCGGGGAGAAAAGAGGAACATTTGTAAGCCGACCATCGGTACGTGTGTACGGGGCTTAACATACACATGTGTGCTATATAACATTTGTATCCCATTTGATGTTTTTGTGTGCATTATCCCCCCCCCCCTCCACCCCAGACGCGTGTGTTTATATTCAAATAAGCATGTATGTGGGGGTGGGGGGCTCAAAATGTTTTTTGGGGGGTTTAAGTGCTTCAGCCCCCCCCCCCTTCATTTCAGAAACCCACTTATCATAAGATTCCCCCCTTCACATCAGTGTCTCTGATGCACATCAAAACCCCCCCCCATCACATCGGAGGCCTCTTTCACATCAGAGCCCCCCTTTTATGTCAGAAGACCCTCTTCACATCAGCGTCGCTGAATCAGATCAGAAGCTCCCCATCACATCAGAGGCCTCTTTCACATCCGAGCCCCACTTTTATGTCAGAAGACCCCCTTCACATCAGCGTCTCTGAATCACATCAGAAGGCCTCTTTCACATCAGAGCCTCACTTTTATGTCAGAAGACCCCCTTCACATGAGCGTCTCTGAATCACATCAGAAGCCCCCATCAAATCAGAGGCCTCTTTCACATCAGAGCCCCCCTTTTATGTCAGAAGACCCCCTTCACATCAGCGTCTCTGAATCATATCAGAAGCCCCCATCACATCAGAGCCCCCCTTTTATGTCAGAAGACCCCCTTCACATCAGCGTCTCTGAATTACATCAGAAAGCCCCCCATCACATCAGAGGTCTCTTTCACATCAGAGCCCCCCCCCTTTTTTATTCAAAGACCCCCTTCACATTAGCGTCGCTGAATCACATCATAAGCCCCCCATCACATCAGAGGCCTCTTTCACATCAGAGCCCCCCTTTTATGTCAGAAGACTCCTTCACTTTAGCATCGCTGAATCGCATCAGAAGCCCCCCATCACATCAGAGGCCTCTTTCACATCAGAGCCCCACTTTTATGTCAGAAGACCCCCTTCACATCAGTGTCTCTGAATCACATCAGAAGGCCCCCAGCACATCAGAGCCCCTCTTTTATGTCAGAAGACCCCCTTCACATCAGCGTCTCTGAATTACACCAGAAAGCCCCCCCCCCATCACATCAGAGGCCTCTTTCACATCAGAGCCCTCCTTTTTTATTCGAAGACCCCCTTCACATTAGCGTAGCTGAATCACATCAGAAGCCCCCCATCACATTAAAAGCCTCTTTTACATCAGAGCCCCCCTTTTATGTCAGAAGACCCCCCTTCACATCAGTGTCTCTGAATCACATCAGAAGGCCCCCCATCACATCAGAGCCCCCCTTTTATGTCAGAAGACCCCCTTCACATCAGCATCTCTGAATCACATCAGAAGCCCCAATCACATCAGGGGCCTCTTTCACATCAGAGTCATGTTTCACATAACAGTCAACAGTACTTTTCACATCAGAAGTCCCCCATTACTTTAGAGCCCCCATTCACATCAGAGCCCTCTATGCACATCAGGGTCCCCCTTTTACATCAGAAGCCCCCCTTCACATCAAAGTCCCCCTTTCACATCAGAAGACCCCTTCACACCAGCATCTCCAATTAACATCAGAAGCCCCCCATCACATATGAGCCCCTTATGCACATCAGAGTCTGCAATCCCCATCTCCTTTCTTACAATCTTTACCACAGGAGCAGCATGCCACAGGGCCGGAGGCAGCGCAGGTCTGGACAAGGGCAGGAGGCCCCCCTCTGGATGCTGATGCGCCACTGGATGCTGCTGTCCTGGATCAGCATCATGTGATTTCATGGTGTGGTCGGGACGGGGTTCATGCTGGGACTTGTAGACCTTCACTTTTGGGCCGGGGGGGGTCACATCCATAGATCTCAGGGGTTCTGTCAGGGCTGGGCTTATAGCAGCTCTCTTCTGTGTGCTCAGGCTGCACAGCTGTCGGATAATTGTCAGCATTCATTGTTTCCTCAGTGGCTTACCTGGTTATCATTATCTGCTCGTCAGTTCGGCTTACAGCCAGTCCCTTCTGGCTATTTAAGCTGCCTTGTTCATTCCTTTCCTGCCTTCACATGGTCAAGACATTCTAAGTGTCTCCGCTGTGTTCCTGTCAAAAGACTTTTCCTGGCTGACATCCCTTCTGGTTCCTGATCCCGACCTTCTGCTTCCGACTACGCTGATTTCTGGCTCCTTAATCACTGGTCCACCTGAATACCCTGGCTTATGTTTTGACTTAAGGGCCGTACACACGTAGCGATTGTCGGCCGTAAATATTCGGCCGCCGAACGATCGGCCGATTGTCGGCTTGTTAGTATGATGCTTCCGACAACCGACAGCGACTTTTCGGCCGAACAGAATCGGGTGTGCAGGCTATAAAATTTTTGTTGGCCGTCACCAGAACGGCCGATTGTTCGCAAGTCAGTACAGAATTCGGCCGACAAACAGCAGATTAGCAAGACTGGGCATGCTCTGAGAAAAAAAAAGACACTTCTGCAGTCGGCTGTTGTTGGCCGACAAAATTTGTGTGCAGTCTTTAGCACTTTTCAGCCGACAGGACAGCACAGGACAAAAGACGGCCGATCGTTCGGCCGACATTCGGTACGTGTGTACGGGGCTTAAGTTTCTGATCTGTACTATTTTTACTATTACATTAAAGGTGTGATTTTTACTGCTTTTTCTGTCTCAGTCTGATTCATGGTTCCTGACAGGTGCATGCTGGGACTTGTAGTCCTTCAATTTATGGGAGGGGGTCGCATCCTTAGATCTCAGGGGTTCATGCTGGGACTTGTAGTCGTTCAATTTTGATCTAAGGGGTTCATGCTGGGACCCTCACAAAAGTACCAAGCTCGTCATCCGCTTTTAATGTACAGAGAGGAGGAGGTGGTGCTCTAATAGGAAGAGGTGGAGCCTACATAATAAGAGGTGGAGTTTACAGATGAAGGGGCGGGTCTTAAACAGGAAGGGGTAGGGCAGATTTAGATGGGTGGGCATTTGATTTTAGTCCTGCCTAGGGCAGCACAAAACCAAAATACACGACTGCTGTGTACATACTGTATGTATAGTAATTACAACGCAAATACAGAAGCACAGCTTTCAATACATTAAAAACAAAAAAGAATACTCACAAAGCTGATCCCTATACGTTCTCCATGAGGACAGAGGAAGTTCAGAATGCTGATCCCTATACGTTCTCTATAAGAACAGAGGAAGTTCACAAAGCTGATCGCTCTACGTTCTCCATGAGGACAGAGGAAGTTCACATAGCTGATCCCTATACGTTCTCTATAAGGACAGAGGAAGTTCACAAAGTTGATCCCTATACGTTCTCTATGAGGACAGAGGAAAATCACAAAGCTGGTCCCTATATGTTCTCCCTGAGGACAGAGGAAGATCACAAAGCTGATCCCTATATGTTCTCTATGAGGAAAGAGGAAGTTCACAAAGCTAATCCCTATACGTTCTCTATGAGGACAGAGGAAGTTAAACAAAGCTAATCCCTATACGTTCTCCATGAGGACAGAGGAAGTTCACAAAGCTGATCCCTATACATTTTCTATGAGGACAGAGGAAGTTCACAAAGCTGATCCCTATATGTTCTCTATGAGGACAGAAGAAATTCACAAAGCTGATCCCTATACGTTCTCTATGAGGACAGAGGAAAATCACAAAGCTGGTCCCTATACGTTCTCCATGAGGACAGAGGAAGTTCAGAATGCTGATCCCTATACGTTCTCTATAAGAACAGAGGAAGTTCACAAAGCTGATCGCTCTACGTTCTCCATGAGGACAGAGGAAGTTCACATAGCTGATCCCTATACGTTCTCTATGAGGACAGAGGAAGTTCACAAAGCTGATCCCTATACGTTCTCTATAAGGACAGAGGAAGTTCACAAAGTTCATCCCTATACGTTCTCTATGAGGACAGAGGAAAATCACAAAGCTGGTCCCTATATGTTCTCTATGAGGAAAGAGGAAGTTCACAAAGCTAATCCCTATACGTTCTCTATGAGGACAGAGGAAGTTAAACAAAGCTAATCCCTATACGTTCTCCATGAGGACAGAGGAAGTTCACAAAGCTGATCCCTATACATTTTCTATGAGGACAGAGGAAGTTCACAAAGCTGATCCCTATATGTTCTCTATGAGGACAGAAGAAATTCACAAAGCTGATCCCTATACGTTCTCTATGAGGACAGAGGAAAATCACAAAGCTGGTCCCTATATGTTCTCCCTGAGGACAGAGGAAGATCACAAAGCTGATCCCTATATGTTCTCTATGAGGAAAGAGGAAGTTCACAAAGCTGATCTCTATACGTTCTCCATGACGACAGAGGAAGTTCACAAAGCTGATCCCTATACGTTCTCTATGAGGACAGAGGAAGTTCACAAAGCTAATCCCTATACGTTCTCCATGAGGACAGAGGAAGATCACAAAGCTGATCCCTATACATTTTCTATGAGGACAGAGGAAGTTCACAAAGCTGATCCCTATACATTTTCTATGAGGACAGAGGAAGTTCACAAAGCTGATCCCTATACATTTTCTATGAGGACAGAGGAAGATCACAAAGCTGATCCCTATACATTTTCTATGAGGACAGAGGAAGTTCACAAAGCTGATCCCTATATGTTCTCTATGAGGACAGAGGAAGTTCACAAAGCTAATCCCTATACGTTCTCCATGAGGACAGAGGAAGATCACAAAGCTGATCCCTATACATTTTCTATGAGGACAGAGGAAGTTCACAAAGCTGATCCCTATACATTTTCTATGAGGACAGAGGAAGTTCACAAAGCTGATCCCTATATGTTCTCTATGAGGACAGAAGAAATTCACAAAGCTGATCCCTATACGTTCTCTATGAGGACAGAGGAAAATCACAAAGCTGGTCCCTATATGTTCTCCCTGAGGACAGAGGAAGATCACAAAGCTGGTCCCTATATGTTCTCCCTGAGGACAGAGGAAGTTCACAAAGCTGATCCCTATACATTTTCTATGAGGACAGAGGAAGTTCACAAAGCTGATCCCTATATGTTCTCTATGAGGACAGAAGAAATTCACAAAGCTGATCCCTATACGTTCTCCATGAGGACAGAGGAAGATCACAAAGCTGATCCCTATACGTTCTCTATGAGGACAGAGGAAGATCACAAAGCTGATCCCTATACGTTCTCCATGAGGACAGAGGAAGATCACAAAGCTGATCCCTATATGTTCTCTATGAGGACAGAGGAAGATCACAAAGCTGATCCCTATACGTTCTCCATGAGGACAGAGGAAGATCACAAAGCTGATCCCTATACATTTTCTATGAGGACAGAGGAAGTTCACAAAGCTGATCCCTATACATTTTCTATGAGGACAGAGGAAGTTCACAAAGCTGATCCCTATATGTTCTCTATGAGGACAGAAGAAATTCACAAAGCTGATCCCTATATGTTCTCCATGAGGACAGAGGACACAAACACAGAATTTTGTACTGAACGTTCCCATACTTCGCACGCCGGCAAAGGATTGCTGAGAAGAAAATGTAAAAGTCTCCACCATCTGATAATGCAGCGTGAAAACAAGGTTCTTGCTGTAGTTTCACACAAAGCATCTGAGAAAATCCAGCTTTGTAGATAGGAACACTTGGAAATATAGCTCCCGTATCAGCAGAATTCTTCAGCAAGCCACACAGAGCAATGGCAGATTATAATAGAGCAGAGTAATGGCGGCGGTGGCACCACATGAAAGGAAAATCACATCGTGAAGCAGGAAAATAAGTCAGGTGTACCAGTGTTCCTGAACTTTACTGAACAAAATCCTCTCTTTAACCTCTTGGAAGCCATCTAACGCATATGTATAGCAATAGAGCTTAACGCCCATGTGCCCCAGATAGGAGTCAATGGTGCACCACTGTTCTGTGCGGAGAGCACGCTGACAATGCTTGATGAGCATCATTTAGGGTGAATCCAGTCATCTTACATACCCCTTCAATACATTTAAAAGTCTTATACCCCATACTTGTGTTTATTTATCAGTCAACCCCTATTTTCTTTTAAACCACTTAAAGCGGTTGTATCCCGCTTTTTGACACTTTTACCTACAGGTAAGCCTATAATAAGGCTTACCTGTAGGTACAAATAATATCTCCTAAACCGGCACGGTTTAGGAGATATTTACAGTGCATGCAGCCGCTCGCGCGAGCGGCGCATGCACTCTGAAGGTCCGGGGGGACCTTCAATTAACTTGCCGGGAGCTTGCCGGAAAAATCACTCCCGCGCGCATGCGCGGGAGTGACGTCATCGCGGCTCCGGCCAATCAGCGCGCTGGAGCCGTCTCTTCCGGCCAATCAGCGCGCCGGAGCCGCCGAACCCGGAAGAGACGACGAGGGATCATGGCAGCGCCCGCATCGATGTCCGGGGGTCCGTGTCAGGGCTTCGTTTTAAGGTAAGTTAAACATAATGGGCTAGTATGCGATGCATACTAGCTCATTATGCCTTTGTCTTGCAGGTTTTTTTTTTTTATTTTTTTTTTCATAGGGTTTACAACCGCTTTAAGCCCCGGAAGATTTTACCCCCTTCCTGACCAGGGCCTATTTTGCGATTCGGCACTGCGCGACTTTAACGGACAATTGCGCGGTCGTGCGACGCTGTACCGAAACAAATTTGACGTCCTTTTTTTCCCACAAACAGAGCTTTCCTTTGGTGGTATTTGATCACCTGTGCGATTTTTTGATCATGCGCTATAAACAAAAAGAGCGTCAATTTTGCAAAAATAACAATATTTTTCACATTTTTTTATATGAAATTCCCCCCCCAAAAAAATGTAAAAATCAAAATTTTTTTAACATTTTGGGCCAATTTTTCTTTTTTTTACCATATGCTGGTAAAAAAATCGCAAAAAGCGTATTGCGTTTACTAACTAAGGGAAAGATTTTTGTCATTTTTTTTTTTAACGCGTAATGGCAGTGATCTGCAATTTGTTTTGCGGGACTGCGACTTTGTGGCGGACAGATCGGACCCTTGACTGACATTTTTGACACTTTTGGGGTTACCAGTGACATTACTACAGTAATCAGTGCTATACATATGCACTGTTACTGTAAAAATGACACTGGCAGTGAAGGAGTTAACTTTATTGGAGAGGGAGGGGTTAAGTGTGTCCCTAGGGGCGTGTTTCTAACTGTGATTGGCTGTGGCTTGATGTGTAAGAACAGAGATCAACGGTCCTACATAGTAGAACCGTATGATCACTATTCCTACACAGGGGAGAATGACAGGCGGCTTTGTTTCCATTAGCCGCCTGCCTTTCTTCCGGTGTAACGGAAGATGGCGAGTGCCCGGCGGGGGTCTGTGACCGCGCGGGAGCGCTCGCTCCCTAGAGCCTTACAGGCTAGTGACGTAAACCTACGTCGATTTGCCTGTGAGGGCCTGACTGCCGACGTAATTAGTCGTGCGGCGGTCAGCAAGCGGTTAATGTGTAAAACCATAGAAAGTGCCGCACTAAAAAATGTGAAAATAATTGGATGGATCCAATGTATGTGTTAACCCTTGATTATATATATAAGAATCAGTTAGAAACCATGAAATACTACATCTCATATGAAAATTGCAACGTCCAAACTTGTGCAAAAATGTTATAATTAATATTCAATCACACGATAGCCTTTAAAGTGCTCCAAAAAGACAGAAGGAGGAATCTGATGCTAAGGGCTATTTTCAGCAAGGTCTTATCACCCTATGTTCATGCGACTCCATGGTGACAACATTGGAGCCCATCATCTCTACATCTTAAAGATTGGAGGAGGAATCTGATACCAAGGGTGTCCCAGCAAGGCTTTAATATCCTATGGGCCGAAATGTCGCAGTCCTGCTAAAAATGCACTGTTACTGTATTAATGACACTGGCAAGGAGGGGTTAACTAGGGATAATTAAAGGGTTAAGTGTGAGCCTGGGGGAGGGTTTTCTAACTGTATGGGGGAGGGGCTTGTGAAATGACCATAGAGACCTGTGTTCCTATATAGAAGGATCACAGGCGCTCTGTGTTCATTCCAGAGAGAAGAAAGGTCAGCTCTGTTTACAATAGCTGACCGTCCTTCTCTCTCAGCGGGGGAGCGATCACGGATCAAAGGGTTAGGTGTGAGCCTAATTCATTGGAGTTGATATTGATTAAAGTGATACTAAAGTCTGTTTTTTTAAATACATTTTTTTTTTGAAAAGTTGATGGCTGCGCTGTACTGACCTGTTCGATAGAGGGTCTGTGGGTGATTTTTTGTAATTTTTATTGGAGAGGGAGGGGTTAATGTATGCCTGGTGCTTACTGACGTGTGTGGGGGGAGGTGACTGGGTGACACAGGGACAGATCGCAGGTTCAGCTATGCCTGTCACTTAGGAGATCCGCCCGCTTTGTTTACACAAGCGGGCGGATTTCTACACTCGATCCCCGACGATCGGGGAAGAGCAGCGGTGATCACCGCCTCTCCTCCCCTGGCCCGACTCCCGCTGTGACTGAATTCAGCGGGAGCGAGCCGAGAGAGGGGAATGTCTGGTGACGTAGGTCTATGTCGCCAGACGATAACAAGCCACTTTGCCGCAGTACAGTTAACGTGACTGGTCGGCAAGTGGTTAAATTCACACTGCATCAGTGTGAACCGGGGCTCAGGAAGGAGTTAAATGATCACAAATATGCAGGCTGAATTATCAATGATTTACATTGGCTTTAGTTACTTTAGTCTCAGTCATTGACAAATGTTCCTAAATGGCTCTGTAATGTTCCAAACACAATGTGGGGAAAAAAGTTGCACAAGGAAATTAGAGAGAAATTGGCATATACAGTAATTCTCTGAAATACGGCTGAGCGTTCAGCTGCAGAAATTAATCATCTGAGCCTTTCATTTGTAGAGTGGATCTCTGGTCTGCTGAAGTACATACAGTATACACTATATCAGTGATCTTCAAACTGCGGCCCAGGGGCCGGACGTGGCCCTTTGCCTGCTTTGATCTGGCCCTTGAGGCACTATTTCATTAATTGACACCAACAATGGGGCACATTTCCTCCCAATGACACCAATGAAGGGCTTCAATTCCTACCAATGACACCAATGATGGGGCCCAATTACAGTAATGATGGGGCACAAGGAATTGACATCAACAAGATTGGGCAATATTCCTCCCAATTAAGCAAAGGATGAGGCACAATTCCTCCCAATGACACCAACAATAGGGCACAAGTCCTCCAAATGACATCAATGATAGGGCACAATTCCTCCAAATGACACCAACAATAGGGCACAAGTCCTCCAAATGACACCAATGATAGGGCACAATTCCTCCAAATGACACCAACAATAGGGCACAAGTCCTCCAAATGACACCAATGATAGGGCACAAGTCCTCCAAATGACACCAATGATAGGGCAAAATTCCTCCCAATGACACCAATGAAGGGCCTCAATTCCTAGCAATGAAACCAATGATGGGTCCCAATGACACCAATGACACCAATGATGGGGCATTGTTTACTCCAACTGATGCTGGGGCATTTTCTACTCCCGATAGCCACAGTCTGGCCCCCCTAAAGTCTGAAGGACAGTAACTCGGCCCTTTGTTTAGAAAGTTTGGAGACCCCTGCACTATATTGTTAAAAGTATTGGGACGCCTGCCTTTACATTTTAATGGCATCCCAGTCTTAATCCATAGGGTTCAATATTGAGTTGGCCCACCCTTTGCAGCTATAACAGCTTGAACTCTTCTGGGAAGGCTGTCCACAAGGTTTAGGAATGTGTCTATGGGAATATTTGACCATTCTTCCAGAAGCGCATTTGTGAGGTCAGGCACTGATGTTGAACAAGAAGACGTGGCTGGTAGTCTCCCCTCTAATTCATCCCAAAGGTGTTATATAGGGATGAGGTCAGGACCAGTGGCGGCTGGTGCTCCATTGGTCGGAGCGGCAGACGGATCTGGCCACGGACCCCCCCCCCCCACCCTCACTCCAGAGTTCAGTCCATACCATATCCCCCCCGGGCACCAGTTCACTTACTTTGTTCCTCCAGACAGCGACGGCTTCCCCCTCAGTCTCCTCAAAGTCCCCTCTCAGTGGCCATCTCCTCCCTCCTCCTCCGCAAATAGGATGGCTTCTCCTTTGGCCAATTTGGAAACAGGTTTTAGGACCCGCTTCCTGATTGGCTGGGAGGAGAATCAGTGTGGCAATAACAAATATTCATTTGCTATTGTCACAGAACTGGGCGGGCTCAGGGCGCAGTGCTCGACTTCTTCATGTGCACTCAACTTCTTTGGTTGACCAGGGCGAGGCCTGTTCTGAGTGGAACTTGTCCTGTTAAATCGTTGTATGGTCTTGCGGCTCAGTTTCAGGGTCCTGGCAATCTTCTTATAGCCTAGGCCATCTTTATGTAGAGCAACAATTCTTTTTTTCAGATCCTCAGAGAGTTCTTTGCCATGAGGTGCCATGTTGAACTTCCAGTGACCAGTATGAGAGAGTGAGAGCGATAACACCAAATTTAACACACCTGCTCCCCATTTACACCTGAGACCTTGTAACACTAACGAGTCACATGACACCGGGGAGGGAAAATGGCTGATTGGGCCCAATTTGGACATGTTCACTTAGTGCTAATGATTTTTTAAATAAAACCTTTCCTTTTTCATTACATACTTTATTTTAGACCCAATGGCATCATCACCAGGTCTCCATTCTTCTCTATGCAATGCAGGCAATGGTTGGTGGGAGGGTGCTGTATATAGCTTCCTGAAAACATCACAGCCCCCTGCCTCAGTACTCCTCCAAAGAGCCCTCAGCCCTAAAGCAAGCAGTGCAAATATCAAAATGCCTTGATGGGTAGGCATTAGTCTGGAAGAGCAGGCGGTCCTGTGAAGAATACATCTGCATTCACCTGAATTCCAATAAATGAAAAGATCGGGCCAGGCTAGGGAGGAAAGAGCTGGATGTCTTCCAGCCAATAAATGAGATGGCTTCTGTCTGACTTGCCGCAGCTTCTAGTGCACAATGCGAGAAGCTCACAGTGTGCGGTGAAATCACAGTAAGCCATTTCAGTCCAGGAGAGGAGCTGTGCAAGATTGAAGGGAAGGTCGGAGGAAGGATTTAAATGTGATAGAGTATGGCAATGCAGTACGGCAAAGTCTCTGAATTACTAAGGTGACTGTACAGAATCACACAGATTTTGGCAGGTAAAGCGGTTTATAAGTATGGATTGTAGCCATGAACCTAGCGGATCGGCCGGAGTTCAGACTGAATACAAATAAATCAGAAGAAGAGAGAAAGCCGACACACAGGGAGGACTGAGCCGGGACCCACGCTGGAGCTTCAGGCAGTTCTGGCAAGTGTCCTTGTCCTTTGCTCTGGTCTCAGAACTCTTGCCTGCTGTGTATTGCAGACAATGACTATTGTTCACGTCAGATGAGGTCCCAAAACTATTCAATAAAGAGGCCACAGCGTATGTTCTACACAAAGCCTCAGACTGCAAAAATCAGCTTTATATATGAAGAAATAAACACATTCAAAGAAGCCCCCCATCATATCAGAAGTCCCCCTTTCACAATCTGAGTCCCCCCCCTTTACATCACAGCCCCTTTACATCAGAGTCCCCCCTTCACATGAGAAGTCCCCCCTTTACAACAGAAGCCCCCCCTGCAAATCAGAAGCCCCCCTTTACATCAGAGGTGCCCCTTCACACCAAAAGCTCCCCATTCACATAAGAACCCCCCTTTTACATCAGAAGTACCCCATTATATCAGAAGCCCCCTTCAAATTAGAATCCCCTTTTATATCAGAAGCCCCTTTTTACATTAGAAGTGCCCATTTACACCAAAAGCTCCCCATTCACATAAGAACCCCCCTTTTACATCAGAAGTACCCCATTATATCAGAAGCCCCCCTTCAAATAAGAATCCCCCCTTTATATCAGAAGCCCCCATTCACATCAGAAGTCACCATTCACATCAGAGGTGCCCCTTCACACCAAAAGCTCCCCATTCACATAAGAACCCCCCTTTTACATCAGAAGTACCCCATTATATCAGAAGCCCCCCTTCAAATAAGAATCCCCTTTTATATCAGAAGCCCCCATTCACATCAGAAGCCCCCATTCACACCAGAAGTCTCCCCTTTACATCAGAAGCCCCCCTTCAAATCAGAAGCACCCCTTTCCATCAGAGGTACCCCTTCACACCAAAAGCTCCCCATTCACATAAGAACCCCCCTTTTACATCAGAAGTACCCCATTATATCAGAAGCCCCCCTTCAAATAAGAATCCCCACTTTATATCAGAAGCCCCCATTCACATCAGAAGTCTCCCCTTTACATCAGAAGCCCCCCTTCAAATCAGAAGCACCCCTTTCCATCAGAGGTACCCCTTCACACCAAAAGCTCCCCATTCACATAAGAACCCCCCTTTTACATCAGAAGTACCCCATTATATCAGAAGCCCCCCTTCAAATAAGAATCCCCACTTTATATCAGAAGCCCCCATTCACATCAGAAGTCTCCCCTTTACATCAGAAGCCCCCCTTCAAATCAGAAGCACCCCTTTCCATCAGAGGTGCCCCTTCACACCAAAAGCTCCCCATTCACATAAGAACCCCCCTTTTACATCAGAAGTACCCCATTATATCAGAAGCCCCCCTTCAAATTAGAATCCCCCCTTTATATCAGAAGCCCCTTTTTACATTAGAAGTTCCCCTTTACACCAAAAGCTCCCCATTCACATAAGAACCCCCCTTTTACATCAGAAGTACCCCATTATATCAGAAGCCCCCCTTCAAATAAGAATCCCCCTTTATATCAGAAGCCCCCATTCAAATAAGAATCCCCCCTTTATATCAGAAGCCCCCATTCACATCAGAAGCCACCATTCACATCAGAGGTGCCCCTTCACACCAAAAGCTCCCCATTCACATAAGAACCCCCCCTTTTACATCAGAAGTACCCCATTATATCAGAAGCCCCCCTTCAAATAAGAATCACCCCTTTATATCAGAAGCCCCCATTCACATCAGAAGCCACCATTCACATCAGATGTTTCCCCTTTACATCAGAAGCCCCCCTTCGAATCATAAGCCCCCCTTTACATCAGAGGTGCCCCTTCACACCAAAAGCTCCCAATTCACATAAGAACTCCACTTTTACATCAGAAGTACCCCATTATATCAGGAGCCCTCTTTAAATAAGAATCCCCCCTTTATATCAGAAGCCCCTTTTTACATCAGAAGTGCCCCTTTACACCAA
The DNA here is from genome assembly GCF_965119305.1 of Pelophylax lessonae. Classification (NCBI taxonomy): domain Eukaryota; kingdom Metazoa; phylum Chordata; class Amphibia; order Anura; family Ranidae; genus Pelophylax; species Pelophylax lessonae. The sequence goes on along the minus strand of NC_138776.1, from coordinate 17,505,453 downwards.
AAGCTCCCCATTCACATAAGAACCCCCCTTTTACATCACAAGTACCCCATTATATCAGAAGCCCCCCTTTACATCAGAAGCCCCCTTTTTACATCAGAAGTGCCCCTTCACACCAAGAGCTCCCCATTCCCATAAAAATCCTCTTTTACATCAGAAGCCCCCCTTCAAATCGGAAGCCCTTACTTTAACATCAGAGACCCCCCTCCCCCATCATTTCAATCGGAGTCCCCCACTGGCATTAGAGTGCCTTATATATCAGAAGCCTCCCATCATATCAGAAGCCCCCTATTCACGTTAGAGTCTCCTTTTTACATCTGAAATCCCCCATTCCCATCAGAGCTCTTTTATACATCAGCTCCCCCCTTTTACATTAGAGGTCCCCCCTTCACATTCATGTCCCTCATTCACATAAGAATCCCCTTTTTACATCAGAAGCCCCCCCATCATATTAGAAACCCCCTTTCATGTTAGAGTCTCCCTTTAACATCATAAGCCCCCTTTACATCAGAAGTCCCCCCATTCACATCAGAGCTCCCTTATACATCAGAGTTCCCCTTTTACATTAGAGGTCCCCCCCTCACATTCATGTCCCTCATTCACATCAGAATCCCCTTTTTACATCAGAAGCCCCCATTCACATTAAAGTCTCCATTTTACATCAGAAGCCCCCTTTACATCAGAAGTCCCCCATTCACATCAGAGCTCCCTTATACATCAGTGCCCCCCTTTTACATTAAAAGTCCCCCCTTCACATTCGAGTCCCACATTCACATCAGAATCCCCTTTTCATGTATCAGAAGCCCCCCATCATATCAGAGCCTCCTTATACATCAGAAGCCCCCCATCATATCAAAGCCCCCCATAAATCAGAAGACCCCCCCAATATCAGAGCCCCTCTTTTACATCAAAAGACCCCCTTCACATTAAAGCCACTCTTATACCATCAGAAGTCCCCCCGTCACATCAGAAGCCCCCCATCATATCAGAAGTCCCCCTTTTACATCCAAGTCCCCCATTCCTATCAGAAGCCCCCTTCACATCAGAACACCCCATCATATCAGAGCCCCTTTATACATCAGAGCACCCCATCATATCAGAGCCCCTTTATACATCAGAAGCCCTCATCATATCAGAGCCCCGCTTTTACAGCAGAAGTCCCCCTTCACATCAGAGTCCCCCTTTTTACCCCAGAAGCCCTCGTTACATCAGAGCCCCCCCCCCATCATATCAGAAGTCCACCTTTCACATCAGAAACCCCCCATCATATCATAACCCCCCTTTTAGATCAGAAGCCCCCCTTCACATCAGAGCTCCCCTTTTACATCAGAAGCCCCCTTCACATCAAAGCCTCCCATGTGTGACATAGAGGAGTACTACCATCCACTATATGAATAGTGACTCCCTATGAACGGTCTCTTTCTCTGGCAACCTATATCTTGTTCAGACACCGTCATAACCTTTTTTTTTGGGGATGTCAAACAAATTTTCACAGCGGCCCTACAGGGAATACGAATATGGGTTGGCTAAGTGTGGGGAACGCCAGGACACCTCTGCAGAGTTCTGAAAGAACATGGAAATGGTGAAGTTGGGATTTTGTCCCTGAGGAAGAATTTTGTATATCAAAAGTTTGAAATGTGTTGGACATTCTCTCCTTTTGTGGATCATTTGGTCCAATTTTCCTATTTCCCCCTCCCAGGGTCTACCTTGGTCGGGGTAACAACTAACACAACTACCTCAGCAATTATATTTGATTTGATTTTATGACTCTCAATTTTGCAATCATGGTGTATATTATGTATTTTCAATCAGGTATCAATAAATAAAAATATTTTTTTTAATATAAGTCAATGATCTATTGCCTTCAAAATCCCAAATCAAGAGGAGGTGTTCTCTTTACATTTTACCTTTGTGTAAATTAAAGTAAACCGGAAGTGGCGTTGTTTCCGGGTTACTACATCTAAGACCCGATCGAAGCTGATTCCGGCTTAGTTCTGGACTCGGGCTAGATGGTGGACATGTCGGCTGGTCGATCAGGTCTCCCGGTGGGATGGAAGACCCGGGCCGAGCTGCGAACGTTCCTTCCCGCTGCTTGTGATAATGGCCGATCTGCTTTTTAGCCACATCGGTTTTTATCGCATGAAAGCCAACTGTCCACTTTAAAAACCGGCACTGGGGTGATGCATCTGGCTGCAGGAATCACCCCAGTATAACTATTTCAATATAGTATAGGTACATGAGTTTGTGTGAAGTGGTTAATCAATATAGTTTTACAGAATCTGAAGGAGTAGGGTGTTTGTGAATCGATGAAACGCGTTGACCATTTGCCACTGTACCTCCTGACCTTACCGACATTCAAGACTATTATTATATTATTATACAGGATTTATATAGCGCCAACAGTTTGCGCAGTGCTTAACAAAGTGAAGGCAGACATTACAGTTACACTACAATTTGGTACAAAAGGAATCAGAGGGCCCTGCTCGTTAGAGCTTACAATCTTAAAGGGAGGGTCAATTGATACAAAAGGTGATCCCTGTGGGGGATGAGCTGATGAAGAAAGTGAAACAGTGTATTAGTTAGAACCTGGATAGGTTTCTTTAAAGGGAAGGGTTTCAGGGATCGTCTAAAGATGGATAGATAGGGGGACAGTCGAACCGATTGGGGTAGATCGTTCCAAAGGAGTAGTTAGAAGCTGGATAGGCTTCTTTAAAAGGGAAGGGTTTCAGGGATCGTCTAAAGATGGATAGATTAGGGGACAGTCGGACAGATTGGGGTTGAGCGTTTCAAATGATGGGAGAAGCTCTGGAGAAATCCTGGGGGCAAGTATGGGAGGAGGTGACAAGGGAGCTAGAGTGCAGGAGGTCTTGGGAGGACCGAAGAGAGCGGCTTGGTTGATATTTTGAGATCAGGTTAGTGATGTAGCTGGGGGCAGAGTTGTGGATGGCATTGTAAACTGTTGTTAGTACTTTGGATTTTATTTGTTGGGTGAGTGGAAGCCAGTGAAGGGATTGGCAGAGAGGGGTGGAGGACACTGAGTGGAAGCCAGTAAAGGGATTGGCAGAGAGGGGTGGAGGACACTGAGTGGAAGCCAGTGAAGGGATTGGCAGAGAGGGGTGGAGGACACTGAACGGTTGGTAAGATGGAGGAGTCTTGCAGCAGCATTCATTATGGACTGAAGGGGGGATAGTCTATGAAGAGGTAATCCAATGAGGAGGGAGTTGCAGTAGTCGAGGCGAGAGATAACCAGGGAGTGAATTAGAAGCTTGGTGGTGTCGTTGGTTAAATGGGGGCGTATTCTAGAGATGTTGCGGAGGTTAAGGCGGCATAAATTGGACAGGGATTGGATGTGAGCCTGAAAGAACAGTGCAGATTCTAGGGCTACCCCTAGCACCCTGGTGTGTGTGGAAGGACTGATAGTTGTTCCATTGATCTGGACAGAGAATTCCGGGGAAGGGGCACTTGGAGGAGGAAATATTATGATCTCGGTTTTAGATAGATTCAGTTTGAGGAAGTGGTGAGACATCCAGGCTGATATGTCTGTTAGTAAATCAGTGAAGCGGGAGGAGACTGATGGGGTGAGCTGAGGGGTAGAGAGATAGATTTGGGTGTAATCAGCATATAAATGGTATTGGAAGCCATGGGAGGCTATTAGCTGACCCAGGGAGGAGGTGTAGATCCAGAATAGTAGAGATCCAAGGCGGAACCTTAGGGGACCCCAATGGTAAGAGGAGTTGCAGAGGAGTAAGTGGAATTGTAAGTGACACTGAAGGTGCGGTGAGATAGGTAAGATTCGAACCAATGGAGGAGTTGCAGAGGAGTAAGTGGAATTGTAAGTGACACTGAAGGTGCGGTGAGAGAGGTAAGATTCGAACCAATGGAGAGCGCAGTGGCGGAGACCAAGCAAATTGAGTTTTTTAAAGGAGGAGGGGGTGGTCAACTGGTCAAAGGCAGCAGAGAGGTCCAAGAGTAAGAGTTACGGAACCGTTGGTTTTAGCTATGACTATGGGAAATACTCTTTGTATAATAAACAAACATATGAGTAATATTCTGAGGCTCCATTCACACTACCGCGACTTGTCAGCCTGACAAGTCGCGGTCCCTCGTGGTCCATTGACTGCTACAGGACCCATTCTAATAGGAGCGACACAAGTCGCTCCGACTTAGGAAAAGGGTCCTGTACTACTTCGGGGCGACCTCGGAGCGACTTGCATAGATATTCATTATATGAAGTCCGTGCAAGTCGCGCCAAAGTCGCGGTGCACGGAACTTCAAAAGTCGCCCCCGAAGTCGTGCAGAAGTCGTGCCGCTGCAGTGTGAATGCGGTCTTAGAGTTACGGAACCGTTGGTTTTAGCTATGACTATGGGAAATACTCTTTGTATAATAAACAAACATATGAGTAATATTCTGAGGCTCCATTCACACTACCGCGACTTGTCAGCCTGACAAGTCGCGGTCCCTCGTGGTCCATTGACTGCTACAGGACCCATTCTAATAGGAGCGACACAAGTCGCTCCGACTTAGGAAAAGGGTCCTGTACTACTTCGGGGCGACCTCGGAGCGACTTGCATAGATATTCATTATATGAAGTCCGTGCAAGTCGCGCCAAAGTCGTGGTGCACGGAACTTCAAAAGTCGCCCCCGAAGTCGTGCAGAAGTCGTGCCGCTGCAGTGTGAATGCGGTCTTAGAGTTACGGAACCGTTGGTTTTAGCTATGACTATGGGAAATACTCTTTGTATAATAAACAAACATATGAGTAATATTCTGAAGGTTGTGTGCAAGGACGGAAAGCTATGAAATAATTAGTTTTTACTTTATATCTGTTGGAAAATGCATTATTTTGTAATAATATCTGAGCTCTTGGTGACCAGCTTGCCGTGCACTTTATGGATCTACTGCTGTAATGAGCAATTCTTAAATGGATACAAATAAAAACACAATATGTGTCAACCACTTACCGACCGCCCACCGTGTATATACATTGGCTACAATAAGTAGCTGTACCGGGGTGATGCCTGCAGCTAGAAGCATCATACCGGTACCATTTTTTAGAGCCGGCGGTCGGCTTTCAGACGGCAATGACCAATGCGGATCAGGAGCCGCTCAATCGTTACCCCAGCGAGCGTGAGGGGACGCCCCCCTCCCGCCGCTCTGCCGGGTCTCCCGTCCCACAGGAAAACCCGAGCAACCAGCCGGCACCCCCGCCAGTCCTGCTAAAAATTTTGCAGTACCGCTAAAAATCGCTGCTAGCCACCATTACTAGTAAAAAAAATTAATAAATAAAAATGACACAAATCTTTCCCCTAGTTTGTAGATGCAATAACTTTTGCGCAAACCAATCAAAATACGCTTATTGTGATTTTTTTTTACCAAAAATTATGTAGCAGAATACAAATTGCCCTAAAAGGATGAAAATTTTTTTACATTTTTTTTGGGAATGTTATATAGCAGAATGTGAAAAATATTGTTTTTTCTTTTTCAGAATTGTCGCTCTTTTTTTTGTTTATAGCGCAAAAAGTAAAAATCGCAGAGGTGATCAAATACCACCAAAAGAAAGCTCTGTTTGTGGGGAAAAAAGGACACCAATTTTATTTGGGTACAGCGTCGCAAGTCCGCGCAATTGTCAGTTCAGTCGTACAGGCTGCTGTGCGGAAGCTCCTTGGGGCTCCTTTTTAATGCGCCTGCAGGAAGCTTCCAAGAATAAACCTTTGCTTTTTATTAGTTCACTTGATGTTGTTACACTTAGTGCCGTATCGCAAAATAGGGCCTGGTCATTAACCAGTTGCCGTCCGACGCAAGTACACATACTGCGGCGGTCAGCCCCGGCCAGGCAAAGTGACGTACCGGTACGTCACTAGACTGTCACTCGCTTGTGAGCCAATAGCGGGCGACCGCGCGCCCGCTGAGGCGCGCGCTCGCCCCGGCTCGTTCCCTAACAAGTCAGTGCGTGTGACCGGCGGACCCGATGTCCGCCGGTCACTCGCGATCGTTCGCCGGGAAGGGAGAAAGGCAGGCGGCTTATGTAAACAAGCCGCCTGTCATTCTCCCCTGTGTAAAAATGGAGATCAGACGGTTCTACTATGTAGGACCGTTGATCTCTGTTTTTACACTAGTAGCCATGTCCAATCACAGTTAGAAACATGACCCTAGGACACACTTAACCCCTCCCTCTCCAATACAGTTAACCCCTTCCCCCTAACCCCCCCATTTTTTTGGGGGGAATTTCATATAAAAAAAGTGAAAAATATTATTATTTTTGCAAAATTTACGCTCTTTTTTTGTTTATAGCGCATGATCAAAAAATCACACAGGTGATCAAATACCACCAAAAGAAAGCTCTGTTTGTGGGAAAAAAAGGACGTCAAATTTGTTTAGGTACCGCGTCGCACGACCGCGCAATTGTCCGTTAAAGTCACACAGTAAATAATCGCAACAAAACCCCCTGGTCAGGAAGGGGGTAAAATCTTCCGGGGCTTAAGTGGTTAATGTGCCTGCAGGAAGCTTCCAAGAGTAAACCTTTGCTTTTTATTAGTTCACTTGATGTTGTTACGCTTAGTGCCGTATCGCAAAATAGGGCCTGGTCATTAAGGGGGCAAATCCTTCCGGTCCAGAAGCAGTTAAAGATAATGGGCTCCTCGCCGGGTCTATCTGCAGTAACGGAAGCGTTGCTGAAAACATTCCATTGCACATCGCAGAACGAAGCGTGATTAGCAGATTAACCTGAATTTGTCACTCCTTAAGTGCAACAACATCAGGCGAACTAATAAAAAGCAAAGGTTTACTCTTGGAAGCTTCCTGCAGGCGCATTAAGAAGGAGCCCCAAGGAGCTTCCGCACAGCAGCCGGTGCGACTGAACTCGATGCTAAATGAACCAAAACTCGGAAAGCTGGCATCCTTGAAAGCAAAACGGGCCAAGAGCTAAAAAGAGGGAGCAAAAGACTCCCAGTAGTCTTGGTGGGCACAAAGAGCACAACTGCAATCTTCCAAAAGGACCCTCGGGGGCCGGCACAGACACGCAATGCTGTTCCCTGCTTGGTGATCTCTGCCACCTGTCGCCAAGGCTTTCAGGACTGCTCTGCAGATTATTACACCTTCAGTGCCAGGGGGAACAGAACGTCACTGATGGATCTGAGTGGCAAAGTGTTGGCTTTTAGCGTCTGCCCTTTGCCTCGGATGATGCATTGTCGGCTAAAAAAAGAGGCAGCAAATCTAATATCCATAATCGGGTTTGCAGACAGTACTTTATTTAATGAAAACACCATCGGATTGCTTTTGTCAGCAGCTGCTTTCAGGAGGAACAAGCAGATACAATAACAGCAAAAGTCAATGAGGTTTTCTATCAGCCATGGCTCCTGTTCTGGAAACGTTCATGGATTTAAATTTTCACCCAAGGTATTTCCATAAATTCTCAATGTCCTTTGTCCGGGTTTTACTGTCTAAACATATTTAGGATTTGGAGATATCAGGCCTCATTTTGTTCACTTAGTCACAGGTAGAACTTTCTTTTTTTATGTGATCAATTTTTTTTTTTAACCGACCAGCCGGCAAGTTTCCGCAGGACGATCCTGTGGGCATGCGTCCGTGCCTACTTTGCCAGAGGGGGAAGCCGAGTACCCGCGATTGCTGCCGGGTACCCGCGATCGCTCCCCCCTTGAATAGAGAAGGGTGGTCTGCTATTGTAAACACAGCTGACCGTTCTTCTCTCTGAAATGATCACAGAGCTCCTGTGATCCTTCTATATAAGAACACAGGTCTCTATGATCATTTCACAAGTCCCGCCCCCATGCAGTTAGAAAACACTCCCCTAGGCTCACACTTAACCCTTTGATCACCCGTAGGTTACCCCCTTCCCTGCCAGTGCAGTTGTAAACTCTGCTATCAACACAAAGCCCCTGTGTTCCTGCTATTTAGGATCACAGGTCTCGGTGTTGATATTCAGCGGCGGCTGGTGCATGATCATTTGGGGGGGGCGGCAAAACCTACACCCCCCCCCTACGGGACGGACGGTCAGCAAATCCACCGCCACCAGCACCCCTCCCCCCCTTTCCGCGGGACAGCCGGCCAACAAATCCCCCTCCCCCCGCGGGACGGGCAGCCAGAATCCTTACCTCCTCCTTCCCCGGGTGGCTGTGAATCTCCTCCAGCTGTGCGTCTCCTCCCTCTTCATGGCCAATGGCCAGTTAAAAATGTCTTCTCTTTTCAGCCAATCGGTTCCTGATTGGCTGGGAGGAGAATCAGTTACATAGTTACATAGTTAGTGAGGTTGAAAAAATACATCAGTCCATCCAGTTCAACCTATGATGTGTGTGCGTGTTTGCTGTTAACCGTACATTGTATACCCCTGTATGTTGTACATTGTATACCCCTGTATGTTGTACATTGTATACCCCTGTATGTTGTACATTGTGTACCCCTGTATGTTGTACATTGTGTACCCCTGTATGTTGTACATTGTGTACCCCTGTATGTTGTACATTGTATACCCCTGTATGTTGTACATTCTATACCCCCTGTATGTTGTGGTCTTTAAGGTGCCCATCTAATAGTTTTTTGAAACTATCGATGCTCCCTGCTGATACCACTGCTTGTGGAAGAGAATTCCACATCCTTACCACTCTTACAGTGAAGAAACCCCTATGTATTGTAAAGTTTGGGGGTTCTAGCTCCACCGGATTGAGTGCACAACCGTTTAAAACATAAACAAAAAGGCTTTATTTCAGCAAACTTAAACAGGCTTCCAGCAGTGCATAAATCAAACACAAAATAAAGTCCGCTTTTCTTCAGCACAAAGGAATAAAGCAAGAAAAAAGGCACATACGGTTTTGTGGATGGGTCTTCACCCCAAGGTTTGAAACAGTCCTCAATAGACCTCTCAGCAGCTTCCAGCAAACTTGCAGCTCCTTCAGACAGGTGCAACCACCAAACTACTCCTCCCCCACACTCACCTATTGCTGCTTCCTGTCTCTTAAGGACTGCTTCTCATGGGTCTTAACCCTGTATGTGCTGGAATCCCTTATGGTCAGGGGTGGGGGCTCTTTCCCACCCGAATATCACTACAGAGCCCCCCAAATTCCGGGTCCCAAATATCGCTCTATTCAACACAGAGAGCACTGCGATTCAGTCCTCCTGATTTTAGCTATTTCCAGGAATTTCTCACCCGTCTTGGGTGACCCCCTGAACATTTCCCAACTTCCCTTAAAGAGACCACAACCCAAACACAGGAGATATATAGCGATTGTCCAGGACCCAACCTTGGCGTCCTGTACATATCCCCCCCCTCTGCCTCAACGCGGAGGTGTTGGAGGCACCACACGACAGCATACAGTGGACTCGGGAGAGGGCATCGGCATTCTGATGCTGTCTCCCGGGTCTGTGTTCTACCACAAAATTAAACTCCTGGAGAGAAAGGAACCACCTTGTCACCCTGGCATTGGTGTACTTGTTCTGTCTCATCCAGGTCAATGGGGCATGGTCTGACACCAGGCGAAACCTCCTACCTAGGAGAAAATACCGTAGGGAGTCCAAAGCCCACTTGATGGCAAGACACTCCCGCTCCACCACAGCGTAGTTTCTCTCTGCTGTCGTTAGCTTCCTACTCAGAAAAACCACGGGGTGTTCTTCCCCATTGACCACTTGAGAGAGGACCGCTCCTAATCCTTCACTTGAAGCATCTGTCTGCACTACAAAATCCTTGGAGAAATCGGGAGCTACGAGCACCGGATGTTGGCATAATGCCGCCTTAAGCTTCTGAAAAGCTTCTTCGGCATTTGCGCTCCACTTTATCATCACTGACTTTCTACCTTTGGTCAAGTCAGTCAATGGTGCAGCAATGGTGGCAAAGTTGGGGACAAACCTCCGGTAGTAGCCAACTATGCCCAAAAATGCTCTGACCTGCTTTTTGGTTAGGGGACGGGGCCAGCCCTGTATGGCTTCTACCTTATTCATTTGGGGTTTAACCAGCCCTCTACCCACAATGTACCCTAGGTACTTGGCTTCCTCCATCCCAATTGCACATTTCTCTGGATTGATGGTGAACCCTGCTCTTCTCAAGGAGTCTACGACTGCCTGAACCCGGGGAAGATGGGACTCCCAATCAGTGCTGAAGACGACTATGTCATCCAGGTAGACGGAAGCATATCTTTGATGTGGACGTAAAGTTTTATCCATGGCCCGTTGGAATGTGGCAGGGGCAGAGTGCAGACCAAATGGCATCCTTTTGTACTGGAAGTGGCCTTCCGGGGTGGAGAAGGCTGTTTTCTCCCTGGCCTCCTTGGTTAGGGGAATCTGCCAGTACCCTTTTGTGAGGTCAAGCGTGGTGATATACCTGGCTGGACCCAACCTCTCAATTAACTCGTCTATCCGGGGCATAGGATATGCATCGAACTTGGAGATTTCATTAAGCTTTCTGAAGTCATTGCAGAAGCGAAGAGTGCCGTTGGGTTTAGGCACCAACACAATTGGACTCGACCACTCGCTCTGCGACTCTTCAATGACATCAAGCTCAAGCATTCTTTTTACCTCCTCAGACACTGCCACCCTATGAGCTTCTGGGATACGATACGGCTTTAACCGGATTTTTTCATTGGGCTCGGTTACAATGTCATGCTCGATGACATTGGTGAGACCAGGTAACCCTGAAAACATGTCCCTATTTCTTTGCAGAAATTCTTTTGCCTGTTGGGTTTGGGGCCTAGACAGGGTAGCAGCAACCTGCACTAGGTCAATCCCTGCAGGGTCCCCTGACTGGACACCTATCACTGCAGACACCTGTTCTCTATCTCTCCAGGGTTTCAACAAATTTATGTGGTAGATCTGGTATGGCTTTCTTCTCCCAGGCTGGTGTACCTTGTAGTTCACTTCCCCCATTTTTTCCACTATCTCAAACGGACCTTGCCACTTGGCCAAGAACTTGCTCTCCACCGTTGGTATTAGGACGGCCACCCGGTCTCCTATTTGAAATTGTCTGATTTTAGCCGACCGGTTGTACACCCTTCTTTGGGCATCTTGAGCCTTCTGCAGATGCTCCCTCACCAACGGCATTACCTTAGCCACTCTCTCTCGCATTTGGGAGATATGCTCTACCACAGTTTTGTGTGGGGACTCCTCACTTTCCCATGTCTCCTTTACTAGATCTAGCAACCCCCGGGGCCTTCGCCCATACACTAACTCAAACGGTGAGAAACCCGTTGATGCTTGTGGAACCTCCCGGATGGCAAACAACAGGGCAGGGAGTAACATATCCCAATCCTTCCCATCTTTCTGGACCACTCTTTTTAACATGCATTTTAAAGTTTTATTGAACCTCTCGACTAGGCCATCAGTCTGCGGGTGATAGACGGACGTCCGCAACTGCTTAATCTGGAACAGTTTGCACAAGTCCGCCATCACTTTGGACATAAAAGGGGTGCCCTGGTCCGTCAATATTTCTTTGGGGAACCCCGTTCGGGAAAACATTTGAAACAGTTCCCTGGCGATGGCCTTAGAGGAAGTTTTCCTTAAAGGGACTGCTTCTGGATATCTAGTGGCATAGTCTAGGATGACTAGTATATATTGGTACCCCCTTGCTGACTTCACCAGGGGTCCTACGAGATCCATTGCAATTCGTTCAAATGGTACCTCGATAATTGGCAAGGGTACCAGGGGGTTTCTGTAATGGGACACCGGGGCAGTTAACTGGCAAGTCGGACAGGACGCACAATACCTTTTAACCTCGGCCTTTACCCCTGGCCAGTAAAACCGGTCAGTTACCCTGGCCTCTGTTTTTTCTGCCCCCAGGTGTCCTCCCAGTGCATCATTGTGGGCTAGATCGAGAAGCATCCGCCTATAAGGCTGGGGAACCAGCAACTGCTCGACAGTTTCCCCTCGGCTTTCAGCCACTCGATAAACCAAGTTATCTTTCAATGCAAAATGAGGAAACCTCTGGTCTGCACCTGGTATTTGTGGGATCCCATCAATAACAGAAACCTGCTCTCTAGCATTGACCAAGGTAAGATCCTGCAATTGAGCGGTGCCAAACGCACCCCTGGATACGTCCAGGTCTGGATGCACTGGCCTTGAGGAGGTTTCCCCTTCACTCTCCTCAACCTGGGACTGTGGTGGGGAGAGTTCCTCATCATCCTCTCCCAGCATAACCTGTAACGGGGAGACTTCCCCCCCCTCAGAGGTCAGCTCGGTCTTGCGACCTGAAACAGAAACAATATCGTCCACTTTAACATTTTCTGCAATGTCATTGTTAGTGACAGGTACCTCCCCATCAGGGGGTTGTGTTGTGGGGATTTCAGGCCCGGACCCCTCAGACTCTGTTCCTTCGAGGCCGAGGGTCCCCAGTCCCCTTGGTTGTCCAGGCTGTTCACACTGTACCTGGTTCCATAGTTCAAAAAACAGTGGGCAGTCCCGCCCCACTATGACATCATGTATCAAATTTCTTACCACCCCGACTTCTTGTGTCACAGAGGTACCACCATAGGCAACAGTCACTGGCACCAGGGGGTACTCTCTGGTGTCCCCATGGATACATACTACCCGTAGAGTCTTACTTACTGGGCCGAGTCTTCCGATCACCCTGGTATGTACCAGCGTTACCATGCTACCAGAGTCCAGCAGAGCCTTGGCAGGAAGGTGGTTCACCCATAGTTCACATTCAAACTGTCCGGTCACTATATCAAGATGGGTGGCACATGCTCTTTGCACATAAAAAGAGCTTCTCCGGACAGTCCCACACTCCATAGGCTCCTCTTGAAGTGGGCATTGTGCCCGGGTATGCCCCCAGGACCGACATCGCCAGCACTGTATGTCTCCCATCCTTGGGACAGGAACCAACCTCCGTGGTTCTGCTGAAGAAGATACCGGTTTGTGGGTGACAACGTCTGGCGGAGCTTCTCTCCTAGGTGCTGTGGCTGGCCTGGTTGCCCTATGTGTGGGTTCCCGATGCTTGGCAGGCCCGAGCAGGTCTTCCACCACAGTGTATCTTTCGACCAACTCTACCAGCTGGTCAGCGGTTGCAGGGTCGCCATGGCTTACCCAGCGCTGTAGGTCATCTGGTAGGGACCGCAGGTACCAGTCCATCACTACCCGTTCCACCATTTGCGGGCCTGTCAGCTTCTCTGGTTGCAGCCATTTTTTCACCAGCTGTACCAGTTCGTGCATCTGGGACCTGGGTGGCCGATTAGGTTTGTACCTCCAGCGGTGCACCCTCTGAGCCCGGACAGCTGTGGTCACCCCCAGGCGGGCCAAGATCTCTGCCTTCAGACGCTCATAGTCGCTGATGTGCTCAGTTGGAAGGTCAAAGTAGGCTTTTTGCGGGTCACCAGTAAGGAAAGGGGAGATAATGCCAGCCCATTGGTCACGGGGCCACCTCTCTCTCTCCGCTATCCTCTCAAAAGTTGTGAGAAAAGCCTCCACATCATCACTGGGGGTCAGTTTTTGCAAGTAATGACTGGCTCTCACAGATACTGGGTTGCCATCGGCAATGACTGCTTGCTCTCGTCCCTGAGCCAAACGCTGTACTGCCTCCTGCAAGGCAGCCACCTGTGCTTGAGTGGACTCCTGCTGGGCAGTAAACTGAGCAACTAGCAACCGTGTGCTTTCCTGTTGTGCCTTTACAGCCTGTGCCAGGGCTTGCTGCTGCTGAGCCATTGCTTCCTCATGGCGACGGTTTGCCTCTACTGAGGCTTGCTGCTGGGTCACAGTGACTTGCACCAGTGCTTTAATAACCTCCTCCATGCCTGCTGTTTGCAGTGTCTGAGCTGTTTTCACCCAAGACATGCCATAGGTATACTGTCTCTTTAAATGTCAGTTTTTGGTTTTAAACGGCTTTTGCGGCTGCAAAATGCACTCTGCCCGCATCCGAGACACCAGTTGTAAAGTTTGGGGGTTCTAGCTCCACCGGATTGAGTGCACAACCGTTTAAAACATAAACAAAAAGGCTTTATTTCAGCAAACTTAAACAGGCTTCCAGCAGTGCATAAATCAAACTCAAAATAAAGTCCGCTTTTCTTCAGCACAAAGGAATAAAGCAAGAAAAAAGGCACATACGGTTTTGTGGATGGGTCTTCACCCCAAGGTTTGAAACAGTCCTCAATAGACCTCTCAGCAGCTTCCAGCAAACTTGCAGCTCCTTCAGACAGGTGCAACCACCAAACTACTCCTCCCCCACACTCACCTATTGCTGCTTCCTGTCTCTTAAGGACTGCTTCTCATGGGTCTTAACCCTGTATGTGCTGGAATCCCTTATGGTCAGGGGTGGGGGCTCTTTCCCACCCGAATATCACTACAGAGCCCCCCAAATTCCGGGTCCCAAATATCGCTCTATTCAACACAGAGAGCACTGCGATTCAGTCCTCCTGATTTTAGCTATTTCCAGGAATTTCTCACCCGTCTTGGGTGACCCCCTGAACATTTCCCAACTTCCCTTAAAGAGACCACAACCCAAACACAGGAGATATATAGCGATTGTCCAGGACCCAACCTTGGCGTCCTGTACAGTATTTTAAGGTTAAACCTTATCAGTGTGATAATAGCGAATGTTCATTTGCTATTGTCATACAACTGGGTGGGCTCAGGGCGCAGTGCTCACCCTTTTTTGAAGCCTATTAGAGCCTCTGACTCTAATCACGTGCTTAGAAAAAAAATCCCCTATTGGAATCCATGCATCCGGCGCCCTGCATGTAGATTAGGGGGAGGGATGCAAGGATGGGGGGGCGGCACCCCTGCATCCCCAATGGACGGGCCATCACTGTTTATATTACAAGCCCATCCGCCCCCCCACAGTTAGAAATCACCCCCTAGGCCGGTGATGGCAAACCTTGGCACCCCAGATGTTTTGGAACTACATGTCCCACGATTCTCATGCCCTCTGCAGTGTAGTTGAGCATCATGGGAAATGTAGTTCCAAAACATCTGGGGTGCCAAGGTTCCCCATCACTGGTCTAGGCTCACATTTAACCCTTTGATCGCCCCTGGGTTAACCCCTTCCCTACCAGTGTCATTATTACAGTAACAGTGTATATTTTTAGCACTGATTACTGTAGTAATATCACTGGTCCCCCCAAAAGTGTTAAAAACGTCAGTTAGGGATCCGATCTATCCGCTGCATTGTCTAAAATGTTTGAGTGTAATTTGAGTGTAATAAAATGGAATGACACAGGGAAAAATTATTGAACACATGAAAAAAGGGAGGTGCAAAAAGACATGGAAAGCCAAGACACCAGCTGAAATCCATCTGTAATTAGAAAGCAATCCTGCCCCTTGTCAATGTAAATCAATATCAGCTGGTTCAGCAACTAATGGCCTATAAAAAGGTGTCTCATTACCAAGGTGTCACACAAGGAACATCTCATGATGGGTAAAAGCAAAGAGCTCGCTCAAGATCTTCACAAACTTATTGTTACAGAAGGATTACCAAACTTCTGAATGTTCCAGTCAGCACTGTTGGGGCCATAACCCGGAATTGGAAAGAACATCATTTCACCATAAGCCCACCATGACCAGGTGCTCCTAACAAGATTTCTTACAGAGGAATGAAAAGAATTATCAGAAGAGTTGTCCAAAAGCCCGTAACCACTTGTGGAGAGCGCCAGAAAGACCCAGAATTAGCAGGTACGATTGTTTCAAAGAAAACAATAAGTAATGCACTCAACCGCCATGGCCTGTATGCACCCTCAGCATGCAAGACTCCATTGCTGAAGAAAAAGCATGTTGAAGATCGTTTAAAGTTTGCTGCACAACATTTAGACACGCCTGTGAGAACATAGTCTGGTCAGATGAGACTAAAATTTGGAGGTGGGAAAATCATGGTGTAGGGCTAGATTTCAAAATTGTATTGTAGTCATACAACTTGAAATTTTCCACATTTATCATGTTACAACCAAAAACGTAAATGTATTTTATTGGGATTTTATGTGATAGGCCAACACAAAGTGTCCCATAATTGTGAAGTGGAAGGAAAATTACAACAAAATTACAAATAAATCTGTGAAAAGTGTGGCTGCATTTGTATTCACCCCCCTTTACTCTGATACCCCTAACTAACATCTAGGGGAACCAATTGTCTTCAGAAATCACCTAATTAGTAAATAGAGTCCACCTGTGTGTAAATAAATCTCAGTATAAATACAGCTGTTCTGTGAAGCCCTCAGATTTTTGTTAGAGAACCTTAGTGAACAAACAGCATAATGAAGGCCAAGGAACACACCAGACAGGTCAGGGATACAATTGTGAGAAGTTTAAAGCAGGGTTTGGTTATAAACAAATCTCCCAAGCTTTGAACATCTCACGGAGCGCTGTTCATTCCATCATTGGAAAATGGAAAGAGTATGGCACAACTGCAACCCTACCCCTACCAAGACATGGCCGTCCACCTAAACTGACCGGCCGGGCAAGGAGAACATTCATCAGAGAAGCAGCCAAGAGGTCCATGGGAACTCTGGAGGAGCTGCAGAGATCCACAGCTCAGGTGAGAGAATCTGTCCACAGGACAACTATTAGTCGTGCGCTCCACAAATCTGCCCTTTATAAGAAGTCCCATTTGCAGTCAGGGAGAAGCCATGTGGGGGACACAGCAAACATGTGGAAGAAGGAGCTCTTCTCAGATGAGACCAAAATTGAACTTCTTGGCTTAAAAGCAAAATGCTATGTGTGGCGGAAAACTAACACTGCACATCACCCTGAACACACCATCCCCACTGTGAAACATGGTGGTGGCAGCATCATGTTGTGGGGATGCTTTTCTTCAGCAGGGGCAGGGAAGCTGGTCAGAGTTGATGAGAAGATGAATGGAGTCAAATACAGGGCAATCTTAGAAGAAAACCTGTTAGTCTGCAAAAGACTTGAGACTGGGGCGGAGGTTCTTCTTCCAGCAGGACAACGACCCGAAACATCCAGCCAGAGCTACAATGGAATGGTTTAGATCAAAGCATATTCATGTTTTAGAATGGCCCAGTCAATGTCCAGACCTAAATCCAATTGACAATATGTGGAAAGACTTAAAAATTGCTCTTCACAGACGCTCTCCATCCAATCTGACAGAGCTTGAGATATTTTGCAAAGAAGAATGGGATAAAATGTCCTCTCTAGATGTGCAAAGCTGGTAGAGACATCCCCAAAAAGACTTGCAGCTGTAATTGCAGAGAAAGGCGGTTCTACAAAGTATTGACTCAGGGGGGTGAATATAAATGCACACCACACTTTTCACAGATTTATTTATAAAAAATGTTGAAAACCATTTATCCACTTCACAATTATGTGCCACTTTGTGTCGGTCTATCACATATAATCCCAATAAAATACCGTATTTATTGGCATATAACACGTACCTCAATATTTGGAAAGAAATTTCAGGAAAAATGCTTACATTTAAACTAAACAGCTTTGAACTCAGAACATTTTTTTTTTTAAATCAAATGACATCTCACCAGTGCCCATGAATGCAGCCTCATCAGCAGTGTCAACATATGCAGCCTCGCAAGCGCAGTGTCCATTTATGCAGCCTCGCAAGCGCCATTAGAACTATCCAAATCTGTTTTAAAAGAGGCCGGGAAGCAGCGCCGAGAGCAAAAGGTGGCGGGCCGGGCCGAGGAGAAGGAAGGACGAGCTGTCATAAGAGCAGAAGGTGGCGGGCCGGGCCGAGGAGAAGGAAGGACGAGCTGTCATAAGAGCAGAAGGGGGCGGGTCGGGCCGAGGAGAAGGGAGAACGAGCGAGCGCAGTCATCGGAAGTCCTGCCTCCTCTGCCGAGACGTGTGACGTCTGTCATAGGCGGGACTTCCGATGACTGCGCTCGCTCGTTCTCCCTTCTCCTGGGCCCGGTCCTCCCCTTCTGCTCTCGGCGATGCTTTCTGGCCTTTTTTTTTTTAATATCGGCGTATAACACGCACTGCTGCTTTTTCCTCCATTTTTAGGAGGAAAAAGTGTGTGTTAAACCGATAAATACGGTACATTTACATTTTCGGTTTGCAAAAGGCTACTTTGATGTTTTAACCACTTGCCAACCGCTCACATTGAGCGTACTGCGGCAAAGTGGTTCGTTATCGTCCAGCGACGTAGTACTACGTCGCTGGACTCCTCCCCCTGTAGGCGGCGCTCGCACGGCGCCGGAGGCTCGCTCCTGCTGTTTTCAGTCACAGCGGGAGTCGGGCCAGGGGAGGAGCGGCGGCGATCACCGCTGCTCTTCCCCGATCATCGGGGAATCTAGTTTAGAGATCCGCCCGCCTGTGTAAACAGAGCGGGCGGATCTCCTAAGTGACAGGGAGTGACAGATTGCAGTGTTCAGCATAGCTGAACATGCGATCTGTCCCTGTGTCACTCAGTCACCCCCCCCCCCACACATGTTAGTAAGCACCAGGCATACATTAACCCCTCCCTCTCCAATAAAATTAACCCCTTCCCTGCCAGTGTCATTTTTACAGTAACAGTGCATATTTATAGCACTGATTACTGCAGTAATGTCACTGGTCCCCCAAAAGTGTCAAAAATGTCAGTCAAGGGTCCGATCTGTCCGCAGCAATGCCGCAGTCTCACAAAAAAAAAAAAATCGCAGATCGCCGCCATTACTCGTTAAAAAAAAAAACACCAAAAATGACAAAAATCTTTCCCTTAGTTAGTAAACGCAATAACTTTTGCGCAAACCAATCAAAATACGCTTATTGTGATTTTTTTACCAAACATAGGTAGCAGAAAACAAATTGGCCAAAAATTTAAAAAAATTTTGATTTTTTGGGGGAATTTCATATAAAAAAATGTTAAAAATATTGTTATTTTTTCAAAATAAACGCTCTTTTTTTGTTTATAGCGCAAAAAGTAAAAATCGCACAGGTGATCAAATACCACCAAAAGAAAGCTCTGTTTGTGGGAAAAAAAGGACATAAATTTTGTTTGGGTACGGCGTCGCACGACCGCGCAATTGTCAGTTAAAATCGCACAGTGCCGAATCGCAAAAAGTGGCCTGGACGTAAGACAGCAAAATCCTCCGGTGGTAAAGCGGTTAATCAAGGAGAAGGAATAACTTCATCGAGCATTATAAGGCTTATTGGCACACGATATATACCCAGTCAAACTAGGAGGAAGAAAAGGATTTCATATATTACACTTACACTTGGCACTTACACATGAAGATGCATCAATCTCATACATATTATTATTATCATTCTATATGTACACATTGTGTCTACATACATCACATTTTTTATTTTTTAAAACATTTTAGCTTTGCTCAGTCTATATATAAATGGACATGTTATGACGGTAATTGAGATCATTATATGAGGCTGACACACCAATACACATCAATTCACGAAACAGCGTTTTATTATTTTTTTTTCCCACGAGGAGGATGGAGGACACCCTCACCAACACATACCATTAATCCATCATATTCTTTAAGAGCTGTGCGCTTCCACTTCGTACTGTAATAAAGAAATAGCTAGCAATACTGCAATGTTCAGCGTCTGGGAATAATGGGAATATTTTATTCGGACACCCATGTGAATATTTTATTGATATGAAGGGGAGCATTAAATGAAAGCAAATCACAGCTCGATCAGAAGAGCAATATTTCTATCACCAGAACGTTCTTCTATTAAAATGGTTCTGGTTACTGTGGAATGGAAAGCCACTGTTGCTTGAGAGAGAGAGGAACCCTTCATGCAGCTACAGGGTTAAAGTAGAACCTACGATGGACCGCCGAACACCCCACTTGGGTGCCACTGCCATGATACAGCTTCTCTGGAATCAAGGAATTAGAGCTGAGAATTACACCCAAGAACTAGAAGACACTAACTTAGGTGTAACTGGAACTGACTTTATTTTAAACTCACACAGAATATATACCACCCACAATCAGATAAGAGCTTGAACACATTATCCGAAACAATTCAAACTGTAAACAAGAATATTAGTACATATAACAGTACATCTAATGAACAGCTAACATAAACAGTAGGCTTATCAACAGCTAGCAACTAACAGCTAACAGTGATCTAATTAACAGTAAGATAATTACCAATAAGTCACCTAGACAAGTCTACAGTTCGGCACCAGTTCCCCAGAAAGAAGACCAAGTCGCTATCCAAATGTCATTAACCAACTTTCACTTTTGTAATCTGTCTACTAGACTAGTCATCACAAGAAAAAACTCAAACAATGTTCCAGCAGTCCAAAAAAGTGGAATTAATTTATCTTCATAGATTTCTTGAGGGAGATTGTTGATAGATATTTCTGTCCCAAGTAGAGGATCTTCTCCAACCCAGTCTGCAGGAAGGCCACCATATTCCCTCTGACCATTAACCTGTACCAGATTAAAATTACACCTTTCCATCCCATCCAGAAGGTAAGCTTTATTGTCCTTATTCCAGTAGCGGAGCCAGAGGGCTAGCTGGGGTGGCAATTGCCACCCCAGACGAAGTCCTTGCCACCCCTGTTGAAAACATAGGCTTCAGCAAAGGGTGGACCCGGGGCGCAGAGCAGTGCGCCCCGAGCCCACCCATTGTGTGACAATAGAGAATGAAAATTCGCTATTGTCACACGGATCCTCCTCCTGGCCAATCAGGGAGCGGGTCTAATACCTGATTCCTGATTGGCCGCAAGGCAAACCCCATGCCATTGGCCGAGGAGGAGGCGGGAGCGGGAGGACTCGAGGAGACGCGCCGGGGGACTGAGGAGAAGGCGCCGCCGCCGCTGCTGATCCAGGTAAGTGTACTGGTCTCTGGGCCACACTGCATTGAAAGGGGCATGCACGCTGGTCACTGCATTGAAGGGGGCACGCACGCTGGTCACTGCATTGAAGGGGGCATGTACACTTGTCACTGCATTGACGGGAGCATGTATGCTGGTCACTGCATTGAAGGGGGCATGTACGCTGGTCTCTGCATTTAAGGGGGCACGCACGCTGGTCTCTGCATTGAAGGGGGCATGTACGTTGGTCACTGCATTGAAGGGGGCATGTAAACAACTTTAATTTAATCTATATACATTTTGTGGAAAATAACTTATTTTTAGTGTAATTGAACACTTTGTATATTGACCCCCCAAAATAATACCTTGCCACCCCTTTGCCACCCCCGTTTTAAAAGTCTAGCTCCGCCACTGCCTTATTCAGAGCATTAACCTAAGCCTCGCTCTCAGCGTTCATCACGTTGTTGTCCATCGTTAGAGAATTATCTGCTTTCTCCATGGAATCAAAAGCTGAACTGAGCTCTTTTCCATGCTCTGACTGGGAGAAGCAAACAGAATCATCAGTCTCCTCCATAGGCCATAATCAGTAGGTAGAAAGCTAGCCCCTAGTCCCCTCCAAAAGCCCCTGTCCTAGTAGGGTTTGTCACACAACCTAACTGTATCTTATTGTGACGGGAGTCACTTTGGGTGCAGGGAGACTGACTGTCTATTGCTTAACGATGTTGCTTTTGTCTGGATAAGTAAATTGCGATAATCTTGTCTGAGGTGGCTTTCCACTCACCTATTGTTAAGAATGCTAATGAACTCACCTGTTGTCTGCTAAGGGATGTATTGACACTCAGAGTAATGTGTATTGGGGGCTTGTTATGTAACCATTGTGTTATGTTGGGGGCTGGATTTGGGTCATTATCCTGTGATGACTGCAGTAGTCTCAGGTGTATATAAAGAGCCTGTATGCTTTTCAATAAAGAGTCGGATTCCTGCTTGACCCTCAATACGAAGCCTTGTCTCGTACTTGGGGGGGGGGGGGGGTTATTCGTATGGGTTTCTTGTTCGGCTGAGTGGAGTGTCCGGAAGCTGTCTTTGTACTGTTCACTCCTGACCCCCCGGTACTATGCCCTTCTGACCCCCCTGTACTGTGCCCTCCTGACCCCCCTGTACTGTGCCCTCCTGACCCCCCTGTAATGTGCCCTCCTGACCCTTCTGTACTGTGCCCTCCTGCCTCCCCGTACTGTTCCTCCCTGACCCCCCTGTACTGTGTCCTCCTGACCCCTCTGTACTGTTCTTTTCTGACCCCCCTGTACTATACCCTCTTGACCCCCCTGTATTGTGTCCTCCTGACCCCCCTGTACTGTGCCCTCCTGCCCCCCATGTACTGTGCCCTCCTCCTGCATCCTCTGTACTGTGCCCTCCTGACCCCTATATTATACCCTTATGCCTCCCTATACTGTCCCCTCCTGCCCCCTATAGTGTACCCTCCTGCCCCCCACCCCGTACTGTGCCCTCCCGGCCCCCTTTGTATTGTGCCCTCCTGGCCCCCTTTGTAGTGTGCACATAGAGAGAATGAATCTCGCTAACGGGGGCAAAGACAGCGATAAAAATGGACAGGGGTTCTAATCCCTCTCCACTCCATCCATCCTCCATCTTTAGTAACACTTAGTAGATTCTGTAGAAATCCGCATCAATAGACCCTCCAGCAGCCAGCAATAATAGGTGCTCCCCAATACAGTAGGGCCCCACCAGAATAATAGATCCCCCAGGAGCCAGCAACAATAGGCGATCCCCAATACAGTAGGGCCCCACCAGCAACAATAGACCCCCCATCAGCCAGCAACAATGGACCCCACCAATAATAAAAAACAGTACTGCCTTACCAGTAACATTAGATCGCCACCCGCAACAATAGATCCCTCTTGCAACAGTAGTAGGGCCCTACCAGCAACAATAGGTCCCCCAGCAGCCAGAAACAATAGGCGATCCCCTTCCTAAGTTTGGTGAGCATTGCTAAGGTGTCTGTGTATGTTTGGAACTTTCGTACTGCATAGGGATCTATCATTTTGGGTGGCACTCTATATATTTACCACTATGTTTATTACCTATGTCTATTCTAAGTACGCTTTGCATGTACTCATCTTGGACCCTATGTAGCAACTGCTTATCTATATATAACCCTGGTCACCCCCCTACTATTATAGAGGAGGGTGGGTCGGATACTAAATTGATTACACACACATATTCGCATATGTGTGTGAAAGCAAATCAATATACATGATATATATTTTACTATAGGGGTAGCCCACACACGAATGGGCAAACTCTGTATGTTGGTGTATAATCGTTTATAAACGCATGGCACCTGTCTACTCTTACGGTCCAGAATGACTATGTGGCTTTTCTGTTGCCCCCCTTTTAGGGCAGATGGTCTATGGGCTCTATAGGTACTTACACACTCTTATAACAAGCATGAGGCATACTGACTTTACCAATTTAAAACACTTGAGCTTATGGTTCAGCATTCCTATGGGCTTTCCCTTAAAGTGATATCATAGAATAAAAACGCTTACTACTCTGAGAAACATTGTTTTTCTGCTCTCATCCACCCAGATATGAGACATGGAGTGACTACCCTCACTACTATGTCACTATACATTGCCCTTTTTTGAGCTTCCCAAAACGCACAGTCCTCCTCGTTAAAGAATTCTCTATGGAAGTTGAGATATGTGCCTGATTACTATATGTACAGGTATGTATACATTTTTCTGTCCATTTACCAGGTATATAAATAGGATATATATGCTTATACTATAACTACAGCATGGATCCCCACATATACTCACTATTGGCAGCCTCCGCTCTTTCCCCTAAACTCCTCTAGTGTCTGAATGCAACTTAAGACCCAATGTTATATTGTGTTGATATTGCAAAAATAGAAGGACTTATCTGAGAGGTGTAAGACGATTATATGTAATTAAGAGGAAAGATAAATGATATGCAATTGTAATTTTAACATACTGAAAATAAGGTAACATATATATGTAATCTATCTAAATACTGTTATCTCTCACACAGACAAAAGAAATGATATGCTCCAGATGAAGCTTTTTTGTCTAAGAAAGCGAAACATGTCGAGCAAAGGTCATATATTACATGGTGAATGTTAACTTATACTTTCAGTCGACCCCGCTGACCGGCACCATATTGTTTGGGTGTCCGTCGGCGGTTCTTCTGATATCAAGCAATACGTTTCCAAGGATTATATGACTACTAATGATCTTGTACTTTGAACTGTATGTAAATCGACTTTTATGAGTTCTATGCACTGAGATATTGTATAACATAGACCATTGTTGTGTGGTCTCACTGTGTCCTTAATACACAATTATTTGCCTGTATTTTTCTATGATTTTAAAATATTTAGGTTTGTGTTGAATAAAAGAAATCTTTTTAACAAAACTCCTGTGCCCGAAATCTCTGTTTCCCAATCCTTCCAAATGTAAAAGACAGCGATAAAAATGGACAGGGGTTCTAATCCCTCTCCACTCCATCCATCCTCCATCTTTAGTAACACTTAGTAGATTCTGTAGAAATCCGCATCAATAGACCCTCCAGCAGCCAGCAATAATAGGTGCTCCCCAATACAGTAGGGCCCCACCAGAATAATAGATCCCCCAGGAGCCAGCAACAATAGGCGATCCCCAATACAGTAGGGCCCCACCAGCAACAATAGACCCCCCATCAGCCAGCAACAATGGACCCCACCAATAATAAAAAACAGTACTGCCTTACCAGTAACATTAGATCGCCACCCGCAACAATAGATCCCTCTTGCAACAGTAGTAGGGCCCTACCAGCAACAATAGGTCCCCCAGCAGCCAGAAACAATAGGCGATCCCCAATACAGTAGGGCCCCACCAGAATAATAGATCCCCCAGGAGCCAGCAACAATAGGCGATCCCCAATACAGTAGGGCCCCACCAGCAACAATAGACCCCCCATCAGCCAGCAAAAATGGACCCCACCAATAATAAAAAAACAGTACTGCCTTACCAGTAACATTAGATCGCCACCTGCAACAATAGATCCCTCTTGCAACAGTAGATACTCCTAGCACCACAGACCACCCACTATCAACAATAGATCACCCCCCCCAGCAACAATAGACCCTCCAGCATGCCTAAGCACCCCTTGCCAGTACATACGTTCAGTGCTGGAGGTGCGGAAACTGTGTACTACAGTGTTCTCGCTGCAAAAAAGCCCGGACTATCCAGTACCTGATTGCTTATCATTCGTTGGTTTGCATTACTTAGAGAACAGCAATGAACCAATTTTTTTGTTTTTCCTTTAAGGTGTTAAAAGCGCTTTTATTTCCTACTTGCAGCTCTATTTAATATTCCTTTGACGGTCATCCCAAACTCATTTATCATTCAACCTTCAATTTAAATCAACAAGCAGCCCCTTAAAATCCATAAACAGCTCAGTGATGGGCAGCATACTGTAAACCACCCAAACTACTAAATTATTGATAACAGAAATATTGACTGCGACTTCAATTTCCTTCAGGTGATGCTTATACCGAGGAAATGATTTACATTGCTCCACTTTTATTCCTTTAATATAGAAATAATATGGTTTCCAAGATTACTGCGACTTTTATATATTTCTCTAAAGGCAGCGACTGAACAAAAGGAAGTAAAAAAACCTCGGCGGAAAGTTCTATTTGATCATTTTATGTTTTCCTAATGTCTTTTTTCTGTGTAATATGACGGCTCTCGGTTGTGGGGGTTTTTTTTTTTTATGGAACTTCACAGAACGGTAATGGGAAACTTGAAATAAAAACGTAGTGTGCATATGTCTTAAAAAGGTCACTCAAGCGGGTCACAGAATCTCAGATCTATAAAGAAAAACATAAAAGTAGTCACAGTCATGAAAAGAGTAGAATCCCCAATACAAACGCTAAGGTGTCAAGTGTATGAAAGACAAAGGTTCCAGCCATTCCCAAAACTCGTCTGTTAAGCGCCGGTTCACATATATGCGATGACAGACATCACTGCTCTACAAATGTATGGCTGAATTTGAATTGGATTCGGACAGAACTCGCACAGGACTCTTTTTTGGGTCCGCACCAGAATCAGATTGCATTGGGCAGGGCTAGGACAAGGGTTGGGCAGGAGGGGGCAGCTGCCCTGGGCACTGTGGTATCATGTAAGGTGGGGGGGGGGGGGCACCACAAGGAGGTTGGGGGTGGCAGGGAATAAGAATTATTCTAGGAGGGGAAATTTGGGGAGGTGTGCTAGGAGTGGTAATTTGAGGGGATTTGTGTTTGAAGGGGGGATGGGGGGATTTGTTCTATGAAGAGGAATTTTGGGGGGTTTGTGCTAGAAAAAGTAATATGGTAGGGGGGAGGGGATTTGTGCTAGGAAGGGATTTTTTTTTGGGGGGGGGGGGATTTGTGCTAGCAGGAATGATTGGGGCTATTTGTGCTAGGAGGAGAAATTGGGGGCAGGGGGGGATTTGTGCTAGGATGGTGGACTGGGGAGAACTTGTGCTGGGAGGGAGAGAATTGGAGTGGGGGGGGAGAGGGTTTGTGCTCAGAGGGGAAATTTGAGGGATAAAGGATTTGTTCTAGGAGGGGGGATTTTCTTTTCAGTGGAGCATATGGGGAATGAGAGGATTAGAGCTGTGGGGGGTTGGGGGGGGGGGGGCATAGATTCATGCTGGGAAGGGGATTTCAGCAGGGGCAGATTTGTATTGAGAGGAGGGGGAATTAATGCTTAGGGGGTAAGCATGCAGATTAGAGCTTGATTTTTTTTTTTTTAGGGGGGGGGGATTTTTGCTGACACACAATGCTCATACATCTGGGGGGGAAATTGGCTTTTTAGTCCTGGGCTCTAGATGACCTTGTCCTAGCACTGGCATTGGGTTGTTCACACCTATGCGATGCGAGTTAAGTGTGAACTGATCTGGGGTGTCGTTAAATTGTATTGACACCCCCAGCAATTTTCATATGGCAGTGAACCGCCTGCGAGTTGAATGCGATGTGGGAACCCGCAGTGGATTCCCAGGATTCCTGCATCATATATGTGTGAACCGGCTGTAAAGGTTGTGATAAGGCAAACATGTGTAGCACTTCCAAATCACCTGGGGGTTATTGGGGACACCTGGAGGCAGGGGCTGACTGGCAACCTTCGGCCCAGGGGCAAGTACAAACCAGAGGCCCATGGTGCAGCGACTCGGCCCCCTCCCACTCCCCCTCTTCCCGGCCTCCTACTGACCCCCATTCCAGGCTGAAGCTCCGCTCCAGGTACTCTCTACTGATTGGCCAAATCTGGCTTCCTGACTTGGCCAGAAGGGGGCGGTTAGGGGAGCTGGGACAGCTCAGTTGGGCCTGGCCGGGGGAGGAGAGACTCCAGTGGGGCATGGAACCGGCCTCTGTTCAGACACAGTTTACACCATCCATGCTGGGGGGGGGGGGGTTTATTGGAGGCCTGCGCTCTGTCCTTGTCTTCATCCCACACTCAGTAGGTCAGCGGTGGAGACCTTTTACTTCCCTTCACCAGGAATACTTTAGGCATGTCTGTGGCAGAAGCGGTGCAGCCTTTTTATGTGGTATCAGAGCTGCCCGGTGGGCAATTGCCCCCCTGCTACCTGGCCCAGTCCTCCCATACCTAGAGGTCAGGTGGCAGGGCCGTTAATAGGGGGGGGGCACTAGTCTTAGGGGCCCAAGCTCACAGGGGGGCCCACACAGGGAGGGGGATGGACAACAAATACAGAACTCTTCCTTCAGCAGCTGAAAGCTGATCTCCCCCTCTGTTCCTGCTGCCAGCTTTTATCTGTTGAGAAAGGGGGATTCTTATTGCTGATTTTGGGAGCTCCTCTAACCGACTACCCCATCTTCTAATGGCTCCTTCCAGCAGAATAATGCACCATGTCACAAAGCTCCAATCATCTCACCACTGGTTTCTTCACAATGACAATGAGGTCACTGCACTCCAATGGCCTCCACACTCACCAGATCAGGTCACTGCACTCCAATGGCCTCCACACTCACCACATCTCATCCAATTAAGCACCATTGGGATGTGGTGGAATGGGAAATTGGCATCATGGATGTGCAGCCGACAAATCTGCAGCAACTGCGTGATGCCATCATGTCACTATGGAGCAAAATCTCTGAGGAATGTTTCCAGCACCTTGTTGAATCTTGGCATTGAAGAATGAAGGTAAAAGGGGCAGAGGGGTAACTAGAACCTACAGGGCCTCCGGTTCAAAAAAAACATGAAGGGCCCCCTGGACCCCTGACCGGGGCCCTTCCCTTCAAGCCTGGGGCTCTTCCCACTGATCCTGAGGCCCTTTACTCTCGTTGCGGGGCCCTTTATTACGGTCCCGCAGCGGGACCCTTTCACAAGTTCTGCAGTGGGCCCCCTTCCTGCCATCTTGGGGCCTCCCCACGGTGGTGGAATGCCAGGGCCCGGTCGCAAGTGCGACCTTTGCGATCCTGGAAGTTCACCCACTGGTGTCAGTAGTTTTTATTTTTTGGTATTTTAATTGTATTATTTTTTTATCATTTTACTTTATTTTTTTACAATGTGACTGACTATGACTCTGTCCATTCAGAAAAGGAAGGAGCTGGTAAATTACATATTTACAGACCCCCTCCTGGTTCTCTATTGTGACACTTCCCCTGCAGCAGCCGGCAGGAGGGGGCAGGGAGCACAGTGGAAGGGGGGGGACCAGGGGAGCACAAAGGGGCCCAGAGACAGCAGAACACAAGTGAACTGGATAGGAGGGGCGGCGGGGGCAGCAAAAAGGAACCAATCTCCTCCATTTTCCTCCTGCAGCTACAGGAGGAAAAAGGAGGACAGTGGTTTCTCTACATGCTGCCCCCGCCGCCCCTCCTATTCAGGTGTACAGGGGAGCCGCACAGAGCATGGGGCCCGGTTGCAATTGCAACCCCTGTAGTTACGCCCCTGAAAAGGGGGTCCCACCCGGTACTAGCAAGGTGTACTGAATAACCTAATAAAGTGAGTGTAGTTTTTGCAGAAGGAACTTTTGGAAGAAAAGGGCTGTACACATAAGAGAAGCATGTGATCCCATCACCTTCGCACTCATCTGTTTTTCCCATTTGGCTCCAATACGCACTTTTCTATTTTTCAGAAAACCTTTTCAGAGCAAATCCACTGACCTGCTAATAAGTATTTCTATCAATCATCGAAATATCCTTGACAGGCTGAACCTTCAAATATGATCTTTAGAAAAAACAGGCAGTGAAAGTTCTTGAAGAAACGAGATAAAAAAAAGTCATAAAACAATAATAATGCAGCATAAAAATGACAAACATAACCTGGAGAACCGACTTTACAACCTTACAACATAAACTATTCACACATCCTTCAATAGTTACATGAAATGCTGGGATGGGGACAAACCTTCCAGAGTCGGTTATCCAAACCTTTTACTGCAGCGCTAAAGGGACACGGTAGTGAAAGGGGGGGATGGGAGCCGCAGCATACAGCCAATGAGACGCAGGCATCTGATATACCCAAAACTGTCAAATGAGTCTTTTTAGGAAAAATGCCAGAGTGAAAGTTTTTGGGTGTACAATAATAAGAAAGGATTAGCCACTTCAATACGGGGGACACTTTCCTGGCCCAGGCCAATTCTCAGCTTTCAGCGCTGTCGCACTTTGAATGACAATTGCGCGGTCATGCAACCCTGTACTCATTTGACATTTTTATCATTTTTCCCCACAAATAGAGCTTAACCGGTTGCCGACCGCCGCACGACTATATACTGAGGCGGTCAGCCCCGGCCAGGCAGAGTGACGTAGGGGTACGTCACTTGCCTGTCACTGACTTGCGAGCCAATTGCTGGCGGGGGCGCGCGCCCGCCGAGGCGCACGCCCGCCCCGGCTCGTTCACTGACAAGTCAGTGCGTGTGACTGGCGGACCCGATCGTCCGCCGGTCACTCACGATCGCTCCGGTGAAGGGAGAAATGCGGATGGCTTATGTAAACAAGCCGTCTGTCATTCTTCCCTGTGTAAAAATGGAGATCAGACGGTTCTACTATGTAGGACCGTTGATCTTTGTTTTTACACCAATAGCCATGTCCCTTTACAGTTAGAAACACGCCCCTAGGACACACTTAACCCCTCCCTCTCCAATACAGTTAACCCCTTCCCTGCCAGTGTCATTTTTGCAGTAACAGTGCATATGTATAGCACTGATTACTGCAGTAATGTCACTGGTAACCCCAAAAGTGTCAAAAATGTCAGTCAAGGGTCCGATCTGTCCGCCGCAATGTCGCAGTACCGCACAAAAAATCGCAGATCGCCGCAATTACGCGTTAAAAAAAAACCCACCAAAAATGACAAAAATCTTTCCCTTTGTTAGTAAACGCGATAACTTTTGCGCAAACAATCAAAATACGCTTTTTGCAATTTTTTTTTACCAAACATATGTAGCATAAAACAAATTGGCCGAAAATGTTAAAAAATTTTGATTTTTACATTTTTTTTTGGGGGAATTTCATATAAAAAAATGTGAAAAATATTGTTATTTTTGCAAAATTGACGCTCTTTTTTTGTTTATAGTGCATGATCAAAAAATCGCACAGGTGATCAAATACCACCAAAAGAAAGCTCTGTTTGTGGGAAAAAAAGGAAGTCAAATTCGTTTAGGTACAGCGTCGCACGACCGCGCAATTGTCCGTTAAAGTCACGCAGTAAAAAATCGCAAAAAAAACCCTGGTCTTTTAGCAGCCAAATCCTCCGGGGTTTAAGTGGTTAAAGAGGAACTGCACGGGACCTGGGCACCACAAACCAAAAATGCTATTTCATTAATTTTTAGTATTTTAAACAAACTCCCCCATCCATCCATGTCTCCGTGCTTTATTTTGCTGAGATATCATTTTGAAAAACGCCTCCCCTGGCATTTCTGGCTGTGGCATCTTGAGTAAGGGCAGATGATTCATGCATAATTTACAAACCCAATTCCAAAAAAGTTGGGACACTTTACAAATTGTGAGTAAAAAAGGAATGGACTAATTTGCAAATCTCATAAACGTATATTTTATTCAGAATATCATATAGATAACATATCAAATGTTGAAAGTGAGACATTTTGAAATGCCATGCCAAATATTGGCTCATTTTGGATTTCATGAGAGCTACACATTCCAAAAAAGTTGGGACAGGTAGCAATAAGAGGCCAGAAAAGTTAAATATACATATAAGGAACAGCTGGAGGACCAATTTGCAACTTATTAGGTCAATTGGCAACATGATTGGGTATAAAAAGAGCCTCTCAGAGTGGCAGTGTCTCTCAGAAGTCAAGATGGGCAGAGGATCACCAATTCCCCCAATGCTGTGGCGAAAAATAGTGGCGCAATATCAGAAAGGAGTTCCTCAGAGAAAAATTGCAAAGAATTTGAAGTTATCATCATCTACAGTGCATAATATCATCCATAGATTCAGAGAATCTGGAACAATCTCTGTGCGTAAGGGTCAAGGCCGGAAAACCATACTGGATGGCGGTGATCTTCGGGCCCTTAGACGGCACTGCATCACATACAGGAATACTACTGTAATGGAAATCACAACATGGGCTCAGGAATACTTCCAGAAAACATTGTCGGTGAACACAATCCACCGTGCCATTCACCGTTGCCGGCTAAAACTCTATAGGCCAAAAAAGAAGCCAAATCTAAACATGATCCAGAAGCGCGGGCGTTTTCTCTGGGCCAAGGCTCATTTAAAATGGTCTGTGGCAAAGTGGAAAACTGTTCTGTGGTCAGACCAATCAAAGTTTGAATTTCTTTTTGGAAAACTGGGACGCCATGTCATCCGGACTAAAGAGGACAAGGACAACCCAAGTTGTTCTCAGCGCTCAGTTCAGAAGCCTGCATCTCTGATGGTATGGGGTTACATGAGTGCGTGTGGCATGGGCAGCTTATACATCTGGAAAGGCACCATCAATGCTGAAAGGTATATCCAAGTTCTAGAACAACATATGCTCCCATCCAGACGTCGTCTCTTTCAGGGAAGACCTTGCATTTTCCAACATGACAATGCCAGACCACATACTGCATCAATTACAACATCATGGCTGTGTAGAAGAAGGATCCGGGTACTGAAATGGCCAGCCTGTAGTCCAGACCTTTCACCCATAGAAAACATTTGGTGCATCATAAAGAGGAAGATGTGACAAAGAAGACCTAAGACAGTTGAGCAACTAAAAACCTGTATTAGACAAGAATGGGACAACATTCCTATTCCTAAACTTGGGCAACTTCTCTCCTCAGTCCCCAGACGTTTGCAGACTGTTATAAAAAGAAGAGGGGAGGCCACACAGTGGTAAACATGGCCTTGTCCCAACTTTTTTGAGATGTGTTGATGCCATGAAATTTAAAATCAACTTATTTTTCCCCTAAAATTATTCCTTTTTTTCAGTTTAAACATTTGATATGTCATCTATGTTGTATTCTGAATAAAATATTGAAATGTGAAACTTCCACATCATTGCATTCTGTTTTTATTCACAATTTGTACAGTGCCCCAACTTTTTTGGAATCAGGTTTGTACTTCCTGGAATCCGTCTCAGGCATTGGCTGAGCTGAGAACCCTCCCTCCCCTCCCTCCCCTCCCCTCCCCAAGACTCCTGGGATGTATGACATCATTTGCCTAGGCCTGGTAACCAGGAAGTAATTGAAGAAATGCAAAAAAAAAAGTAAATATTATATACTTTCCTATCTATTTACTAATGCTGGCAGCATAAGGATTAGAAATAGTCCATGTTGATTGAGAGAGAGAAGTTCCACTTTAACTTTGGTGGTATTTGATTACCACTGGGGGATTTTATTTTTTGCTGAACAAATTAAAAAATACCAAAACGTTTGAAAAAAACATATTTTTCCTTAGTTTCTGTTATAAAATTTTGTAAATAAGTAAGTTTTCTCCTTTACTGACAGGCAGTAATGAGGTGGCACTGATGGGCACTGATGAGGCAGCACTGATGAGGTGGCACTGATGAAGAGGCACTAATATGCAGCACTGATATGCGGCACCGATGGGCGCTGATGAGGAGACACTAATATGCAACACTGATAGGCAGTGCTGATTTGCATCACTAATATGCAGCACCGATGGGCACTGATATGTGGCACTGATGGGCACTGATAGGTAGCAATGATTGGCACTAATAGGCAGCAATGATGGGAACCAATAGGCAGCACTGATGGGTGGCACTAATGGGTACTGATACGTGGCATTGATGGAGAAACACTGACAGGCATTACTGATGGGCACTAATTGGCATCCCTGAGGCGCATTGATTGGCATCCCTGATGGACACTGGTTGGCATCCAGATGGGGGCAGATTAGCATCCCAGGTGGGCACTGATTGGCATCCCAGATGGTCACTGATTGACATCATTGTGGGCACCGCTGATAGGTCTGCACTGATTATCAATTATCAGCGCAGACCCCCTGTCAGTAGAGCCGCTGATCGGCTCTCCTCTACTCACGCCCGGTCAGTGTGAATAGAGGAAAGCCGATAACCGGCACTTCCTAGTTACGCTGTGATTGGACACAGCTGATCACAAGAGCCTACATCATTGGCTCTTTACCCAGATCGGTAATACGGTGTGTCAGAACGACACACCGCACTACCGATGGCCGCGCTGCACGCCACGAGCGGCTTGTCCTACTGGACATCATATGACGCCTAGTTAGGATAATGGAATACCGCTTGGTCATCATTCTGCTATAGCAGTGGTTCTCAATTCCGGTCCTCGGGACCCACTAACAGGCCAGATTTTAAGTATTACCTTGGGGGATGCAGACTAGAATACTGCAATCACTGAGCAGCAAATGAGATCACCTGTGATGTAATTTAGTTATCTTGCAAACCTGGCCTGTTGGTGGGTCCCGAGGACCGGAGTTGGGAACCACTGTGCTATAGGACGGGCGGGATGTGGTTAAAGTGGAACTAAAGTCTTTCAATCAACAATAACTTTTTTAATCCTTATGCTGTTAGCATTAGTAAATAGATAGACACATTTACTTGTTTTACACTTTTTTATTTTTTTATTTTTTCAGTTGCTTCCTGGTTTCTGGCCTAGGAAAAAATGAACGTCATACATCCCAGGAGTCTTCATGGGAGGAGGGGCTTCTCAGCTAAGCACACCCTCCAGCCTGCATGTCTGAACTAAGGGCAAATGGGTTCCAGGAAGCAAATGCTCCATGAATCACCTGCCCTTACTCAAGATGGTCACAGCTAGAAATGCTAGGGTGTTTCACTTTGGTCCCGTCACTTCCGGTTTCGTCTGTGCTCCACCACCTTGAATTAACCCCTTTACCACTGGAGGATTTTGCTGTCTTACGTCTGGGCCACTTTTTGCGATTCGGCGCTGTGCGAATTTAACTGACAATTGCGCGGTCGTGCGACGCCGTACCCAAACGAAATTTACGTCCTTTTTTTTCCCCACAAACAGAGCTTTCTTTTGGTGGTATTTGATCACCTGTGCGATTTTTACTTTTTGCGCTATAAACAAAAAAAGAGCGTTTATTTTGAAAAAAATAACAATATTTTTCACATTTTTTTATATGAAATTCCCCCCCCCCCCAAAAAAAAATGTAAAAATCAAAATTTTTTAAAATTTTTGGCCAATTTGTTTTCTGCTACCTATGTTTGGTAAAAAAAAAATCACAATAAGCGTATTTTGATTGGTTTGCGCAAAAGTTATTGCGTTTACTAAGGGAAAGATTTCTGTCATTTTTGGTGTTTTTTTTTTTAACGCGTAATGGCGGCGATCTGCGATTTTTTTTTGCGGGACTGCGACATTGCGGCGGACAGATCGGACCCTTGACTGACATTTTTGACACTTTTGGGGGTACCAGTGACATTACTGCAGTAATCAGTGCTATACATATGCACTGTTACTGTAAAAATGACACTGGCAGGGAAGGGGTTAATTTTATTGGAGAGGGAGGGGTTAATGTATGCCTGGTGCTTACTAACGTGTGGGGGGGGGGAGGTGACTGAGTGACACAGGGACAGATCGCATGTTCAGCTATGCTGAACACTGCAATCTGTCACTCCTTGTCACTTAGGAGATCCGCCCGCTTTGTTTACACAGGCGGGCGGATCTCCAAACTGGATTCCCCGACGATCAGGAAAGAGCAGCGGCGATCGCCGCCGCTCCTCCCCTGGCCCGACTCCCGCTGTGACTGAAAACAGCGGGAGCGAGCCTCCGGCGGCGCGCGCGTGCCGCCCACAAGGGGAGGAGTCCAGCGACGTAGGTCTACGTCGCTGGACGATAACGAGCCACATTGCTGCAGTAGCAGCAATGTGAGCAGAAGTAAAGTGGTTAACTAAGTAACTAACTAATTTAAGCATGCAGTACCTCTCCTATTGGATATTACTGCATGCGCCCAAAGAATGAGGTCAGCTGACTACCTGAATATACTGAATGACCAGGTTATTCCATCAATGGATTTTTTCTTCCTTGATGGCACGGGCAAATTCCAAGATGACAATGCCAGGATTCATCGGGCTCAAATTGTGAAAGAGTGGTTCAGGAGACATCATTGTCACACATGGATTGGCCACCACAGAGTCCAGAACCTAACCCCATTGAGAATCTTTGCGCAGTGGTCCGACTCTACCATCATCAGTACAAGATCTCGGTGAAAAATGAATGCAACACTGGACGGAAAAAAAATCTTGTGACATTGCAGAAGCTTTTCGAAACAATGCCACAGCAAATGCGTGCCATAATCAAAGCCAACCAAATATTAGAGTATGTGACCTTTTTTTTGGTGGCGACTTTTTTTTTTTTTTTTGGCCAGGCAGTGAATCTACCACACTTAGTCTGCTGTTTTCTATCTGTTACCATAGAGATTTCTTCAGTCTCCCGCAGGTGCTGCATGAAGTGTTCTGGTTTAGAGTTTTCAGTGGAACTATAAAAATGGAACTATACCAAGGACTTTATAACGTAAATGAATGCAGTCCCATTATTCCCATAGTACGTAGCTCTTTTTAACTAGGGCTGTACCTATTTTGCACAACATCATTTATGTTTTGCTTCTATTTGAAGGTGCCTACATAGTTTCAGCTCCAATGCCACTTGACAGAGCCAGCGGCATGGCACAAGTGATCTTTTTAGTTGTCTGTAAGGGTGACTTTCTTCCCTGGCTACCAATGTAAGGAGCATTCTTCCCACTGACCAACAATGTAAGGAGCATTCTTCCCACTGACCACCAATGTAAGGGACATTCTTCCCACTGATCACCAACGCAAAGGACATTCTTCCCACTGACCACCAATGTAAGGGACATTCTTCCCACTGACCACCAATGTAAAGGACATTCTTCCCACTGATCACCAACGCAAAGGACATTCTTCCCACTGACCACCAATGTAAGGGACATTCTTCCCACTGATCACCAACGCAAAGGACATTCTTCCCACTGACCACCAATGTAAGGGACATTCTTCCCACTGATCACTAATATAAGGGACATTCTTTCCACTGATCACTAATATAAGGGACATTCTTTCCACTGATCACCAATGTAAGGAGCATTCTTCCCACTGACCACCAATGTAAGGGGCATTCTTCCCACTGACCACCAATGTAAGGGACATTCTTCCCACTGACCACCAATGTAAGGGACATTCTTCCCACTGACCACCAATGTAGGGGCATTCTTCCCACTGACCACTGATGTAAGGAGCATTCTTCCCACTGATCACCAATGTAAGGGACATTCTTCCCACTGACCCCCAATGTAAGGGACATTCTTCCCACTGACCACTAATGTAAGGGACATTCTTCCCACTGACCACCAATGTAAGGGGCATTCTTCCCACTGATTACCAATGTAAGGAGCATTCTTCCCACTCACCACCAATGTAAGGGACATTCTTCCCACTGATCACCAACTTAAAGGACATTCTTCCCACTGACCACCAATGTAAGGGACATTCTCCTCACTGACCACCAATGTAAGGAGCATTCTTCCCTGACCACCAATGTGGCATTCTAATTTGGCTACCAATGTAAGGAGCATTCTTTCCGCTGCGTCCAATGAATTCATTTTGGCAGGCCTTGCTTGGAACGTCAGAAGTATTTTAAGGGTTCCTCTGAGGCAATAAGATTGAGAAACCAGTTTTTTTTGTCATTAATACTTTTATTCTTTCTCCTCTCATTTAAAACCAAAGGTGAATAAGTTCAACCCTTTCCCTTTCCATCCTTCTCCTCCCCCTAATCCCCCATTTCCCCTTAGGCTACATTTTTAATTTTCCAGTATAATTAAATGTTGCTTACCGCAGTTGACCTATGATGTCCTTAACCTGGGGATGGATGAGAAAGAGGAGAATGAAGGCTATACAGGGGGCCTGTGGGTCTGCTCGGTTCTAGGCTTTCTGAGAGAAGTCATATCACATTAGGTTTATATCACTTGCGGGGATGCACTGCAGAGCCCCATTATTTAACACATCACACCTTACCCCTCCCTATCAAAACCTCTTCCTTCCCCCACCAGAAACCTGTTTAAAAGAGTTGCACAATTGTCAGTCTTCATTATCCACTTTCTATAGGGTAGGGTCTTGAGATGCAACACGTCTAGCCAATAATGAGGAATTCTATAGCTCTTCCCTCCCCATGTTAAAATGCTGTAAATACAATATAATGTTTGGTTATGGCATGTCATCAATATCTAGGACATCAATGACAAGTGTACAACCCAGCTGTATGCCCCTGCAACCAGAACCCCTGCCATATAGTGCGTTCCCAGCCTATAGCGCAATTTAGACACAAGGCCCACAGACCAAAGCTGGCCCACCAGGCCTTGTCATGTGTCCCTCCCACCCAGTTTTGCAGCCGGATCTCATCAGAACTTCATTCAGCCACTTCCAGCTCTCGCCCTCCGCTCCCCGCTCTCACTTGTAGACATATACGCTTTCTGTGTTTCCAAGGGACAGCTATGCTTTCAGTGGCTTCCGAATTTAACAGATACCTCACAGTGGGAACAGCTCTCCAGAATCTGAGAGCGATAACGATCTTCCTGCAAGGCAGCGCCACCTACACAGGGAGGTATAAGAGCCAAATACACAGGTAGTAGAGAGAGCTATCTATACAGAGGTAGAGGTGCAAGGAAGCTTGGGGGGGGGGGGGGTTTGCCCACAGTGCATAGCGCACACTTAAACCCTACACTCTGTACATAATGCACCCCTAAACCCTGTACTCTGTATGTAATGCACTCCTGAACTCTGCACTCCGTACGTTTAGCACCCCTAAACCCTGCACTCAGTACACAGCGCACCCCTGAACTCTGTACCCTGTACGTAGTGTACTCCTGAACTCTGCACTCTGTACGTGATGCATTCCTGAATTCCACACTCTGTAGGTAGCACAGCCCTAAACTCTGCACTCTGTAGGTAGCACACCACAAAACCTGCACTCTGTAGGTAGCACACCACAAACTCTGCACTTTGTGCACAGTGCACCCCTGCATTCTGTACCCTGTATGTAGCGTACTCCTGAACTCTGCACTCTGTAGGTAGCACACCCCTGTACTCTGTACACAGCGCACCCCCTGCACTCTGTACCCTGTATGTAGCGTACTCCTGAACTCTGTAGGTAGCAAACCCCTAAACCCTGCACTCTGTACACAGTGCACCTCTGCACGCTGTACCCTGTATGTAGCGTACTCTTGAACTCTGCACTCCGTCTATGATGCATTCCTGAACTCTACAATCTGTAGATAGCACACCCCCGAAACTCTGCACTCTGTACATAGCACACACTTAAACCATGCACTCTGTACACAGCGCACCCCTGAACTCTTTACCCTGTATGTAGCGTACTCCTGCTCTCTGCACTCTCTACGTGATGCACTCCGATTAATAAAAGAGTCGATACTTTGTCCTACAAATACAACCGACCCTTTGAGGGCAAGCATATTACTGATGCAAGCCACAATAAAATTGAGTTTGACACCCTTGGTCTACGGTATACAACCACTTATTAAATATTTACAACTTGGTAGCTCAAAATTAAATTAAAAAATACCACATGATTGTGATGTACAATAAGCTTCCTACACCTTCATCCATCTACCTTTATTGTGCATTGAATACTTCAAACCTCCCACCGCCCTCCATTTCCATCTAAATATTCGCAGAATACCTAAATAAGCTCCGGCACACACGAGGAAGAAGAGCGGGACTACAATTTTGTTTCCCTTTTCTGGCACTAAATATTTCCCTCAATTCATCTGACCTAGTCAACGGAAACCTGCATCCAATATGGGAAGAAGCTCATTTGCATTGCATATAGATAACGGCTGCACAAACCGCTGGCACTATGAATATGAAATGACATTTTGCTACTACGATTGCTTTGCAAATTAACTTTGCTGTTTTGCCCCCTGCCATGGAAATGCTGAAACATTAAGGCTATGCAGGCGGAGATAGGGAGCGCCGAGAAGGAGCGTAACAATACATCTTACTTAACCTATCCGAGGCCTTTTATTTACTTGCTGTTTAAATCATATTTCAAATTAAGGTTTGGGAAGAACAGAAAGAATCTGAAGTCTCCATGCTGAGCTTCTGGGAAGAGCCTGTATGCAAGGATAAGGCTGTGCAAATTGGAAGGGAAATAAAACAGACTGGAACGATGATTTCATAACCTTCATACCCATCTGCTTTTCTCATTGTGCTCCAGTACACACTTTGGTTTTCCAAGAGCTCCTTACTGTGAGAAATCAGCTTTCAACAATTAGCACCTCTGCATGCACTGCTAATATCATGTGCATTCTCATAATGCATTATAGAAGACGGCTGTAAGGAAGTGTGATAAGCAGGATGCTTTGGGGTATTCTGGAGATAGTAGATTGACTTACCCAACACATGTATGCTTTATACAATTGTTTGACTTGTCACGGCCTACAGAGGTCTCTCAAAATATCCTGGACCTATAAATATGTTTGTCACTGGATCAATAATCCTACAGATAATGCTCATACTTGTGAGCATGTGACAGCACACAGATGGACTTTGGCCAGTATGTAGGGGTGGTGCAGCATGGTATGGAGACAATAATTCACACAGGCAGGTGCAATAGAAGACTTGTATTGAGGCAATACAGTAACAGTTCACAACAAACCCAATGGGAAGACTACCCATCCGGGTGCACTCACAGTTTCCAGTAACGTCAAGGAAGCGGATTCCAGCTGGACTGACAGTGTCTGTTGAGAGGGGACACAAGGCAGACTGGCTGTCTAGTGCCCAATCGGGAACGTATCCACAAGAGATGCGACCCTATGCTTTCTCTCCTCATCAGGAACCTTTTCCTACGGCTAATACTGTCCCTAACAGACAGGGTATCTTTCCCTACTCATCCCACTTGCAAAATGCCCACCAAGCCTGGGTGCCAGGGGTTTAAATAGGCTCTGCCGGACCCAAGATGGCTGTTCGAGTCAAATGGGGCAGCAGCATTCAATAGAATTACTTCCCTAGTGACCCAGGAAACCATAGAGGAACCATGTTTCTTCTGACTTCCTCTCCGGCTTCAGGGCAGCTCCAGAATAGCGCTAACTGCAGGGGAAAAAGTTGACTACACCTGCCTACAATTAACTGGCATTACATGCCCACTTATGTCCAATCTTGGGAATGGCTCAGAGCTGCCCTTTTTAAAGGAGGCCTTATTGACTGCTAATCATTGTATGTTCTTCAGCAGACCTGTGTTCCTGCATTGTCTGATCTCCTGTTGCTGACCCAGCTTGGTCCTGACCTTGCTTTCTGGATTTCAGACTCTTCCTGGTATCGGCCTCCCCCAGCTGCTTGACTACACCTACTCGTGCTCCTTGTGTATGTCTCTGGCTTGGTCCATGATGTCCATCTGTGCTGATCCTGGCTTGCCACCTGACCACATCCCTGATCTCGATGGATACCTGCATCTGCCTCTGACTGAGTGTTCTTGCAGTCTTTATACCAGGGGTCGCCAAACCGCAGGCTGCATATGGCCCTTTCCCTGCCTTTATCTGGCCCTTAGGGCAATATTACTTCCACTGATGTGAGACACTACTCCTCCCACTGACACCAGAGAGATGGAAAACTCATTCTCCAACTGACACAAATTATGAGGCACTAATCCTCCCAATGACACCAATTATGTAATTTGATTTACCCCCATCGACCACCGAGCCTATGACATTGCACGGGCGGGTGGATGTGTCACCATGTATGTGCAATGGCGGCGTGCATGCGCAGGTGATGGCGTGGAGAGAGAAGCAACTCCGATCTCCCCTCTCCCCGAGACCACAGGGCAAACCCGTCCACTGAGATAAAAGAGAAAATCTTCCCAAAGAGAGAGAAATCCTACCTTTGGCCACATCAGGACACCTCTCTCCATTGTCAAGCATTTGCCAGTAGTAACATTGTCATGGGTCACAAACAGAATTCCTCCGCATCCACATCAATTGTTAGATCTTTATCAACTTTTTCATCAACTTTTTTTTCATGGGTAGCATGCCCATACCCTACTCAAGCAAGGGCGGGGGACTCCACTATAATTCCAGTTTTGATCCTACATACACTGATAGTATTACTTGGTTTTCCTGTTTTATAATGTTATCAGGTAATGTGAAATTACGTTTTATGTTTACTAAAACATCATTTTCAGTTAAGATAAGACGTCCCGCAATCTACAGTCTTGTTGTAGTAGGCAACTTAGCAGCTTCACTAGTTCAAATTTTTTTTAGTTAAATTTCGTAAAATTGTTTCGTTTCATTTATTTATTTTTTTTTAACCACTTGCCGACCACTCACATTGAGCGTACTGCGGCGAGTGGTTCGTTATCGTCCAGCGACGTAGGTATACGTCGCTGGACTCCTCCCCTTGTGGGCGGTGCGTGCACGCCGCCGGAGGCTCGCTCCCGCTGTATTCAGTCACAGCGGGAGTCGGGCCAGGGGAGGAGTGGCGGTGATAACCGCCGCTCTTCCCCGATCGCCGGGGATCGAGTGAGGAGATCCGCCCGCTTGTGTAAACAAAGCGGGCGGATCTCCTAAGTGACAGGCAGGGAAAGATTACAGGATTCAGCATAGCTGAACCTGCGATCTGTGCCTGTGTCACACAGTTCCCTCCCCCCACACACATCAGTAAGCACCAGGCATACATTAACCCTTGATCACCAATAAAAGTTAACCCCTTCCCTGCCAGTGTCATTTTTACAGTAACAGTGCATATTTATAGCACTGATTACTGCAGTAATGTCACTGGTACCCCCAAAAGTGTCAAAAATGTAAGTCAAGGGTCCGATCTGTCCGCCGCAATGTCGCAGTCCTGCAAAAAAAATCGCAGATCGCCGCCATTACTGGTTAAAAAAAAAACAATATAAATGATTCAATTTCCCGTAGTTAGTAGCTGCGATAACTTTTGCGCAAACCAATCAAAATACGCTTATTGCAATTTTTTTTACCAAAAATATGTAGCAGAAAACAAATTGGCCTAAAATGTTAAAAAATTTTGATTTTTACATTTTTTGGTGGGGAATTTCATATAAAATAATGTGAAAAATATTGTTATTTTTTTCAAAATTGTCGCTCTTTTTTTGTTTATAGCAAAAAAAAGTAGAACTCGCACAAGTGATCAAATACCACTAAAAGAAAGCTCTATTTGTGAGGAAAAAAAGGACATACATTTAATTTGGGTACAGCATTGCACGACCGCGCAATTGTCCGTTAAAGTAACGCAGTGCC
The DNA here is from genome assembly GCF_965119305.1 of Pelophylax lessonae. Lineage (NCBI taxonomy): Eukaryota > Metazoa > Chordata > Amphibia > Anura > Ranidae > Pelophylax > Pelophylax lessonae. The sequence goes on along the minus strand of NC_138776.1, from coordinate 17,463,028 downwards.
GAATCGCAAAATATGAGCTGGTCAGGAATGGGGTAAAATCTTCCGGTCTTAAAGCGCTTAAAAATACGCTCATTGAGAATTTTTTTGTCAAAGACATGTAGATAAATACATTTTGGCCTAAATATATGACAAAAATTGAATATATTGGATATTTTTTAGCTGTCAAAGTAGAAGAATATTGTTATTTTTTCTAAATTGTCGCTTTTTTTTATTAATATCGCAAAAAAATGAAAAGCGCAGAGGTAATCAAATACCACCAAAAGAAAGCTCTGTTTGTGGGGAAAACAAGGACGTAAATTTCGATTGGGTACGGCGTTGCAATTGTCAGTTAAAGTGGCACAGTGCCGAATCACAAAAAGTGGCCTGGACGTAAAGCAGGAAAATCCTCCGGTCCTAAAGTGGTTAATTAAGAGTAGACTGGAGTTGCTGCACTTTAATGATAAATTGATCTTTACGCTGTATTCTCTATGTTTTGTATACAAGAAACAAATTGTAGTCTTAATACTGTATATCCTGAGTAAAGTGAAAGAAAAGAATCCATATTTTGGACCAATACTCATGAAAGCACAATTAATTCACAGGGAACCAATAATGTTCCTGAGCATTCGCACTGAAACAGTGACAAAATACTTCAGTGCTTTTATTGGTTCTAAGTGATTTGATGACCTGCTTTTTCTTGAACATCGATTTATTTTTCTAAAGGGTTGCCTGCACTATTATTTGTATAATAAATGATGTGTATGGTACCACCAGTTAGTGCAGCGCTTTAGAAAATAATGTTAGACTTTATGGTTGCAGCACAAATGAAGACGCAAGAGTTATTAGGTCTCTGCTTCTGTGAGTTTACAATCTAATTGGGAGGGACAAGTGATACAAAAAATGTAAAAAGTGGTCAGGATGGGTTGATAGAGAGATAAAAAGTTCAGTGTTAGGCAGAGTTGGGATAGGCTTCCCTGAAAAGATACGTTTTCAAGGATCGCTTAATGTGGCCAGAGAAAGAGATAGCTGAACACATTAAGGTAGGAAGTTTCAAAGAATGTGAGAGGCTCTGGACAGATTGGGGTAGGGCGTTCCTGAGGATGGGAGCGGCTCTGGAGAAGTCATGGAGGCAAGCATTGGAGTAAGTGAGGAGGAAGCTCTTAGATAGTAAACTCCTATGAAAAGAGTCCTCCTGCGGCCCAGTCTCCGAAGGGAGGGGATCATGCTCTGCTTCAGTATGTCACAGTACATGCTAACATTCCCTCATTGAACTGTAGCTCAAAAGTGCCAGCAGCACTCATGCAGCCCCAGACCATGACACTCCCACCACCATGTTTGACTGTAGGCAAGACACACTTATCTTTGTACTCCTCACCTGGTTGCCGCCACACACGCTTGACACTATCTGAACCAAATAAGTTTATCTTGGTCTCATCAAACCACAGGACATGGGTCCAGTAATCCATGTCCTTAGTCTGCTTGTCTTCAGAAAACTGTTTGTGGGCTTTCTTGTGCATCATCTTTAGAAGAGGCTTCCTTCTGGGACGACAGCCATGCAGACCAATTTGATGCAGTGTGCGGCGTATGGTCTGAGCACTGACAGGCTGACCCCCCCCCCCCCCCATCCCACCCCTTCAACCTCTCCAGCAATGCTGGCAGCACTCATACGTCTATTTCCCAAACCTCTGGATATGGTGCTGAGCACGTGCACTCTAACTTCTTAAGTCGACCATGGTGAGGCCTATTCTTAGTAGAACCTGTCCTGTTAAACCACTGTATGGTCTTGGCTACTGTACTGCAGCTCAGTTTCAGGGTCTTGGCAATCTTCTTATAGCCTAGACCATCTTTATGTAGAGCAACAATTCTTTTTTTTTAGATCCTCAGAGAGTTCTTTGCCATGAGGTGCCATGCTGAACTTCCAGTGGCCAGTATGAGAGAGTGAGAGCGATAACACCAAATTTAACACACCTGCTCCCCATTCACACCTGAGACCTTGTAACACTAACGAGTCACATGATACCGGAGAGGAAAAATGGTTAACTGGGCCCGGTTTGGACATTTTCACTTAGGGGTGTACTCACTTTTGTTACCAGCGGTTTAGACATTAATGGCTGTGTGTTGAGTTATTTTGAGGGGACAGCAAATTTACACTGTTATACAAACTGTACACTCACTACTTTACATTGTAGCAAAGGGTCATTTCTTCAGTGTTGTCACATAAAAAGATAGAATAAAATATTTATAAAAATGTGAGGGGTGTACTCACTTTTGTGAGATACTGTACATGTATTGTTCATGAAGGTCCCTCACCCCAACACAATTTCAATGTATTGCCTTACTTAGGCCTGAGAGAATAAAATCTCTGATCTCTCTCATTAAAGCATTGTTAACTCAGTTGGGCATATTATAAAGGATAAATTATGCATGCATGAAGCTGTATTGTGTCACAGGAAATATAAAAGCAAAATTATCTCTTTTTTACACACAACATATCAGCATACATACAACTCCAATTTCAAAAAAGTTGGGATGCTGTATAAAATCTACATAAAAACTGAAGGCAATAGTTTGCAAATAGGAAATATATCAAATGTTTAACCACTTGCCGATCCCGCTATAGCTGAAAGACAACTTCAGCATGGTCATCCAGTTTCGGGAGGGCGTTTATTGACGTCCTCCCAGAACCGGCCCCCCTGCGTGCTCTGTTATCGAGGTAAAGGGCCAGTCACAGTTCATCCCATGTAAACAAATGCCAGTTATCGGCATTCCTTTCCTCTGCGCTGTCAGTGTGTAAGGAAAGCCAATAACCGGCTATCCTGTAACAAGGGACATTTACAGAGATAATCAGTGCACTGATCTTCAGTGCAGCCCCATTCATGCCAATCAGTGTCCATCAGTGCAGCATATCAGTGCCCATCGGTGCTGCCTATCAGTGCCGCTTTATCAGTGCAGCCTCATCAGTGCAGCTGATCAGACCCGCCTCATTAGTGCAGCCTCATCAGTGCCCAACAGTACAGCCTCATCAGTGTCCATCAGTGCAGCCTATCAGTGCCTATCCATGCAGCCTCATCAGTGCTCATCAGTGCCCATAAGTGCAGCCTATAAGTGCCCATCAGTGCAGCCTCAGCAGTGCCCATCAGTGCAGCCTCATCAGTGACCATCAGGGCAGCCTCATCATTGCCCATCAGGGCAGCCTCATCAGTGCTCATCAGTGCAGCCTATCAGTGACCACCAGTGCGGCCTATAAGTGCAGCCTATCAGTGCCCATCAGTGCAGCCTCATCAGAGCCCATCAGTGCAGTCTCATTAGGGCCCATCAGTGCAGCCTCATCAGTGCTCATCAGTGCAGCCTATCAGTGCCCATCAGTGCAGCCTCATCAGAGCCCACGAGGGCAGCCTCATCAGTGCTCATCAGTGCAGCCTATCAGTGACCACCAGTGCGGCCTATAAGTGGTCTGTTGCAAAGTGGAAAACTGTTAATTGGGCCAAAGCTCATTTAAAATGGTCTGCTGCAAAGTGGAAAATGGTCTGTTGCAAAGTGGAAAACCGTTCTGTGGTCAGACAAATCAAAATTTGTCATTTATTTTTTCAACCATGGCGCTGCGTCCTCAGGACTAAAAAGGGGCGGGACCTTCCAGCTTTTAATCACCACTTTAAAAGCCTGCATCTCTGATGGTATGGGGGCATTAGTTCATATGGAATGGGCAGCTTGCACATCTGGAAAGGAACCACCAATGCTGAAAGGTATATCCAGGTTTTAGAGCAGCATATGCTCCCATCCAGATGATGCCTTTTTCAGGAAAGGCCTTGCATATTTTAGTAGGACAATGCTAAATGGCATACTGCATCTATGACAACAGCATAGCTTCCTAGTAGAAGAGTCCAGGTGCTTAACTGGCCTGACTACTGTCCAGACCTTTCACCAATGGAAAATATTTGGAGCAGGGGCGTAACTACAGGGGTTGCAGGGGTTGCAATTGCAACCAGGCCCCATCTCCAGGGGGCCTGTGCGGCTCCCCTGTACACCTGGAGAGGAGGGGCGGCATGTAGAGAAATCACCGTCTTCCTTTTTTCTCCTGTAGCTGCAGGAGGAAAATGGAGGAGATTGGTTCCTCTGTATGCTGCCCCCGCCACTCCTCCTATCCAGTACACTTGTGTTCTGCTGTCTCTGGGCACCTGTGTGCTCCCAGGCCCCCCCCCCTACTGTGCTGCCCCCCCCCCCACTGTGCTCCTTCCCCTCTTCTGTCGGCTGCTGCAGGGGATGTGTCACAATAGAGAACCAGGAGGGGGTCTGTAAATATGTAATTTACCAGCTCCTTCCTTTTCTGAATGGACAGAGTCATAGTCAGTGACATTGTAAAAAAATAAAATAAAATGATAAAAAATAATACAATTAAAATATAAAAAAATAAAAACTACTGACACCAGTGGGTAAACTTCCAGGATCGCAAAGGTCTCACTTGCGACCGGGCCCTGGCATTCCACCAGGAGGCTCCAAGATGGCAGGAAGGGGGCCCACTGCAGAACTTGTAAAAGGGTCCCGCTGCAGGACCATAATAAAGGGCCCCGCAACGAGAGTAAAGGGCCCTAGGATCAGTGGGAAGAGCCCCAGGCTTGAAGGGAAGGGCACCAGCCAGTTGGTCCAGGGGGCCCTTCATGGTTTCTTGCACCGTGGCCCTAAAGGTTCTAGCTACGCCTCTGATTTGGAGCATTTTGAAACAAAAAATACGACAAAGAAGATCTAGGACTATTGAGTACTTAGAATCCTATATCAGGCAAGAATGGGTCAGCATTCCTCTCCTAAAACTCCAGCAACTGGTCTCCTCAGTTCCCAGATGTTTACATTGGTAAAAGAAGAGGGGAGGCTACACCGTTCTAAACATGGCCCCACCCCAACTTTTTTGAGATGTGTTGCTGCCATCAATTTTAAAATCACCTTATTTTTTTTCTTAAAATGGTCTATTCTCTCAGTTTAAACATTTGATACATAGTCTTTATTCGATTGTAAATAAAATATGGATTTATGAGATTTGCAAATCATTGCATTCTATTTTTTATGTAGATTTTACATGGCGCCCCAACTTTTTTGCAATTAGTCGTAAAATTGGACACAAAAAAAGTTTGTGCACCCTGTAGTATTATTTAAATTTCTGTATGAATGACTCTTATGATGTCATCTGGTCTCCATCTAAGTGATGCGAACAAACACAGTCTTTATAAAACAACACAGACAACATTTCACGTTGTCATCTCTTTATTGAACAAATGGTTTCACCAATCTATGTCCCTTAATGGAAAAAGTATATGAAGCTCTGGATAAAATGACAAGGCAGAAAGAGAGTAATTGGACTCAAGTATGCCAATCAATGAGATGAGATTAGAGGTGAGGCTTGAAGGTGCTCTTCTAATAAAAAGGGCGCACCAAGTCTGGTTACTGAAGCATTTGCTCTTCTCAAGAAGGAACCACTCATGTAAACTACATTTTCATCAAAAGACATTTGAAGAGGCCTTAGAAAGAAAAAAAAAAAGTTGTAGGGATGCATAGAGATAGAAAAAAATAATTTTGAAAAGTCTGACTACACAGTAAACTAAATCTGCCTATAAATGGAGTTTCCTCCAAACTCAAAAACGCTACATACAACTTAAAGCGAAACTTCACTCGCCCAATCAGCATTGGCTATTTTTAATCCCTATGCTGCTAGTATTAGTAAATAGATATGCAGATAGATTATATTTACTTGTTTTATACACTTTATTTTTATTTTCTTGTTTTTTTTTTAACATTTGTCCAGTTGCTTCCTGGTTTCTGGCCTAGGCCAAAATGATGTCATACATCCCAGGAGTCCTCAGGAGCCTGCATGCCTGGGCTAAGAGCAGATGGATTATTGTGTATAGATTCCACGCCAGGATATCTAATGAACTGGAAAGGCTGCTGCCTACCTCAAATACCCCTACGGGGTACAATAGTGTGCAGAAAAAGAAAAGGAATGGTGGCGATGCCTAAAAACTAATTAATATATGTAGGAAATAAACAGATTAATAAATGCTGTGTGTGATATATACAGTATGAAAATGTGCTCAAATGTGCTTAAGAAAATACATTAACCCTCTTGCCGACCAGTCACATTGACTGTACTGCGGCAAAGTGGCTCGTTATCGTCTGGCGAAGTAGACCTATGTCACCAGACATTCCCCACTCTCGGCGGCGCGCGCGCGCCGCCGGGGGCTAGCTCCCGCTGTATTCAGTCACAGCGGGAGTCGGGCCAGGGGAGGAGCGGCGGTGATCACCGCCGCTCTTCCCCGATCATCGGGGATCTAGTGTGGAAATCCGCCCGTTTGTGTAAAGAAAGCGGGCGGATCTCCTAAGTGACAGGCAGGGTCAGATTTCAGGGTTCAGCATAGCTTAACCTGCGATCTGTCCCTGTGTCACGCAGTCACCTCCCCCCACACACGTCAGTAAGCACCAGGCATACATTAACCCCTCCCTCTCCAATAAAAATTAACCCCTTCCCTGCCAGTGTCATTTTTACAGTAACAGTGTATATGTGTAGCACTGATTACTGTAGTAATGTCACCGGTACCCCCAAAAGTGTCAAAAATATCAGTCAAGGGTCCGATCTGTCCGCCGCAATGTCGCAGTCCCACAAAAAAAATCGCAGGTCGCCGCCATTACTCGTTCAAAAAAAAAAAACACCAAAAATGACAAAAATCTTTCCCGTAGTTTGTAAACGCAATAACTTTTGCACAAACCAATCAAAATACGCTTATTGTGATTTTTTTACCAAAAATATGTAGCAGAAAACAAATTGGCCTAAAATTATAAAAAATGTTGATTTTTACATTTTTTTGGGGGGGAATTTCTTATAAAAAAAATGTGAAAAATAATGTTATTATTTCAAAATTGTCGCTCTTTTTTTTGTTTATAGCACAAAAAATAAAAATCGCACAGGTGATCCAACACCACCAAAAAAAGCTCTATTTGTGGGGGAAAAAAAGGACATCAATTTTATTTGGGTACAGCGTCGCAGGACCGCGCAATTCTTAGTTAAAGTAACACAGTGCAGAATCGCAAAATATGGCCTGGTCAGGAATGGGGTAAAACCTTCCGGTCATAAAGCGGTTTAAAATACTCTCATTGAGAATTTTTTTGTCAAAGACATGGAGCTAAATACATTTTGGCCTAAATATATGACAAAAATTGAATATATTGGATATTTTTTAACTGTCAAAGTAGAAAAATATTGTTATTTTTTCAAAATTGTCGCATTTTTTAATTAATTAAAATCGCACAAGTAATCAAATACCACCAAAAGAAAGCTCTGTTTGTGGGAAAAAAAGGACGTAAATTTCGTTTGGGTACAGCGTCGCACGACCACGCAATTGTCAGTTAAAGTCCCACAGTGCCGAATCGCAAATAGTGGCCTGGACGTAAGAAAGTAAAATCCTCCGGTGGTAAAGTGGTTTAATAAATAAATAATCAATGGAAGCTTATACTAATATATATGTATAAGCCAATACTGAATCAATTACAAATAAATAAATAAATAGTATGAAGTCCAATGATCTCAATGTGCAAAAGTGCAAAAAATCCCAAAAATTAGTCGTGGTGTATATATTATACTCATATATTAGTATAAGCTTCCGTTGATTATTTATTTATTTAATGTATTTTCTTAACCACTTCTGGACCGGAAGGATTTGCCCCCTTCCTGACCAGGCCCTATTTTGCGATTCGGCCGCGCCGCTGTTCTTTCAGAATACCGCTACCTATCAGATTCTGCAACCGGAAGTGACGTACAGACTAGACCAGTGGTGGTGAACCTTGGCACCACAGATGTTTTGGAACTAAATTTCCCATGATGCTCAACTACACTGCAGAGTGCATGAGCATCATGGGAAATGTAGTTCCAAAACATCTGGGGTGCCAAGGTTCGCCATTACTGGACTAGACCAACTTACTACACATGCGCCATTCTTTCCAACATGGCCGCTATGCGTTCCGATAGGTTTCCTAATGTGACGGAACAGGAAGCAGAGGCGGACATCTTCTTGAATTTTTAATTTTTTTTTAGCAGTAAGCTCACCTTATATACTGAATCACAGTATTACATTTCTATTATTATTGTATTCTAGTAAGTATATTGAGAAACCTGCTGGTAGAAGGTGGCGGTGGCCATCTTGGTACACCCCGCACTGCTCAGCGACAAACTGATCATATAGTGAAATAGACTATTTCACAGCGACCGAGTGAAATAGTCTATTTCACTATATAATCAGTTTGTCGCTGAGCAGTGCGGGGTGTACCAAGATGGCCGTCACCACCTTCTACCAGCAGGTTTAGTGAAATATACTATTTCACTTGGTCGTGGTGAAATAGTCTATTTCAGTCTATAAGGTGAGTTTACTGCTAAAATAAATGTAAAATTCAAGACTTGCGTTGGTGTAAGAAGATGTCCGCCTCTGCTCCGTGTTCTGTCACATTAGAAAACCTATTGGAACGCATAGCGGCCATGTTGGAATGCATGGCGCATGCGCAGTAAGTTCTGATAGAACACCGGCTGTGTTGTGATTAGTCATAAGCCGATCAGCGGGTTCCCGACCAATGATTGACCACCAGTGCCCACTGATTGGTAAAGAGGATGACAGGACAGAGGTCTGTGAATGTAAACAATACAGAGCTCTGTCCGATCAGCGGGGATGTGCTGGTTTTTGTTTCTCTGCAGAGTAGGGAATAAAAGCCAGCACATCCCTTGGTAAAAGCACCTCACAGTGAATGCACCAACCATTGTTAATCACACATTTAACACTTTGATCGCCCTACATGTTAAGCCCTTCCCAGCCAGTGTCCATAGTACAGTGACAGTGCATATTTTTAGCACTGCTCACTGTATTAGTGTCACTGGTTCCCATCAAGTGTCAAAAGTGTCAGTTAGTGTCAGATTGTAAGCCATACTATCACAGTCCCACTAGCCATACCAATTACTAGTGTAGCACTGCCCCCTAGAGGGCTGCTGGATATTACACTTTAGGGATTCCCCTGGTTACCCGTAGCAACTGTCTGCAGAAACTTAACACTTTAAGTTCTTAGCTCAGTCAAAGATCGGTCCAGGGGATTTTGTTTTTGTGGTTTTATTGAAATTGGGATAAGAGAAGGGATGAGTGGGATACTCTAACTGTTGACTATTCACAAAGCTGAGGACTTCTAACTTGAGAATGCGGCAAGGTCGCTACTTCATCCAGCCACTTGAATGAAGATGAGATAAGTGTTCCTATAGTATTTCTCTTCAGGGTACTCCCCTAGTACCCCCTTTCTCTCTGGGCTAGCTGACACCCATCCACTGACTACACTCCAGAGTGGTCCCCTTCCTGGGCAGACCCCTGGGCAAGTTCCTCTGTACTCACGACACTGTTTTTCCAGATTCTCCAATGCTCCAACTCCTGTAGTCAGCTCTCCTGGACCTTTGGGTTCATCCTCACACCACCAGTACAACAGGCCGACTGCCTGTGACCACCATCAACTGCTGCAGAAGTGGAGGCAGCCGCCACCCTCCTTCTGGGACTCTGCTTCCCGCCAAAGAACCTCTACTTCATGTGCCCATGGCTTTTTATACCCTGTCCCATAATGCACCACTCTCTGTGCCAACCCCCCTGGGACAGTACCAAAAGCCTATGTGTCATTGGTCAGGTTTCCTCCAGCATCCAACATGCCACCCCATTGGAGCTGGGGACACTCCCTAAGACCAGATGAATCACACACTGGGCACTCTGAGTGGACCTGACTACAAATCCTGCTCCCTGATAAGCAGAGTACATAAATATTTTGCCTGCTGCTCTTCTGGTAAGCAGAGAGAGCCAAAACTATACTCTCTTACCTAGCACCTGACTAGGAGGGTGCTACACTAGTATAAAAAAAAATATGCTAATAAATGTAATATAAAATATTACTAACAGCGCAATGTCTCCAGGGGTGTAATAGGGGTGCTATCCCTATACGCCACAAAATCAGAGGGGTAGGTAGAATGCTAAAGTGCGTATCAAGTCTATATATGAATTAAATCAAGTGAGAGACATGTAAATATAAATGGTACCTTAAAGTGACGTGCAAAAAATATTCACATAAATTCATATAAAGGGCATCCAAGGTAAAGTGCATCCGTGGTGAAATTAAAAATCAAATACAATGCATCATAGAACGATATATTAAGTGTCCATAAAAAGTGCATTAAAAATATTTAAGTGACAAAAAAAAACAAATGAATATTGTCCTTCTAACATGTGTTTTGCGCAAACAAAACACTCATATAAGTGTCCAACAAAGTTCAAAGTGGAAAAAATATACTGTTGGTGAGTTTGAATAGATATATGAAGTATTCACAAAAACTCCTCAAAAATATGGACAAGTGGAAATAAATCTTCCAATTACTGTAGAGTGTAGATATGAAGCAATGGTGGTGACATTTAGCTCTTTTCCTCCTTGCCCTTGTGTGGTCTATGCTCGCTAAGTGAGTTGGTCTGGCTGACTTCCCTTTCAATTCCTGTTCCTGATTTTTGCCCCTCACTACACTGACTTCTGGTTTCCTGACCCGGCTCATCTGATTACCTGCTCTGGCATCCAATCCCTGGCTTCTGTTTTTTTACTATGCTCCTGAACTGTTATTTTTGCCATTTCATTAACCAGTTGCAGACTCTAGATGTAATAGACAAGCCCAAAAACATGTCATCATTGTACACAGGGCGTGTCCATTACATCCAGTTCTTCTACCCTGCTGCCAGGATCCCCCTGTCCCAGTACCCGGCAATTACTCTCTGATTAATCACAGCTGCATTGCCGAGTACACACAGAAGGTTGGCAGCAGCAGCTGACAAAAAAAAAAGCAGTCTGGCAATGTTTATCAAAAACATTGCTCAGGCAATACAGAAAGTTACATTGAAACATTGTATAATTTGTAGCGTTCTGTGTTTTCATCTACAGATCAAAGGGATGAACTTCAATCTGCAGATTAAGAAAGTTAAAGAAGAACTGGAGTCTGCTTACTTAATTTGTAATAAAAACATATTTGCCATTCTGAAATTTCTCTCCAACCACTTTGCATAATATTTGATATATACTGTGATTCTCTACTTTCTAAATATGCTGCAGAAATCTCCCTCCACTAAGTCTGGCTGCAGCCATTTTGACTGTGGGCAGCTGAAGCTGCTGCCTGTTCACTTCCTGGATTTATACAGACACACAGAGGCACACACACACACACACATATATACAGACACACATACACACACCCACACATAAATATACAGACAGACAGACACACTCACACCACTGCTTGCCTGCACATTTCTCCTCATGGGTCTCTGCAGTCTGCTGTAATCTCCACCCTCACCCAGCCCCCTCCAGCTCTGCAGCTCTCATTGGCTCTCCTATGACTCATCCCTCCACCCTTGCTTTCATACTTGCACTAGAGTTAGAGAGAGAGCTGTGCATGATGTCATTAGCCTAGGCTAATTACCAGACAAGAAAGAGTAAGTGGGCTGTATAAGGTGTTTACTGGGAGGACGAGCCGCCGAGACCACATGCACATAATTACGTAGATCTACGTGATTATGCGCAGCCGAGCCGCCCTGCCGCAGGAAATCTGTGTGGGGTGGTCAGCAAGTGGTTGTAAACCCCCCTGTACTATTTGTACCTATAGGTAAACCTATAATAAGACTTACCTATAGGTACTGTAAATATCTCCTAAACTTGCACCATTTAGGAGATATTTACATTGCATGCAGCCGACGACGTCCTCTGCGCATGCCCTCAGAAGGAAAGGCCGCCCGTGCCGTTTCTTCAGAGCCCTGTGCCTTGACCGGTGGCTCTGGCGTGCATGCGCGGGAGTGACGTCACGCTGCTCTTGCCAGTAGCACACCCGGAAGGAAGACGGGCGAAGATGGACGAGGCCTCCAGCGGGAACGACACGGGCTTTGTTTGCAGGTCAGTGTCACATAATGTGCTAGTATGCGTTGCATACTAGCACATTATGCATTTACGTTGCAGGTAAACAAAAAGAAAAAAAATGTTTTTAAGACTTTACTTCCTCTTTAACTGCACTTTCTGTCTCCGTCTGGTGTATGGTTCCTGGCAGTGTCCCCTGCTTGTGTGGTAAGTGTGGGTAAATCACAAAAATAGCTAACCAAATCATTTTGCAGGTAAAATTGTTACCATAAGCTGCAGGTATTCCAATTCCAAAAAAAAAAATAGCTGGAGGGGAGCACACATATGTTAGCAATACCCCTGTCACCTCCACCAATGTTGATGACACAAAGTGAAAGGGAGAACGTCATTCCCCAACATCTGCAGCTCTGTCTCAGCAACGCAGGTGCTGCATTTCTTCTGCCTGCGTGACTCTGTCAGGAGAAGAGACAGAAACAGAACAGCTGAAGCTGACTCCATCTGCCTCTGTAATAAGACAACGCTGCAAGAATGGAAGTGAATAATGAAGGCAGACTCACACCTGGTGCAGGACATCTCACACAGCACAGTGGACCTAGAGGACACCCATGGGGGGGTCAGGAAAAAATGTGTCATTTCTGATTTCTTCTCATTGTGATTGGGAAAAGAAAGTGAAATAAACTATTTTGTATTGTACTTGATATTTATCCCCAATTTTTCACAATACAGGTATCTAGTCCTATCATATATATATATATATATATATATATATATATATATATATATATATATATATATATATATACACTGCTCAAAAAATGAAAGGAACACTTCGTAAACACATCAGATCTCAATGGGGAAAAATCTCATGCTGGGTATCTATACTGATATGGACTGGGTAATGTGTTAGGATCTATACTGGTATGGACTGGGTAATGTGTTAGGATCTATACTGGTATGGACTGGGCAATGTGTTAGGATCTATACTGGTAGGGACTGGGTAATGTGTTAGGATCTATACGGGTATGGACTGGGTAATATGTTAGGATCTATACTGGTATGGACTGGGCAATGTGTTAGGATCTATACTGGTATGGACTGGGTAATGTGTTTGGATCTATACTGGTATGAACTGTGTTAGGATCTATACTGGTATGGACTGGGTACTGTGTTAGGATCTATACTGGTATGGACTAGGTAATGTGTTAGGATCTATACTGGTAAGGACTGGGTAACGTATTAGGATCTATACTGGTAAGGACTGGGTAACGTATTAGGATCTATAATGATATGGAATGGGTAATGTGTTAGGATCTATACTGGTATGGACTGGGTAATGTGTTAGGATCTATACTGGTATGGACTGGGTAATGTGTTAGGATCTATACTGGTATGGACTGGGTAATGTGTTAGGATCTATACTGTTATGGACTGGGTAATGTGTTAGGATCTATACGGGTATGCACTGGGTAATATGTTAGGATCTATACTGGTATGGACTGGGCAATGTGTTAGGATCTATACTGGTATGGACTGGGTAATGTGTTTGGATCTATACTGGTATGGACTGGGTAATGTGTTAGGATCTATACTGGTATGGACTGGGTAATGTGTTAGGATCTATACTGGTATGGACTGGGTAATGTGTTAGGATCTATACTGGTTTGGACTGGGTAATGTGTTAGGATCTATACTGGTATGGACTGGGTAATGTGTTAGGATGTATACTGGTATGGACTGGGTAATGTGTTAGGATCTATACTGGTATGGACTGGGTAATGTGTTAGGATGTATGCTGGTATGGACTGGGTAATGTGTTAGGATCTATACTGGTATGGACTGGGTAATGTGTTAGGATGTATGCTGGTATGGACTGGGTAATGTGTTAGGATCTATACTGGTATGGACTGGGTAATGTGTTAGGAAGGAAAGGATGTCACATCGTTTGATGGAAATTACAATTATCACCCTACAGAGGGCTGAATTCAAAGACATCCCAAAAAAACAAAGTGAAAAAAGATGCAGCAGGCGAGTCCATTTTGCTGAAATTTCATTGCAGCAACTCAGAATGGTCCTCAGTAGTTTGTATGGCCCCGTGTGCTTTTATGCATGTCTGACAACGTCAGGGCATGCTCCTAATGTAACGACGGATGGTGTCCTGGGGTATTTCCTCCCAGATCTGGACCAGGGCATCACTGAGCTCCTGAACAGATTGAGGTGCAACCTAGCAGCGTCGGATGGACCAAAACATAATGTCCTAGAGGTGTTCTATTGGATTTAGGTCAGGCGAGCGTGGGGGCCCAAGGGTAAAGGGGGTGAAGAAATGGTGATACTAGTGATGATGTATGATAATAAGCCTCTTGGCCAAACTAATATTATGGTATGTGTGGTTTTTGCACATATAAGATTCCAGTGCACATATAACAATTGCCAATTTTTATCACATAAAGTGCATCATATGAATACTTCCTCAAATAAATTATAATAAAAATAAAACGTGTATATTAGCAGTGCATACAATAATCAGTGCATATCTGTGCAATACATTAAAAATATACATGCAATGTTCATAAGACCCTGCAACAGTATCTTATGCCAGAGAAAAAAACATATAAGGAATAAAACTGGACGTATGTGAGGCAAAAAAAAAAGTATTTTAAATATGTGAAAGTACTGGTGTTACGTGTCCATTATGCAATATAGTTCAAACAGATCCAAACAAAAAAAATGCTGTGATTGCGTCTACAAAAAAACGCCAGAAGAAAAAACAGTGGATGAATCCTCAGATGTGTACAATGGTGGTGTCACCCTCCATGCATGTGAAGTATGGTGTAAGAATTCAATTGGCAATTGATAGGTTATCCCCAGGAAGACGTCATCTATGACGAAACGCATCGGGAAGGCGTGCTGATGTCACCACGTGATACCCGGAAGTCGGGCGGCGGTGTCCTTTGCATTCTGCCGGTTTATAGCGCTGTTTTTATTCTACTAAATGTGAGTTTTTTACTTTGTGTGCATAATAAAACTATTGTTTGCTACGTACTTCACTATAGTGGCCCTTGTCTTTATATGGTGATACTGCGGGGGAGATTGCTGTCTGAGCTGCCCTGGAAAGCCACGGTACCTAGCGTCCTGTCTTGCATAGTGTGGAGATTTGTGTGTTATCCATCTGAGCTGGTTTGAGATCTGGATCCTTCAAGAAATCCTTGAAAGGCTATATCTTATATCCCATCTGGTAAGCGCAATAGCTTGTCTTTGGCACAAACACATTGCGGAGGAAGATTTACTGAATTCTGGTGGAGGATTTCAACTTTCTTTCACATCCAATTTTCACTGCCTTTTGGACTTTTCCTTTATTTATATATTTTAGATATATGTGAGCATCATTTTGCATGTTGTTATACATTCATTGTATCACACATTATGCATATGGGTCTACAACTCCCTGTTATAAGTTGTGAACCTATGCTGTATTGATGAATTTCTATCACAATTTATATATGTTTATTAACATACATCACTAGTAGCGCAGCTACATTATTGATATTAGGTTATATGTGCACTGGAATGTTACACGTGCAATAACCACACATACCATAGTATTAGCTTGGTCAACAGGCTTATTATCATACATCATCACTAGTATCACCATTTCTTCACCCCCTTTACCCTTGAGATATGCGCTGTTGGTAATAAATATATTACATTCATTTCCATCCTTTACCATTGTGGGTTGTCTACAGCAGCAGTCCTGTTTTCATACATTTTTTTCCTATTCTTCTCTTTTTGGCGCAAGTGTTTTACCACATCACGAGCGTGGTGGCCATTTTTTGGCTTCAATTTCTTCACCCTCCAGGAACTGGCTGCATACTCTTTACCACATGAGGCCGGGTATTGTCGTACACCAGGAGAAACCCAGGAACCACTGCACCAGCGTAGGGTCTGCCAATGGGTCCAAGGAATTAAGGAATTCATTCCAATACCTAATGGCAGTCAGGGTGCCATTGTCTAGCCTGTAAAGTCCCTCCATGGATATGCCATAGGGTGATCTCCTTTTGCTGGTGACTGCTGTGGTTTATATTGAAGCCAAGGGGAAGCCAAGGGGATCTATTGTTGCTGGGGGGAAAACTACTGTTGAGGGGGGTTTATTGTTCCTGGCTGCTGGAACATCTACTAATGCTAACTATTGGGGGATCTATTGTTGCTGGGGTGAATCTATGTTGCACGGGGATCTATTGTTGTGATTACTCAGGTAACTATTGCTGCTTGCTGGGGGTGGAGACAAGGGATGGTGCCCAGAGGTGGGTAGGGTGTGAGACAAGGGATGGTGCCCAGAGGTGGATAGGGTGTGAGACAAGGGATGGTGCCCAGAGGTAGATAGGGTGTGAGACAAGGGATGGTGCTCAGAGGTGGGTAGGGGGGGGGGTGAGCATCTGATGGAGTGCTTGTGAATAATTTTGGCTTGATTAAATCAGAAATTGGCCTTTATGGTGAGCAGCTCTCACTTCTTTGATTTGGAGTATACATAAAAGGTACATGTACCGCGGGCTCATGGTTTTGGAGAGCAAGCTCCTGCATCTGGAAGGTCAGAGAGAAAAGTACAGCCTGCAGTGGAGTATTGTCAGTCTACAGCAAGGGTCTCCAAACTGTCTAAACAAAGGGACTGTTTACCGTCCTTTAGATTTTACTGCGGCTGGACTATGGCTAGTGCAAGTTGAAAATATCCTGGCATCCAGTGGGAGTAAATAATGTCCTATCTTTGGTGTCACTGGGAGGAATAGTGCTCCACCATTGGTGTCAGTGGGAGGAATTGTGCTCCATCATTGGTGTCAGTGGGAGGAATTGTGCTCCATCATTGGTGTCAGTGGAAGGAATAGTGCCCCATCATTGGTATCAGTGGAAGGAATAGTGCCCATCATTGGTATCAGTGGGAGGAATAGTGCCCATCATTGGTGTCAGTGGGAGGAATAGTGCCCATCATTGGTGTCAGTGGGAGGAATAGTGCCCCATCATTGGTGTCAGTGGGAAGAGTTGTGCCCCATCATTGGTATAAGTGGGAGTAATAGTGTCCCATCACTAGTGTCAGTGAGAGTAATAGTGCCCCATCATTGGTGTCAGTGGGAAGAATAGAGCCCTATCGATGGTTTCAGAGGAAAGAATAGTGTCCCATCACTAATTTCAGTGAGAGTAATAGTGCCCCATCATTGGTGTCAGTGGGAGGAATAGTGCCCCATCATTGGTATCAGTGGGAGAAATAGTGCCCCATCATTAGTTTCAGTGGGAGGATTAGTACCGTTGATTGGTGTCAGTAGGAGGAATAGTGTCCCCTCATTGGTGTCAGTGGGAGGAATAGCGCCCTATCAATGCTGTCATTGAGAGGAATAGTGCTCAATCTTTGGTGTCAATTAAAGGAATAGTGCTCCATCATTAGTTTCAGTTGGAGGAATAGTGTCCCCTCATTGGTGTTATTGAGAGGATTAGTGCTCCATCATTGGTGTCAGTGGGAGGAATAGTGCCCTTAATTGGTGTCAGTGGGAGGAATAGTGCCCCATCATTGGTGCCAATGGAAGGAATTATGCCTCATTGTTGGTGTCAGTGAATGGAATAGTGCCCCAATGGCCTGATAAGGACAAGTTAAAGGCCGCAATTTGCAGACCACTGGTTATTAGTATATCTGATGAAAAAACCTTAGCAAGAATTCCTAAAGACCTGGTGAGCACTGTCAAGGGGTCCTCTGGGGTAAATAGGCTGAGAAAGGCCAGCATAGGCTAAAACCAAGCAACTGGTGTCACTGGCTTGTGGGGTCTGTATATATCCCCACCAAAATTTCACATGATAAAGACCTTTCTGATGTCAAATTAATGTTTTTCTTCCCTACTTTCTGCTTGTTCAGGGTGTGATTGGAGTGGAGGGGGGGGGGGGGGACCTACTTACTGTGATCTCACTTTGCTGTGAGGACCCAGCAGGCTTTGCACCCTCCTCCCTCCCCCTGTTCAGGCTGCAGCAGCTCTTTAATCCCCCCCGGCATATCACTCCGATCTAAATATCAAGAGTAATTGAAGTGAAATAAATCAATCGATTTAAAGCAGATGGAAAACATCTCCAGAACTCTCACCTCATTTTCCACGGCAAAGTCTCCTGATCTGTAGCGATAAACAGACTGCAGACCGTGCATCACTTTCTGCAACTTAACTCATCATTATTCTTTATTTTCACATTACAGAAAACACCCGCCAGGTTCCCGGGAGTGAGAAAACCTTTTTCTGTGAGCATCTCTCAGCTATTACTGAGGTGACAGATGTTTTAGACGCTGACACAGCCAGAAAGCACTTGGATACAATACTTTGCCCATATGGAGTTCTAAGCCCCTGGTGTCCAACATGGTATGATGTGTGGCCCTTCGACGTCAGCATTTTTGGTATATGATGTGGGGCCCTTGCCCCTCAGCAGTCTGTAGTGGAAACATTGATTATGGGAATAGCATTGATCTCTACCAGCCTCATGTAAAATCTTCTCAGTTCCCTGTTGTCTTCTGCAGCATCTCCCCACCAACAATGTATCCCGTCCTCAATCCCTGCCCCTCATTCCTTCTATTAGATCCGCAGTCTCCGACACTCCTCTCCGGCATTACATACACTTTATTAAAAGTATTGGAACGCCTGTTTTCACACACACGTGAACTTTAATGGCTTCCCAGTCTTAGTCCGTAGGGTTCAATATTGAGTTGGCCCACCCTCTGCAGCTATAACAGTTTCAACTGTGTCTTTATGGGACTTGCTTTGTGCACTGGTCAAAATACTTTGGTGGAGGGGGGAATTATGGTGTGGGGTTGTTTTTCAGGGGTTTGGTGAAGGGAACTCTTAAGGCGTCAGCATACTAAGACATTTTGGACAATTTCATGCTCCCAACTTTGCCTGCACAGAGACCTGGCCTCAACCTTTGGAATGAACTCTTCTGGGAAGGCTGTCCACAAGGTTTAGGAGTGTGTCTATGGGAAAGTTTGACCATTCTTCCAGAAGCGCCTGAAGTATCCGCTCTAATTCATCCCAATGGTTGAGGTCAGGATTCTGTGCAGGCCAGTCAAGTTCCTCCACTCGAAACTCGCTCATCCATGTCTTTATGGACCTGGTGGGCAGTTATGTTGGAACAGGAAGAGGCCGTCCTCAAACTGTTCCCACAAAGTTGGGAGCATGAAATTGTCCAAAATGTCTTTGTATGCTGACACCTTAACCACTTGCCTACTGTGCACTTAAACCCCCTTCCCATCCAGGCCAATTTTCAGCTTTCAGCGCTGTCACACTTTGAATGACAATTGCGCGGTCATGCTACACTGTACCCATATGAAATTTATATCATTTTTTTCACACAAATAGAGCTTTCTTTTGGTGGTATGTAATCACCTCTGGGTTTTTTATTTTTTACAAAAAAAAAAGAAAAAAGACAGAAAATTTTGAAAAAAAAAAAAAAGTTTTTCTTATTTTCTGCGAGTAAATTTTGAAAATAAATTTTTCTCCCTCGCTGATGTGCGCTGATGAGGCTGCACTGATGGGCACTGATAGGCTGCACTGATGAGGTGGCACTTATGGGCACTGATGAGGTGGCACTTATGGGCACTGATGAGGAGGTACTAATATGCCGCACTGATGAGCACTGATAGGCGGCATTGATAGGCGGCACTGGTAGGCGGCACTGATAGGCGGCACTGCTGGGCACTGAGAGGTGGCACTGCTGGGCACTGATAGGCAGCACTGCTGGGCACTGAGAGGTGGCACTGCTGGGCACTGAGAGGTGGCACTGACGGGCGGCACTGATGGGCACTGATAGGCGGCACTGATGGGCACTGGCGGATGGCACTGATGGACACTGACGGGTGGCACTGATGAGCACTGATGGGCGGCACTGATGAGCACTGATGGGCAGCACCATCAGTGCCCACACTCAGTGCCCATAGTGCTGCCAGTCAGTGCTCATCAGTGCCTAGATCAGCAGGCACTGATGGGCACTGACTGGCAGCACTATGGGCACTGATTGTGGGCATTGATGGGGGCACTGATGGCGGGCACTGTGGGCACTGATGGGGGGGCAATGTGTGTGGTTTTTTTACCTTTTGTAATCAGGGCAGTGGTGATCAGTGCCCTGATTACATTCTCCTGTGTCCCCAGCGGCTGTCGGCTCCCCCTCCTTCCTCACACTGCAGTGTCTGTGTGAGGAAGGAGCGCCGGCGATGAGAGATGATCTCATATGTTTACATATGAGATCATCTCTCATTGGACGGCTTGATCACGTGGTGAATGGCCGCTGTGATTGGCCATTCACCACGATCTGTGATCGGCCGTGTCCAAGGGACACGGCCGACACAGATTCTCCCCGATGCGCGCTCGCGGGAGCGCGCGGGGGGGGTGTGTCACTGGAGGCCGTTTAAAAACGGCCTCCCGAAAATTCAAGACCGCACTGCAGCCGTATATAGGCTGTAGCGCGGATGGGAGGGGGTTAAGGGTTACCTTCACCAAACCTTGGAAAAACAACCCCATACCATAATCCCCCCCCCCCCCCCCTCCATTAAGATATGTGGACCAGTGCAAAAAGCAAGACATGGATGAGCGAGTTTTGGGTGGAGAAACGTAACTGGCCTGCACGTAGTCCTGACCTTAATCCAATAGAACACCTCTGGGATGAATTAGAGTGAAGACTGCGAGCCAGGCCTCTCGTCCAACATTAGTGACTGACCTCACAAATGCGCTTCTGGAAGAATGGTCACACATTCCCATAGATGGACACTTCTAAACTTTGTGGACAGCCTTCCTAGAAGAGATGAAGCTGTTATAGCTGCAAAGGGTGTGCCAACACAATATTGAACCCTATGGACTAAGACTGGGATGCAAATAAAGTTCATGTAAGTGTAAAGGCAGGCGCCTCAATACCTTTGGTAATATAGTGTATATTGAACATTTTGGTGGCCCTTTGGTGATGTCGGGGGCTGCATTTGACCTCTTTCCACCCACTATAGCCGAAGATGGCGTACATTGCCTGGAGGGCGTCCATAGATGTCCTCCCGTGATCGCGCTGACTGTGTGGCAGCCCACTCTGTGATCGCTGTGTCCTTATCGCTCCGTCCTTAAGACGCGGCTGATCATCGCCCTTTACCACCTGATTAGCTGTGTTCCAATGACAGCTGATCACGATGTAAACACAAGTTGGTTATCTCCATTCCTTTCCTTATGCTGACAGCATGAGGAGTGGAGAACCGATAACCAGCTTGTGTTAAAGGGACATTGACAATCAGGGCACTGGTGTGCACCAGTTAGCATAAAAAAATAAGCACTGAAAAATAATAAGTAATATCTCAAAAATAGTGATACATCAAGAAAAGTTCCATAGATCCTGAAAAAAAAAAACATTTCAAAGTGCAAAGAAAGAAATCCACCAAAAATATATAAATCTTCTAGCAATCACACAATGCCACAGACCCAGAGTTCAAATAGACATTGTGGCCCATCCTCCTGACGATGTCATCTGTGACTAAACGCATCAGTGGGGCTTTCGGGAGTGACATCATCAGGCACCACAAACTGCTTATTATTTAATATTTTTCTATGCTAATTTCTGTATGCTGATTGGTTTTTGAAAACATATAAACACAGTATCATATAATATTGTTAATATTCATATAATACAGGGCTGCACTTCTCTTTTATACATATTTATTCTGGGCTTAGTATCACAAGCTTTGTTGGTGTTAGCAGCTACATTGCAAGGATATACTTAAGAGCAGAGTATTTTCTGATTATCTACTGTACATCTTGCAAATGCCAGCAATAAAGGATGCAAACACATGATGAACAAGATGCATGTAACTCTGATATATCTTCAGGTCGCACCCTGCTGGTTACCCTCTAAGACTCCCTTGGGCTGTGTAATGTCATATTTACCCTTTATCTCCTCTGTAACTTTGTTGCAATGTAGGAGCAATTGTACTGCCATGTCTTCCTTAATTAGAAGTTCACAGCTATTACGCTGTAACAAATGTAGTCACATTTGCTGCAATGTAATCAGCTGGCATGCTATCAGATGGGAGGATTACTCTTTGGAAGAAAAAAAACGATATATGCAGCTTTTTAGCAGAGCGTTGCTTATGCCCATGAAAACTGCAGCACCGTGCAGTGCGATGGTAAGCTGCGTAGTAATAACATTTACTACCTACATGTCCTGCCAGGACATAAAGCTCACTGAAATCCTCCAGCAACCGGCGAATAAGGTATTCTGGCCCTCTCATAGGAGGTCAACCCAGAAGCCATACTCAACCAAGGATCCATGGAACCCCAGGGTTCCTCCAGAGGTTTCTAGGGGTTCCTGGACCTGTGGCTGACTGAACTTCCATTTCATGGTGCCTGCACTGTTCTGGGGCCAACACCGCTTGGCAGAGCCACCAACAGTGGTGGCTGGTGAATAAAAATTTGGGGGGGGAGGCGACAAAACCAACACCCCCGGCGGCAATCTGATCTACCACCCCCTCTCCCTCCTTCCTCCCCCCTCCAGCTGGACAGCCAGCATCCTTACCTGCTCCTTCCTGAGTGGCTGTGAGTCTCCTCCGGGTTCCTCCAGAGGTTTTTAGGGGTTCCTGAACTTGTGGCTGACTGAACTTCCATTTCATGGTGCCTGCACAGATCTGGGGCCAACACCGCTTGGCAGAGCCACCAATAGTGGTGGCTGGTGAATAAAAATTTGGGGGGGGGGGGGCTTCAAAACCAACACCCCCCCGGCGGCAATCTGATCTACCAACCCCTCCCTTCTTCCTTCCCCCCTCCAGCTGGACAGCCAGCATCCTTACCTGCTCCTTCCCGAGTGGCTGTGAGTCTCCTCCGGCTGTAAGTTTCCTCCCTCTTCCTGGCCAATGGCCAGTAAAATCGCTTCTCTTTTTAGCCAATCACGAAAGGGGTCTCACGATTGGCTGGGAGGAGAGTCAGTGCTCTGTGCCCCGAGCCCACCCTTGAAGGCTATTAGAGCCTCTGGCTCTAATCACGTGCTAAATAAATCCCCTATTGGAATCCATGCGTCCGGCGCCCTGCATGTAGATTAGGGGGCCGGATGCATGGATATGGGGGGCGGCACCCCTGAGCCCCCAATGGACCGGCCGCCACTGGCCACAAATGATCTGTTCAGATGTCTGTAAGGGCTGGCATTCTAACTACCATTGCAATGGTGACATGTTTTCCACTGACCCCCAATGAAATGGCTTTTAGCAGGGGCCCCCCCGAGACAACAACTTATCCACCAAGGTACGTCTAAAAACGGCATGGGAAAAAAGTGGTTTAGCGAGAAGTTCGGCTTTTTTCAAAAATCATACTTGGACCAATGCTGCATCTGTTCCCCCGCTGCCTCTAATACTAATACCCAAATGATCAAACACCGCTGATCGCTCGGTTCTCAGAGATCTATGAGCTGAGAGCTGGTGACTGTCTCTGACCCCCCAGTGCTCACTGTAGCTCTGGGCTATGGAGGGCATAGGAGCGACTGGATCAGGCTCTCAGCGTCTCGCCAGGTGCCATTACAGGGTTGTGGGCAGATCCCAACTTTATGGTCACGATCTTGCCCCAGCCTGGACCGACTCTGTGACGTCAGCTCGCTGTCTGCCGAAAACATAGGTTGCTGGTCACAGGAGTGCAGATGAGCTTTCGGTGTACTTCTCCTTTAACTACTTCAGCTCCGGAAGGTTTTACCCCTTAACCTTCCTAGCGGTATTCCCGAGCGTGGCTCGGGGTTAAATTTCACAGCCAAAAGCGGTAACCCCGAGCCACACTCGGGGTACCGCTAGGAAGATCGCTGGATCCTGAAAGCGGATACTATTCAAAATAAAAAAAAATCACATTAGTTTGCCCCCCAGTGCCCTTTCCTGCAGTTTTACTGTACTTTTTATAGATATATCTATATATATACATATATATATATATATATATATATATATATATATATATATACATATATATATATATATATATATATATATATATATATATACATATATGTGTGTGTATATATATATATATATATATATATATATATATATATATATATATATATATATACACACATACATACATACATACGTTAACTTATTTGTAGTTTTTTATTATATTATAATTTATGATTTTGTGTTTCAATCTTTATCATACCTGAGATGTTATAAAGAAGAACGCACAGTAAAAAAATCCTATGTAAATAGTTGGTTTGGGCTGCTCATTCTTAAGAATTACATGTAAAATAATTGTCCTGCTTTCAGCACCTAAAATCCGAAAGAATCATACCGCCAGGGAGGTTAAAGACCAGGCCATTTTTTTGTGATTCGGCACTGCGTTACTTTAAATGCCAATTGCGCGGTCGTGCGACGCCGTACCCAAATACAATTGTTGTCCTTTTTTTTCCCCCACAAATATAGCTTTCTTTTGGTGCCATTTGATCACCTCTGCTTTTAAAAAATACAAAGGTGTTGATTTACTAAAGGCAAATAGACTGTGCACTTTGCAAATGCAGTTGCTCCAGAACTTAGTAAATGAGGTAAGGCTTCACTTTGCAAAGAACACCCAATCATGTGCAAGGAAAATAAAAAAAAAAAAACAGCATTTTTTGCTTGCACATGATTGGATGATGGAAGTCAGCAGAGTTTCTGCTCATTTACTGAGCTCTGGAGCAACTGCTCTTGTAGAGTGCACAGTCTATTTGCCTTTAGTGAATTAACCCCAAACTTTTTATTGGGGGGAGGGGGAGAACAGACATTTTAACAAACAATGCAGATTTTAACATGTGTGCAAAAAGATTACAAGGTTTCCCCTGTAGGCAAGCAGTTAAATTCTCTAGGGTTGAAGGGAGAATGTTGAGAAAGGCCGCAATACATGATCGGTAATCTAGCAGTTTTTACAGGTGGCGGGAGGGGACGCCCCCCTCTCCTCCCCTCCCCCTGCCGCCCCCTCTCACCACCCTCTGATGCTTGCACCGGCTTGCCCGTGCACTCGGCGAGCTAGAGAAGGAATCGGCCAGTAGCGGCCATTTACCAAAGGGCTGACCGAGGACCTATGACCTTCAGAGACCGGGCGCGACATTATGACGTCACATCCAGCCTCGGCAGATGTAAACACTGCCGTTTCTTCGGCTGGGAAGCCAAATTCTTTTTTTTTTTTTTTTTTTTTAATCTCAGGCTTTCCAGCCAACTGGCATCTGGGGATTTATAAGCTGTAAAGTGGACCTGTCATGCCCTATTCCTATTACAAGGGATATTTACATTCCTTGTAATAGGAATAAAAGTGATAAAAAAAAATGTAGAGGGAAAGTGTCAAAATATAAAAATAAAAGTAAAATAAACAATAATAAAAAAAAAAAAAATTAAAGTGCCCCTGTGCCCAGGTGCTCGCACGCAGAAGCGATCGCATACGCATATGTAAATCTAAACTGGTAACCTGTAAAAAAAATGTAAAGAGTCGCCTAAGGGATTTTAAAATACCGACGTTTGGCGCCATTCCACGATTGTGTGCGCAATTTTAAAGCGTGACATGTTAAATATCTATTTACTTGCCGTAACATCATCTTTCACACTATACAAAAAAATCTGGCTAACTTTAGTTTTTTTTTTTTTTTGTTAATTCATGAAAGTTTTTTTTTTAACCCAAAAAAAGTATATGAAAAATTGCTGCGCAAATACCGTGTGACTTGAAAAGTAGCAACGACCACCATTTTATTCCCCAGGGTCTCTGCTAAAAATCAATACATAATGTTTGGGGGTTCTGACTAATTTTCTAGAAAAAAAAAATGTAAAGGGAAAGTGTCAAAATATTAAAATAAAATTAAAATAAATAAAAAAAAAAAAATGTAAAGCGCCCCTGTGTCCACGTGCTCAGACGCAGAAGAGATCGCATATGTATGTCGCACCCGCATATGTAAACAGCGTTCAAACCACACATGTGAGATATCGCTGCGAATGTTAGAGGAAGAGCAATAATTCTAGCCCTAGACCTCCTCTGTAAATCTAAACTGGTAACCTGTAAAAAAAATTTAAAGAGTCGCCTAAGGGATTTTAAAATACCGAAGTTTGGCGTCATTCCACGAGTGTGCGCAATTTTAAAGCATGACATGTTAAATATCTATTTACCTGCTGTAACATCATCTTATACATTATACAAAAAAATCTGGCTAACTTTAGTGTTTTTTTTTTTTTTAAATTCATGAAAGTTTTTTTCTCAAAAAAAGCATATAAAAAATTGCTGCGCAAATACCGTGTGACATGAAAAGTTGCAACGACCACCATTTTATTCCCCAGGGAATAAATTCTAGCCCTAGACCTCCTCTGTAAATCTAAATTGGTAACCTGTAAAAAATTTGAAAGTGTCGTCTATGGAGATTTTCAAAGTGCCGAAGTTTGGCGCCATTCCACGAGTGTGCTCAATTTTAAATCGTTACATGTTAAATATCTTTTTTCTTGCCGTAACATCATCTTTCACATTATACAAAAAAATCTGGCTAACTTTATTGGTTTTTTTTTTTTAAATTCATGAAAGTTTTTTTCCCAAAAAAAGCATATAAAAAATTGCTGCGCAAATACCGTGTGACATGAAAAGTTGCAACGACCACCATTTTACTCCCCAGGGTCTCTGCTAAAATTCCTATATAATGTTTGGGGGTTCTGACTAATTTTCTAGCAAAAAAATTAATTCATGAAAGTTTTTTTCCCAAAAAAAGCATAAAAAAAATTGCTGCGCAAATACCGTGTGACGTAAAAAGTAGCAACGACCACCATTTTATTCCCCAGGGTCTCTGCTAAAAATCCTATATAATGTTTGGGGGTTCTGACAAATAATTTCATGCTGCCTGTCCATCTCTTAGGGTAATACTCCCAAATAATAAAAATCACTCAACTAGTAACACTGACTTACGGAGTATATTGTAGTATATTATATAGTTAAGTATAATGATCTGCTGCTTATGATTGCAGACCCCCCCCCCCCTTCACATGTAATGTTTCTGGGGAAATAATTAATCTCTTTTGAGATTACAAAGCCATAGCCAGAGGACGGTATGGAAAGACAAATCTACATTGAAGTCAGCTTCCTGCAGACTTGCCCCATTTGCTGTCCAAGATGATATAAAAAAAAAGCTTGTGGTGAGTTTAGAGCCGTAACATGTACTGTATGTGATTGCCTCGGGCCACTGTGAATTTATATAGCACAAATGAGTAATTGAACCATATTAATGCTCACATTGCATTACAGCGGCCTGCCTATTACTAGATAACTAGCAAATGATGGTAACAAATTAAAAAAAAGGGGGGGTAAGGAAATAAATATCTTGTTGTATGCTTGGTTCCAGCTCTTTCCATAAACAACATCCTGACACAAGTTGTATAGGCAGAATTCATTCTGATAAATTTCACACAATGGAATTTGTCCGGGTTCAATGACCCCATTCGAGTGTAGCTAAAGGCCAGGAAACATTGGAACAGACCAGGGCAAAAGACCTTTTCCTTCCAACCCTTGAATTCTTAAGTGCCCTTCTATACTGTAAGAGCATCTCTACATTTATGAAGGGTTCTCATCTGCAGCATTGATTATTATCTCTGTAACTGGGGGAAAATAGCACTACTATCCCAAAAATGTCTAAAATAGCCCACAGCTGCTTCAACCAGGGCCGGTACAAGGAGTGGGCCGGAGGGCGGCTGCCCTGGGCACTGTGGTATTATGTGAGATGGGGGGGCACCACAAGGAGATGGGGGGGGGAGCTGTGTTAAGTGGGGTACACACTAGTAGAAAATCTCCCGAAAATTCCCGTCCGAGGTAAAATTGTGCGATTTTCGGCTAGTGTGTACACAACTTTCAGCAGCCGATGCCGACATTTTCAACGAAAAAAAATGGAGGGACAAAAACCAAAATGTTTATCGTCCGTCCCCAGACAACCAATTTCCGTTTAATGTGTATGCAGTACGTCCGCAAAAAATCGGATACGAAAGACCACGCATGAACTGAAGTTGCTGACGACCCGGAAGTCTAGGAACAAATGTCCCAAAAAAAAAAAATCGGACGAGAAATTTCGTGAACATTTATGTACTGTCAACTAAAAACGGTTATGACTGCTGAGCATGAGAGAGGAAAATCGGAGGATATTTTGTCCGATTTTCGTCAAGTGTGTATGAGCCTTTAGATGGGGGAATTTGGGGGGCAGCAGTGGGTAAGAATTGTTCTAGGAGGGGAGGTTTTGGGGGGGTTTGCTAAGAAAGGTGATTTGGGGGGGATGGGGAAGAGGATTTGTGCTAGGAGGGGGGATTTTTAGGGTATTTGCGCTAGGGGGGAAATTTGGAGGAGGGGGGGATTTGAGGATTTGTCCTAGGAGGAGTGTTTTTTTTTGGGGGGGGGATGTGTGCTGGGGGGATTTGAGGAGAGGAAGGATTTGAAATGGATGGGAAAGGGGGGGGGTAAAGATTTGTGCTGAGAGGGGGATTTCAGCAGGGGGTGGATTTGTCCTGGAAGGAGGGGGAATTTATGCTTTGGGGGGTACCAAAGCATATTAGTGCTCAATTATTATTATTTATTTGGAGGGGGGAGGGATTTTTGCTAACACATAATGCTCATACATCTTGGGGAGGGAGGGGTGGGGGCATAGTTTGGCATGTTCGCCCTGGGCTCTAGGTGGCCTTGTCCCAGCATTGGCTGTAACAGTGAGGACTCTAGGATGTCTGCTGCAGTCTGCTGTACTGTTCCAAACAGTGAGGCTCCTAGGATTGGCCTCCCAAAGACTAAGGGTCCTAGGATGTGTCCTTCATCCTGTCATAGTTTCCAAAAATGTGAGGACCTTAGAAATTGCCTCCCCAATGCTAAGGGACCTAGGAAGTGTCATTCAATCTGGATAGTTTTTCAAACAGTGAGGGCCTTGGATTTGCCTCCCCAATGCAAAGGAACCGAAGATGCGTCCTTCAATCTGCCATAGCCTCCCAAACAGGATTTGCCTCCCTAATAGTAGTAAACCTAGGACGTGTCCTGCAGTCTGCTGTAGTCTTTTAAACCAAGAGGGCCCTAGGATTTGCCTCCCCAAAAGTAAGGGTCCCAGAATGTGTCCTTCAATCTTTCATAGCTTACCAAACAGTGAGGACCCTAGGATGTCTAATACAGTCTGCCACAGCCTCCAAAACTCAACAGTGAGAACTCTATAATGTCAGCTACATTCTGTGATATCCTCCCAATCATTGAGGGCCCTAGGATGCATGCTACAGTTATCCATAGCATCCCAAACTGTGAGGGCCCTAGGATTTGCTTTCGCCAACAAAAAAGGACCTAGGATTTATACTGTAATCTACTGTAGCCTTTGAAACAGTGAGGGCCCCAAGATTTGCCTACCCAACAGTGAGGACCCTATGATGTCTACTACAGACTGCAATAGCCTCCCCAACTGTGAAAGCCCACAGATTTGCCTATCTAACAAAGAGGGCCCCTAGAATGTCTGCTAAAGTCTGCCATAGCCTCCCAAACAGTGGGGGCCCTAGGATTTTCCTCTCTAACAGTAAGGGACTTAGGATATGTCCTGCAGTCTGTTGTGGCCTTTCAAACCATGAGGACCTTAGAACTTGCCTACCCCATTAGTAAGGGGCCTAGGATATGTTCTTCCATCTGCCATAGCCTCCTAAAACAGTGAGGGCCCTAGAATTTGCTTCCCCAATCGTAAGAGACTTAGGATGTGTCATGCAGTCTGCCAAACGCTCCCAAACAGTGAGGGTCCTAGGATTAGCCTTCCCAACAGTGATGGACCTAGGATGTCCTACAGTTCACACCAGCCCCCTGGAGCATTGGGGGTTCTAGGTCTTACCTACTCAATAGTAAAGGACCTAGGATGTGTCCTTCAATCTCCATAGCCTCCCAAACAGTTAGAGTCCTAGGTCGTGCCTACCCAGTAGTAAGGGACCTAGGATGTGTCCCCCAATTTGCCATAAATTCCAAACAGTGAGGGCCCTAGGGTGTTTGCTACAGTCTGCCATAACCTCCCAAACAGTAGGGGCCCTAGGATTTTCCTCCCTAACAGTAAGGAACTTAGGATATGTCCTGCAGTCTGCTGTGGCCTTTCAAACCATGAGGACCTTAGAACTTGCCTACCCCATTAGTAAGGGACCTAGGATGTGTCCTCCTCCAATTCCAAACAGTGACGGCCCTAGGATGTCTGCTACAGTCTGCCATAGCCTCCCAAACAGTAGGGGCCCTAGGATTTTCCGTTGCAACAGTACTGGACTGAGGATATGTCCTGCAGGCTGCTGTAGTCTTTCAAACAGCGAGGGCCTTAGGATTAGCTTTCCCAACAATAGGAACTTCCATTTAAAACCCAAAAACAAATTTATTTTGCAGCCTACGATCCTTAGATGAGATGGCTGCATTTGTTTTCTTTTTTAGAAATTTTTATTTTATTTTCACCTGGGTTTCCAGCCAGTAACACGCTGTCTGTTTTAGGGTGTCTTCAATCTAGGGGTGCGGTAGCATTGTAAGTCTGGAGGGCAGGGCCGCTGTTAGAAATCATGGGGCCCCATACAGCCCTCCTGACGGGGCCCCCCCAACCCCGCCCCCCCCCAAAATCAGCGGTGACTTTATCTGCCTATACCTCAAAAATTGAAAAAAAAGTCCCTCCTCTGCTCCCACCTCCTGATGGGGCCCAGCCAGGGAAATGTAATTTAAGCCCTGGTAAGCAAGTAGAAGTGAGGGTGTGGACTAGTAAAATCAATTTATTCATTTAGGCCGAAATGAACAATGAAGCTGCCCTGGGACCCCCCTTTTTAGCTGATGGGACCTGAGCCCCCCTGTTTAGATGATGGGGCCTGGGGCCCAGTACAACAGGACTGCATGTACTGCCTTATCAGCGGCCCTGCTGAAGGGAGTATAGTGTTAGATGGACTTGCAGATTTAGATGGATTTGGCTAAAAAATTAAAGCTGAACTTTTTTAACCGGTTGCCGAACGCCGCACGACTATTTACTGCGGCGGTCAGCCCGGCCAGGCAAAGTGACGTATATATATATATATATACGTCACTAGCCTAGGAGCCAATAGCGGGCGAGCGCGCGCCCCCGAAGGCGTGCTCTTGCCCCGGCTCGTTCACGAACGAGTCCGTGCGTGTGACCGGCGGACCCGATGTCCGCCGGTCACTCGCGATCGTCTGCCGTGAAGGCAGATGTAAACAAGATGTATGTAAACAAGCCACCTGTCATTCTCCCCTGTGTAGGAATAGTGATCATACGGTTCTGCTATGTAGGACCGTTGATCACTGTTCCTACACCTCAAGCCACAGCCAATCACAGTTAGAATCACGCCCCTAGGGACACACATAACCCCTCCCTCTCAAAAAATAGTTAACCCCTTCACTGCCAGTGTAATTTTACAGTAACAGTGCATATGTATAGCACTGATTACTGTAGAAATGTCACTGGTAACCCCAAAAGTGTCAAAAATGTCAGTCAAGGGTCCGATCTGTCCGCCGCAATGTCGCAGTACCGCAAAAAAAATCACAGATCGCCGCCATTACTAGTTTAAAAAAAAAAACAACAAAAATGACAAAAATCTTTCTCTTTGTTAGTAAACGCAATAACTTTTGCGCAAACCAATTAAAATATGCTTTTTGCGATTTTTTTTTAACCAAACATGATAAAAAAAAATTGACCCAAAATGTTAAAAAATTTTGATTTTTACTTTTTTTATGGGGGAATTTTATATAACAAAATTTGAAAAATATTGTTATTTTTGCAAAATTGACGCTCTTTTTTTGTTTATAGCGCAAAAAGTAAAAATCGCACAGGTGATCAAATACCACCAAAAGAAAGCTCTGTTTGTAAGAAAAAAAGGACGTCAAATTCGTTTAGGTACAGCGTCGCACGACCGCGCAATTGTCCGCTAAAGTCACACAGTGCCGAATCGCAAAATAGGCCCTGGTCAGGAAGGGGGTAAAATCTTCCGGGTGGTTAAAGCCGTTCCAGCAACATTTCTTTACTTTTGGGATAAAAGGTTTTACATGAATATATTACAGCTGATTATTGTAAGCACCCCTGTCGGCGGTAAATGGTTTGTCCCACCCATCTAACTGCCATTTTTCTGGAAAGCTTGGTCTGTTAAATGAATTTAAAAAATAACAGACTTAATGGCAGGATCACCAGGTAAAAATAAAGCTAAAAAGAAATAAACTAAAAAAGAGGAAAAATTAATGCAGCCATCATATCTACAAACTGATAAGCTGCAATATATTACATTTTTGTTTTTAATAACGCTTTAGGTACCTCAGCCCTTCTATCCCTTTTTTTTTTCTAGTCCACTTTAAATTTAAAAAAAAAATCCTTTCATCCAGGGAGTTTTCTCTTTTACTCAATAGAAAAGCTTATTTTCTCAAGAAAATAAAATGAAATTTCACGGGATGAAATATAAAACCAATTTCTTCCATTTTGAGCATGAAATGCGTTTTAAAGCAGAAGAATAAACAGGTATAAGAGAACCACATTTAATTCAGTGACTGTATGTATTCATTAGAAATCCATGAGGCCCCATTTACATTTGTGCATTGCATTAGGTTATTCTAAATTACAGTGGCGACCCGTCCATTCGGGGCACAGGGGTGCCGCCCCCCATCCATGCATCCGGCCCCTAATCTACATGCAGGGCGCCAGACGCATGGATTCCAATGGGGTTTTTTTTTTTTTTTAAGCACCTGATTAGAGCCAGAGGCTCTAATAGGCTTCAAAAAAGGGTGGGTTCAGGGCGCAGAGCATTGCGCCCTAGGCCCACCTAGTTGTGACAATAGTTAATGAATATTCGCTATTATCACACTGATTCTCCTCCTGGCTAATCAGGAAGCGGGTCCGAGACCCATTTCCTGATTGGTCGAATGGAAAAGCCATGGTATTGGTAAAGAAGGAGGAGGAGGAGATGCAGGGGAAGCTCGACCCACGGAGGAGACTGAGGGGGAAGCCGATGCTGCCTGCCCTCCACATGTCAGTCCAGGGTGAGTGAGCCAGGGATCGGGGGGGGGGGGTATGGTGGTGTGCGGGTTCGAAACAGGTGTGGTTGTGGGGGGGGTTTATGGTGTGCAGGCTGGTGTGCTCTGTCTGCCGCCCCCCCCCCCCCCCCGGCCCATGGAGCACCAGCCGCCACTGGTAAATTATCTCATAAAATAAGGCGCTGTTATGGCAAAACTTGCATACTCATTGTACCTAAAATATCTAAAACAGGAGAGTGAAAATCAACCCCCTATAAGTTACAAGAAATGCAAGTAAAAAAAATAAATATGTTATATGAACAGTACATAAAATTATAATATTGTTTGGCAAAAAAATACTTTTTACATCGTTACATAGTTAGTCAGGTTGAAAAAAAGACACAAGTCCATTTGGCTGAACCAATAAAAAACAAAAAACAGTATTGAAAACCCAACCATACAATCCCATATACACAATCCTATACCCGCCGTTGATCCAGAGGAAGGCGAAAAAACCCAGCAAAGCATGATCCAATTTACTACAGCAGGGGGAAAAACTCCTTCCTTATATAGTACATAGCTACATAGTTAGTTAGGTTGAAAAAAGTCCATTTGGCTCAACCAATAAAAAAAAACAAACAAAAAAAAAAACAGTAAAGAAAACCCAAGTATACAATCCCATATACACAATCCTATACCGGCAGTTGATCCAGAGGAAGGCGAAAAATCCCAGCAAAGCGTCGTCCAATTTGCTACAGCAGGGAAAAATTCCTTCCTGATCCCCGGAGAGGCAATCGGATATTCCCTGGATTACCTTTACCTATAAATATTAGTACCCATTTATATTAGACTACATTCACACCTGAGCGTAGCGTTTTTCGCGCGTTTTTTACCGCGATTTTACCGCGATTTTTGCGGCGTTTTTTACCGCGATTTTACCGCGATTTTTACCGCGATTTTTGTGCAGGCGTTTTTAGATTGAATAGAGATCAATGGAAAACGCCTGTAATCTGCCCAAAAAGAAGCTCATGTACTTTTTTGAGCGTTGGGCGTTTTGTATACAGCGTCAAAACGCTCAGATGTGAACAGGGGCCATTGAAATGAATAGGATTTGTCTTGTTGGGCGTTTTGAGAGCTGATCCTAGAGCAGAAAAACGCCCCAAAAACGCCCCAAAACGCCTAGATGTGAACGGAGCCTTATGTACACCCAGGAAAGAATCCATGCCTTTTTTAAAGCAATCTACTGAGCTGGTCAGAACCACCTCTGGAGGGAGTCTATTCCACATTTTCACAGCTCTTGCTGTGAAGAAACCTTTCTTTATTTGGAGACGAAATCTGTTTTTCTCCAGACATAAAGAGTGCCTCCTTGTCCTCTGTGTTGACCTTAACCACTTTACCTCCGCTCACATGGAGGCTACTGCGGCAAAGTGCCGCGATCCCGTCCAGCGACGTAGACCTACGTCGCTGGACTCCGCCCCTTGTGGGCGGCGCTCGCGCGCCGCCGGAGGCTCGCTCCCGCTGTGTTCATTCACAGTGGGAGTCGGGCCAGCGGAGGAGCAGCGGCGATTGCCGCTGCTCTGCCCCGATCGTCGGGGATCGAGTCTGGAGATCCGCCCGCTGTGTGTAAACAGAGCGGGCGGATCTCCATAGTGACAGGGACTGACAGATCGGAGTGTTCAGCATAGCTGGACATCCGATCTGTCCTTCTGTCACACAGTCACCTCCCCCTCCACACGTCAGTAAGCACCAGGCATACATTAACCCCTCCCTCTCCAATAAAATTAACCCCTTCCCTGCCAGTGTAATTTTTACAGTAACAGTGCATATATATAGCACTGATTACTGTAGTAATGTCACTGGTACCCCCAAAAGTGTCAAAAATGTCAGTCAAGGGTCCGATCTGTCCACCGCAATGTCGCAGTCCCGCAAAAAAAATCGCAGATCACCGCCATTACGCGTTAAAAAAAAAACACCAAAAATGACAGAAATCTTTCCCTTAGTTAGTAAACGCAATAACTTTTGCGCAAACCAATCAAAATAAGCTTATTGCGATTTTTTTTTACTAAACATAGGTAGCAGAAAACAAATTGGCCAAAAATGTAAAAAAAATTAGATTTTTACATTTTTTTGGGGGGGAATTTCATATAAAAAAATGTGAAAAATATTGTTATTTTTTCAAAATAAACGCTCTTTTTTTGTTTATAGCGCAAAAAGTAAAAATCGCACAGGTGATCAAATACCACCAAAAGAAAGCTCTGTTTGTGGGAAAAAAAGGACGTAAATTTCGTTTGGGTACGGCATCGCACGACCGCGCAATTGTCAGTTAAAGTCGCACAGCGCCGAATCGCAAAAAGTGGCCTGGACGGAAGACAGCAAAATCCTCCGGTGGTAAAGTGGTTAAATTGAACAACTCAACACCAAGTTCACTATATGGACCCCCTATTTTTTTATTCATGTTGATCATATCCCCCCTATCTCCTCTTCTCAAGAGAGAATAAATTCAGTTCCTCTAATTTTTTCTCATAGCTGAGCTCCTCCATGCCTCTTATCAGTTTGTTTGCCCTTCTCTGCACTTTCTCCAGTTCCCAGATATCCTTTTTAAGAAATGGTGCCCAAAACTGAACTGCATATTCCAGATGAGGTCTTACTAATGATTTGTACAGGGGCAAAATTATATCTCTCTCTCTGGAGTCCATGCCTCTGTTAATACAAGAAAGGACTTTGCTTGCTTTGGAAACTGCAGCTTGGCATTGCATGCTATTATTAAGCTTATGATCTATCAGAACACCCAGATCCTTCGCCGCTATGCATTCCCCCAGTTCTACTCCCCCTAGTATGTATGATGCATGCATATTCTTACCCCCCAAGTGCATAACTTTACATTTATCAACATTAAACCTCATTTGCCACATAGTTGCCCAATGAAACAGTGCATTGAGGTCAGCTTGTAAGTTGGAGACATCCTGTAAGGAAGTTATTCCACTGCAAAGCTTGGTGTCATCTGCAAAGACTGAAATTCTACGTTTAATCCAAGACCCGATATCATTTATAAAGATATTAAAAAGTAAGGGTCCCAACACTGAACTTTGGGGTACACCCCTGATAACCTTAGACCATTCAGAGTAAGAATCATTAACCAGTACTCTCCGAATTCTATCTTTTAGCCAATTTTCTATCCATTACAAACCGATCTTTCCAAGCCAGTAGACTTTACCTTACACATTAGCCGTGTGTGGGGAACTGTGTCAAACGGTTTTGCAAAATCCAAGTATACCACGTCCACAGCCACCCCTCTGTGCAAGTATACCACGTCCACAGCCAGCCCTCTCCAAGTATACCACGTCCACAGCCACCCCTCTGTCCAAGTATACCACAGCCACCCCTCTGTCCAAGTATACCACATCCACAGCCACCCCTCTGCCCAAGTATACCACGTTCACAGCCACCCCTCTGTCCAAGTATACCACGTTCACAGCCACCCCTCTGTCCAAGTATACCACCTCCACAGCCACCCTCTGTCCAAGTATACCATGTCCACAGCCACCCTCTATCCAAGTATACCATGTCCACAGCCACCCCTCTGTCCAAGTATACAATGTTTACAGTCATCCCTCTGTCCAAGTATACAACGTCCACAGCCACCCCTCTGTCCAAGTATACTACGTCCACAGCCACCCCTCTCCAAGTATACTACGTCCACAGCCACCCCTCTCCAAGTATACTACGTCCACAGTCACCCCTCTGTCCAAGTATACCACGTCCACAGTCACCCCTCTGTCCAAGTATACCACATCCACAGCCACCCCTCTGTCCAAGTATACCACGTCCACAGCCACCTTCTGTCCAAGTATACCACGTCCTCAGCCACCCTTTGTCCAAGAATACCACGTCCACAGCCACCCCTCTGTCCAAGTATACCACGTTCACAGCCATCCCTCTGTCCAAGTATACCACGTCCACAGCCAGCCCTCACCAAGTATACCACGTCCACAGCCACCCCTCTGTCCAAGTATACCACGTCCACAGCCACCCCTCTGTCCAAGTATACCACGTCCACAGCCACCCCTCTATCCAAGTATACCACGTCCACAGCCACCCCTCTGTCCAAGTATACCACGTCCACAGCCACCCCTCTATCCAAGTATACCACGTCCTCAGCCACCCTTTGTCCAAGAATACCACGTCCACAGCCACCCCTCTGTCCAAGTATACCACGTTCACAGCCATCCCTCTGTCCAAGTATACCACGTCCACAGCCAGCCCTCACCAAGTATACCACGTCCACAGCCACCCCTCTGTCCAAGTATACTACGTCCACAGCCACCCCTCTATCCAAGTATACCACGTCCACAGCCACCCCTCTGTCCAAGTATACCACGTCCCCAGCCACCCCTCTGTCCAACTATACCACGTCCACAGCCACCCCTCTGTCCAAGGTTTTACTTATCTCCTCATTTTTTGATGATAATAATAGTGACAATCCACTAAAATATAGTGCCAATAATCTGTGATGCTCTCCAATCACTGTGACCACAACCAGTCAATGTGATCTTCTGCCTTAAAACAAGTGATCCACCTTGTGAAAGACAGAAATACTGCGCTCCCCAGGTCCCAGGGACCACTAGGCTTTGTATGGATAAGATTGCCAGACCATCCAGACATACCATTTTCTGTTGCAGGGGATGCCAGAAATCTGACTTGTATCTTAGTGCAGACTTCTGGGAAAATTGGTGAGCCAATCACACAAGCAGGAAATGATGTTTCTGGGGGTGTGGTCAGTATACATTCTGTGTACAGAACAGCTCCAGACGGCCATATTGCATTGCATTTTCAGAAAATTTCAACAGCTGCAGATTGAAAAGGAAATGTAATTTTTAATAACATTCAATTACAATATGATTTGTGTCGCAATTGTATATGCTATATTGTTTTTTCTATATTTTCTATTTTTTTTTTCTCATGAAAGTGGAGTTACCCTTTAAGTTGATGTACATTGCATTACGTTTTTTTGTATGTTACAATAAAAAAGCCTAATGAAATGGAGAGACTTCCTAAAGATTATACAGAAAAGCACAGCAATGCACTATGGAGGGTTGCAGCGCTTTTTTACACTTTTTTTTTAAATTAATTTTATGGGGCTAACAAGCCTCCGTGTGATAGCTTTGGGCAGGTAAGAGGCCCCCTTAATAGGACATCAGTTTTTTAGATGCCCCCTGTCTCCCCTGCCCCTCAAAGCAGCTAATTATGCACAGATTTTGCTTGACTAGCTGCTTCCCTGGCTGTGACAGCTTTGGAGCAGAAGAGGAAGCCAAATTATATCAAGTGTAGCGAGATATATTAGCGTGTTGGAGTAATAATACATTGCCATATCACTTGCAGAGATATATCTTAATTGCCAACTGACCATCTTATTTAGCTTAACTAGTATTCATTGATATTCCAGTTACCGTTCCTAGTTCGGGGTCAGATTTTATTACCAGGGAATAGACTGACACCCAAAAGCAATGACTCACGCCATTACATGGCACAGTGATATTTGGAAAAAACATGTGAATCACTTCAATCAGACTGGTGCGTGTTCTTCAAAAAACAAGTAACAGTGCCAATAGATGAGAAAAGTAAAACTATACATTAAGGCTGCAGGTTCAATTAATTGCTGCTATGTTTTTAGCTTCTTCATCCGCTTTTACTTATTATTTATTTAAAATCAATTTTCTCTGGTTTTTATTATTATTTATTTACTCAATATTATTTATTTAATTTTGTCCTATTTATTTATTTATCTTTTTTAGATTAGAGGTTAGGGTTAGGGGTTGGGGTTAGTATTAGGGTTAGGGGAACAGGGTTGGGGTTAGTATTAGGGGTTGGGATTAGTTTTAGGGTAGGGGTTAGGATTAGGGGTTGGGGTTAGTATTACGGTTAGGGGAACAGGGTTGAGGGCTGGTATTAGGGTAGGAGTTAGGATTAGGGGTTGAAGTTAGTATTAGGGTTAGGGGAACAGGGTTAGGGTTAGTATAAGGGTAGGGGTTAGGATTAGGGGTTGAGGTTAGTATTAGGGTAGGGGTTAGGATTAGTGGTTGGGGTTAGTATTAGGGTAGGGGTTAGGATTAGGGGTTGGGGTTAGTATTGGGGTTAGGGGTTAGGATTTGGGGTTAGTATTAGGGTTAGGGCTTAGGGTTAGGGGTTGGGGTTAGTATTAGGGTTAGGGGAACAGGGTTGGGGTTAGTATTAGAGTTAGGATTAGGGGTTGGGGTTAGTATTAGGTTAGGGGTTGGGGTTAGTATTAGGGTTAGGGGTTGGGGTTAGTACTAGGGTTAGGGGATAAGATTAGGGGTTGGGAATAGTATTAGGGTTAGGGGTTGGGGTTAGTATTAGGGTTAGGGTTTGGGGTTAGTACTAGGGTTAGGGGATAAGATTAGGGGTTGGGGTTAGTATTAGGGTGAGGGGTTAGGATTAGGGGTTGGGGTTAGTAAGTATTAGGGTTAGGGGAACGGGGTTGGGGTTAGTATTAGGGTTAGGGGTTAGGATTAGGGGTTGAAGTTAGTACTAGGGTTAGGGGAACAGGGTTGGGGTTAGTATTAGGGTTAGGGGTTAGGATTATAGGTTTGGGATCGTATTAGGGTTAGGGGTTAGGATTAGAGGTTGGGGTTAGTATTAGGGTTAGGGGAACAGGGTTGGGGTTAGTATTAGAGTTAGGATTAGGGGTTGGGGTTAGTATTAGGTTAGGGGTTGGGGTTAGTATTAGGGTTAGGGGTTGGGGTTAGTACTAGGGTTAGGGGATAAGATTAGGGGTTGGGAATAGTATTAGGGTTAGGGGTTGGGGTTAGTATTAGGGTTGGGGTTAGTACTAGGGTTAGGGGATAAGATTAGGGGTTGGGGTTAGTATTAGGGTGAGGGGTTAGGATTAGGGGTTGGGGTTAGTAAGTATTAGGGTTAGGGGAACGGGGTTGGGGTTAGTATTAGGGTTAGGGGTTAGGATTAGGGGTTGAAGTTAGTATTAGGGTTAGGGGAACAGGGTTGGGGTTAGTATTAGGGTTAGGGGTTAGGATTAGGGGTTGGGGTTAGTATTAGGGGTTAGGATTAGGGGTTGGGGTTAGTATTAGGGTTTGGAGTAAGTATTAGGGTTAGGGGTTAGTATTAGGGTTAGAGGTTAAGGGATAGGGTTAGTATTAGGGTTAGGGTTAGCAGTTGGGGTTAGTATTAGGGTTAGGGGTTAAGGGTTGGGGTTGGTATTAGGGTTAGGGGTTATTTATGTGTGATCTAATGTTTATTTGCTCATTCTTTTCTAAGTGCTATCAATGCAAGGTATCTTTTACCTATATGATAACCGGAGAGCGTTCAGTCTCTTCTTGCTTTGTACTTTTTCTTTTTGTTATCCCTAATAAAAAGATTGGAGTACAAAGGATTAGGGGTAAGGATTAGCAGTTGGGGTTAGTGTTAGGGTTAATATATGTATTTCATTTTTTATTTTAATATTGCTATTATTATTTTTATTATTATTAATATTATTATTATTACTACTACTAATGTATGTATTTATTTATAATTATTTCTTTTTTTGTGTATTTATAATTATTATTATCATTAGTATATTATTTGTTTATTTTTATTTGATTATTGACTAACAAATTAAAGCTAAACTCCCTGACACACAAGCCAAAACATCAGGTTCATACACAGGAATTATAGCTATACAGTATAAGGGAGAAAATATAAACCTTTTGTAGTCAACCCTGCATAAAGATAAGGATAATTTTAATGTCATTCTAGAACACATATGTCAAACA
The DNA here is from genome assembly GCF_965119305.1 of Pelophylax lessonae. NCBI lineage: Eukaryota > Metazoa > Chordata > Amphibia > Anura > Ranidae > Pelophylax > Pelophylax lessonae. The sequence goes on along the minus strand of NC_138776.1, from coordinate 17,422,362 downwards.
CAAGGCCCGTGGGCCGAATGCGGCCCACCAGGCCTTGTCATGTGACCCTCACACCCAGTTTTGCAGCCAGAATGAGGTGGAACTCCATTCCACCACCTCTGATTCTCCCCCACTGCTCACACTTGTAAACACAGAAGCCTTTTATGTTTACAAGGGACAGCATCTCCTGGATTCTGAGAGAGAGAACAGGAAGCTTTGGGGGGGTTGGTGATGGGTTTGTCACACTTTGCATAGCGCACCCCTAAACCCTGCACTCTACACAGCGTGCCCCTGAACCCTGCACTCTGTGCGTAACGCCTTCATAAACCATGCACTCTGTGCATAACGTACTCCTGAACCCTGAACTCTGTGCATAATGCACTCCTGAACTCTGCACTCTGTATGTAGCATCAGCTGATCTCTGCATTCTATTCATAATGCACTCCTGAACCCCGCACCCTGTGCATAACGCACTCCAGAACTCTACATTCTGTATGCAGCGTCAGCTGATCTCTGCATTCTATTCATAACACACTCCTGAACTCTGCACCCTGTGCATAACGCACTCCTGAACCCTGCACTCTGTATGTAGCATCAGCTGATCTCTGCATTCTATTCATAATGCACTCCTGAACCCCGCACCCTGTGCATAACGCACTCCAGAACTCTACATTCTGTATGCAGCGTCAGCTGATCTCTGCATTCTATTCATAACACACTCCTGAACTCTGCACCCTGTGCATAACGCACTCCTGAACCCTGCACTCTGTATGTAGCATCAGCTGATCTCTGCATTCTATTCATAATGCACTCCTGAACCCCGCACCCTGTGCATAACGCACTCCAGAACTCTGCATTCTGTATGCAGCGTCAGCTGATCTCTGCATTCTATTCATAACACACTCCTGAACTCTGCACCCTGTGCATAATGCACTCCTGAACCCTGCACTCTGTATGTAGCATCAGCTGATCTCTGCATTCTATTCATAATGCACTCCTGAACCCTGCACCCTGTGCATATCGCACTCCTGAACCCTGAACTCTGTGCATAATGCACTACTGAACTCTGCACTCTGAATGTAGCATCAGCTGATCTCTGCATTCTATTCATAATGCACTCCTGAACCCTGCACCCTGTGCATAACGCTCTACTGAACCCTGCACCCTGTGTATAATGCACTCCTGAACACTGCACTCTGTATGTAGCGTCAGCTGATCTCTGCATTCTATTCATAACGCACTCCTGAACTCTGCACTCTGTATGTAGCGTCACCTGAACTCTACATTCTATTTGTAACGCACTCCTGATCTCTGCACTCTATATGCAGCATAATCCTAAACTATGCACTACGTACGTAGCGCACCTCCGATACAACTGGGCAACCATACTGCTAATGCGGCCCATGATAAAATTGAGTTTTACACCCCTGTTCTAGAACATGTTGTACATGAAAGGGAAAAAATACTCCCGTCCCAGCAGTAACAAAAATAAAATCATGAAGAAACACACACTCTAGTACACAATAGAAAAAAAAAAAAAAGTATATAAACATAAGTATAAAAGTGTATTATAATAAAAATTATTATTATTATTATTATTGTTATTATTATATATTTTTTAATTATTATTATTATTATTATTATTATTAATAATAATAATAATAATAATAATGAGCAGTGTGTTCAATGGGAATAATTGCACATATGAAGCAGCAGTGTTTTTGGTGAGATTGCAGTGACATCAATCATAAAGTGTAGAATTATCAATCTCAAATGGCAGCGATATCCTGGAAAGAGATAATAATGATAATAGCTGAAGTTGTTCAGTATGATGCAGAATTCGTCAATCTCTCAGCGTCAGGGGAAAAGCTTCCTAGTAGTTCTTGCCTGGATGCTGCTTAGCCTCTGACCTGAACAAACAATCCATAAGAAGGATTGGAAGAGTCCCTTATGATACTGAGCGACACTTTACTGCACCTGCTGTTGTAAATGTCACTGATGGTGAGTTATTGATGCCAATAGTCCTCTGTGCAATCATAACCACCCGCTGCAATGACTCTCTATCTGCAGCTGAGAAATTACACACCTCCCAACTTTTTGAGATGGGAACGAGGGACACCTATTAGGAAATGTACATAGGCATAGGACACACCCACTGCCACGCCCCCTTATAGGGGAATTATACAAAAAAATGATAAGTGCTTTTTTTTTAACCACTATTATTCCTTTATACTGGCTTTTTAACCACTTCTGGACCAAGTTTTACCCCCTTAATGACCAGGCCCTATTTTGCGATTCAGCACTGCGCTAATTTAACGGACAATTTTGCGGAATATAACACAATGGGGATGGGATATTACATGTAGATTGATGGAGGCTTTGCCTCCCTCTTATTCTAAGACACAGGCTGTGACTGGCAGAAATCTGCCCATGTTATGTTATTGCCAAAAAAAAATAAAGATTTGATTTCAATTGGTTCGCTAATGGAAGCTTGCATGTTTTCCAGTGATTGTTATCCTTTTTTTTTTTTTTTTGAAAATTATAAAAGTTCAATAAAAATTGTCAATTTAATCACTTCTGGACCTGAAGGATTTGCCCCCTTAATGACCAGGCCATTTTTTGCAATTCTGCACTGCGTTACTTTAACGGACAATTGCGCGGTCGTGTGACGCTGTACCCCAAAAAAAAAATTGATGTCCTTTTTTCCCCCACAGAGCATTCTTTTGGTGGTATTTGATCACCTGTGCAATTTTTATTTGTTGCGCTATAAATTAACAAAGAACGACAATTCTGGAAAAAAAAAAATATATATTTTTCACTTTCTGCTATATAACATTCCCACAAAAAAAAAAAAATCTATTTTTTTCTTCCATTTAGGCAAATTTGTATTCTGCTACATATTTTTGGTAAAAAAAAAAAAAATCCCAATAGGCGTATTTTGATTGGTTTGCGCAAAAGTTATCGCGTCTACAATCTAGGGGGGAAAGATTTATGTCATTTTTATTTATTTTTTACTAGTAATGGCAGCGATCAGTCATTTTTAGCGGGACTGCGACATTGCGGCGCACAGATCGGACCTCTGACTGACATTTTTGACACTTTTGGGGGGACCAGTGACATAACTACAGTAATCAGAGCTAAAAATATGCACTGTCACTGTAATAATGACACTGGCAGGGAAGGGGTTAACTCAGGGGCGATCAAAGGGTTAAGTGTATGCCTAGGGGAGTGTTTTCTAACTGTGAGGGGGATGGGCTTGTGGAATCAACACAGAGACCTCTGATCCAAAATAGGAGGATCACAGGCACTCTGTACGGATTCCTGAGAGAACACGCGTTCCCATTAGCCAGCGGGGAAGCTGACTCATGGGGCCGGCGGCTGCGATCACTCCCCGTGAAGAGAGAACGGCGGTTTTCTGTTGTAAACACAGCAGACGGCCGTTCTCTCTTCACGGGTAGTGATCACGGCCGCCGGCCCCATGAGTCAGCTTCCCCGCTGGCTAATGGGAACGCGTGCGCGCCTCCAGTGGAGCGCACGCCCCCAGGATCGCTCCCGCGGATTGCTGTACAGGTACGGCGATTCGCACAGCCGAGCCAGCCTGCCGCAGTATATATGTGGGGGGGTTCGGCAAGAGGTTAATTTTAGCCAGAGAGCATTTGCATATAACGTATGTAGATCTACACTGCGAAGGGCTAGATGAGGTGCCAGCATTCTCTGCAGGCTTGGCGGCTCCTTGTTTAAAATAGAAAACGAGGATTGAGGTACCGGCGCCAGCACACTTGATAGGTATTCTTCACTGTGCTGGCTGCATTGCTGCATCAGAGGAGATTATCAGAAATGTGCACCCCCAGTTATTTAAAGCATGAAACCACCTCAACATCTGTACCCCCAATATAGGGGTGAGGGGGGGGAATGGTACCAATCTTCCAAAAGTCCATAATCATTTTGTTTTTTCTTTATGTTGACAGAGAGGTTGCCTGTACTTGGACACATTACAATGTGCGATGAGTCCCTCTACTGAGAGCTTCACAATTATGATTGGCTGGATACTTGGCTGAGTATTCATAGACCAGTGATGGCCAACTTTGGCACCCCAGATGTTTTGGAACTACATTTTCCATGATGCTCAACTACACTGCAGCATGCATGAGCCTCATGGGAAATGTAGTTCCAAAACATCTGGGGTGCCAAGGTCGGCCATCACTGTCATAGGCCAACAGTGGATGTGTAAAGTCCGGGCTATGGTGTGGGTGGGCTGCTTTCAAAAACGGAATGATGTACAAATCCCAAGCAAACACCTTTATACTGTATATAAGCCAACAGTGCATACAGTAAGAGGCTCGGGATGTGTCCCTGGAAGGGAACGAGTATTGAGGATGAGGGGAAAGGATAACATTTTGTGAATTCTGACTGGGGCCAGTTTGTTAAAAAGTTTAGGACCATCCGTCAGCTCACCGATGTAGACCTCTCTGATGACCCCGCGGCTTGCTTCACCTCTCCCAGGGGCCCATTAAAAAATATAAGGCTTCTCTCATCATTCACCTGCTAAATGCGGCTAAAGCCTGTATCCCGCTCTGCTGGAGGTCCCCTGCTGTACCCTCGAAGTCCCTTTGGTTTTCAAGGGTCAATGACCTGAGAGATATGGAAGACCTCACAGCCACGCTCTATGATAAGGAGGAGTCCTTTTGGGACAAGTGGACACCCTGGAAGCATTTTGTTCTAACCGATGCTTATCTGCGGGAATTCCCTCAGCCTGTTTGAGGCTTGGGGGTCGTCAGTGGTGTATTTTGGTTTTGTGCTGCCCTAGGCAAGACTAAAATTGGGCGCCCCTTCCTATGTAAATTTGCCCCACTCCTTCCTTTTTAACGGATGTGACTCCCTCCAAAATTTAAGGACTACAAGTCTCATCATGAACCTCTGAGATCTCACGAGAGGGGGGGTGAGAGAGAGTGGGAGACAGAGGGAGGTGGGTGAGGGAGGGAGAGAGAGGGGGGATGAGAAAGGGGGGTGGGTGAGGGAGAGAGAGAGGGGGTGAGAGAGAGAGGGGGGGGATGAGAGAGAGAGGGGGGGTGGGTGAGGGAGAGAGAGAGGGGGGTGAGAGAGAGAGAGAGGGGGGATGAGAGAGAGAGGGGGGTGAGAGAGGGGGGGATGAGAGAGAGAGAGGGGGGTGAGAGAGAGGATGGTGAGAGAGAGAGAGAGAGAGAGAGAAAGGGGGGGTGAGAGAGAAAGAGAGAGGGGGTGAGAGAGAAAAAGAGAGGGGGTGAGAGAGATAGGGGGGGGTGAGAGAGATAGAGGTGGGATGAGAGAGAGAGGGGGGGATAAGAGAGAGGGGGAATGAGAGGATGAGAGAAAGAGAGGGGGAATGAGAGAGAGAGAAGAGGGGTGAGAGAGAGAGAGAAGGGGGGGGGTGAGAAAGAAAGGAGGGGGTGAGAGAGGCGGCTCTAGCAACCAGTGGCCAAAAAGAATCTCAGGTGGGGGGGGGCAGCTGTTTTTGCTGCCCCCCTGCAAAGTGCTGCCCTAAGCCTGGGCCTTGTCGGCCTAGTCAAAATACAGCTCTGGGGGTTTGTGGTTTGGGGGGGGCCGCACCAAGCCTTCACCTCTTTCCCACTCCTCTGATTCTTCCTTTTTCGCCTCTCCTCGCTTCTCCCCTTCCCTCTCTGTACATCTTCCCCTTGCTTTAATCTACTATCTCAGGTATCTTCCCATAGTTTTACCCCCTGCCCTCTGATAATTGATGTTGCCGGATTTTCTTATCGAAAATATATTGCACCATAAGGTCGTTATCTGCAGACTCGTTTATTTTTCTCACATTTAAGGTCTCTGAGAACAGCTGCTGTATTGCTTTGCTTTGCTTTCCGTCATTGCTCTACATCGAGGTGCTGCGACACCGTTATCTGTATGGTTGTATTACGTGCTTCATGTTACCTGTTCACTTTTTTCTTTAACTTGTGTGACCTTTTATTAACCACTTCAGCCCCAGGAAGATTTTACCCCCTTCCTGACCAGGCCCTATTTTGCGATTCGGCACTGCGTTACTTTAACGGACAATTGCGCGATTGTGCGAAGCTGCACCGAAACAAATTTTTTTCCCCACAAACAGAGCTTTCTTTTGCTGGTATTTGATCACCTGTGCGATTTTTATTTTTGGCGCTATAAACAAAAAAAGAGCGACAATTCTGAAAAAAATATATATATATTTTTCACATTCTGCTATATAACATTCCCCCCCCCCCCCCCCCAAAATGTAAAAATCGAAAATTTTTAACATTTTATGCCAATTTGTTTTCTGCTACATATTTTTGGTAAAAAAAAAAATCGCAATAAGCGTATTTTGATTGGTTTGCACAAAAGTTATCGCATCTACAAACTAGATGTCATTTTTATTGTTTTTTTATGTCATTTTTATTGTTTTTTTTATCTGATCCTATCTGATCCGATCCTCCAATTTTCACAGACAGCATCGGATCGGATAGCAGCGAGTGTCAGCGGACATGTCTCCGCTGACACCCGCTGCTCCATAGAGGTACATGGAGCGTCCTATCAGGTCCACCTGAATAACTGACTGGGGGACCTCAACGGAAAGCCCGTGTGAAAGGGGCTTTAGGGGCAGTGGTGTATTTTGGTTTTGTGCTGCCCTAGGTAAGACTAATATTGGGTTCCCCCCTCCCCCTCCTATGTAAATTTGCCCCACTCCTTTTTTAACAGATGTGGCTCCCTCCAAAATAGAAGGACTACAAGTCCCAGCATTAACCCCTAAGATCTCACAAGGGGGGGGGGGGGTGTGAGGGAGAGAGAGAGGGAGAGAGGGGGAGAATGGAGAGCGAGAGGAGGGATGAGAGAGCGAGGGGGATGAGAGAGTGAGAGGGGGGATGAGAACGAGAGGGGGGATGAGAGAGAGAGGAGGGGTGAGAGAGAGAGGGGGTGAGAGAGAGAGGGGGGTGAGAGAGAGAGAGAGAGAGAGGAGGGGTGAGAGAGAGAGGGGGGGGTGAGAGCGAAAGAGAGGGGGGTGAGAGAGAGGGGGCAATGAGAGAGGCGGCTCTAGCAACCAGTGGCCAGAGAGAGAGAGAGGGGGTGAGAGAGAGAGGAGGATGAAAGAGAGAGAGAGGAGGGGTGAGAGAGTGAGGGGGGTGTGAGAGAGAGGGGGGATGAGAGCGAGCGAGAGGGGAGGTGAGAGAGAGGGGGGAATGAGATAGTGAGGGGGGGTGAGAACGAGCGGGAGGATGAGAGAGAGAGGAGGGGTGAGAGAGAGAGGGGGGTAAGAGAGAGAGAGAGGGGGGGGGGTGAGAGAGAGAGGATGGGTGAAAGAGAGAGGGGGGTGAGAGAGAGAGAGAGAGGGGAGGGGTGTGAGAGAGAGAGAGAGAGGGGGGTGTGAGAAAGAGGGGGGATGAGAGCGAAAGAGGGGGGTGAGAGAGAGGGGGCAATGAGAGAGACGGCTCTAGCAACCAGTGGCCAGAGAGAGAGAGAGAGAGGGGGTGAGAGAGAGAGGAGGATGAAAGACAGAGAGAGGAGGGGTGAGAGAGTGAGGGGGGTGTGAGAGAGAGGGGGGATGAGAGCGAGCGAGAGGGGAGGTGAGAGAGAGGGGGGAATGAGAGAGGGGGCTCTAGCAACCAGTGGCCAATAGAGTCTCAGGTGGAAGGGGGGCAGCTTTTTTGCTGCCCCCTGCAAAGTGCTGCCCTAGGCCTGGGCCTTGTTGGCCTAGGCCAAAATACAGCACTGCTTAGGGGTGGTGTACACAATTCCCAAGAATCCGATTCTCTTGACCAATTCCAGTCCTGAAATGATTGTACAAAGGCAACAGACGGATACTTTTAAAAGCAATTGCTTCCATTACACGGCACAGTGATATTTGGTAGAAAACGTGAATCGTATCATTCAGACTGAAACGTGTTCAACTTTGAAAAACAAAATAAAAGTAACAGTGCCAGTGGATAAGAAAAAAGTAAAACATTTTCGCGCACTCGCGCTCTACACTAAAATATAGCATTCTGACTGAACTCAAGACTTTAGGGATCTTCCACGGGAAAAGAAGATAACTTAGCAACCTTTTTCGAAACTGAAGAATAAACGTAACCCCTTTGGCATAAACATTGGTTAGATATAGTCTTCAGCAAAATACATCAATTACTACTTTGCTTCAAAGTGTAAGGATTCATAGGATGAACTGACTTAGAGAATTGATCAGAACTGATTTGAGCTGGTGTGCTCATTCTCTAAGGACTCAGCCCAGGATGTTATCGGGGGCCTGCAGCCTTGGCGGGATTAACTTTCTGATGGCACCTCCTCGGCTCTGCTGCACTCACCCTGAAGGGCAGCTTACCTGGTGGAGCCCGGAGACAAAGTGGATATTGGATTACTTAAAACAAGGAGCACCATGGAGAGACAGACGCCACCCCCCCAACCCATCCCCCCCAGACATTCTGCATCCCGCTGGTGTAATGCTCTTAAAAGAGTAAATCCACTTTTGTAGGGAAAAAAATCAGCAAATAAAGAAAAAACAATATAGCGTATACAATAGCGACACAAATCTTATTGTAATTGAATGTTATTAAAAATGACCTTTCCTTTTCAATCTGCAGCTGTTGTAATTTTCTGAAAATGCAATAAAATATGGCCGCCTGGAGCTGTTCTTTACACAGAATGTATACTGACCACACCCCCAGAAACATAATTTCCTGCTTGTGTGATTGGCTCACCAATTTTACCAGAAGTCTGCACTAAGATACAAGTCAGATTTCTGGCATCCCCTGAAACAAAAAAATGTCATTTTTGGTGAGATCCTCCCAATAGGAACACGTCTAAAGGGATGCAGGCCCAGCAGATTTCCTCATTAGAGCCCTGACTGTCTCGGGTGATCTCTGTACATTGCAGGGATTATAACAAACTTTGTTGCAGATTTCTACCTTTTGTTATTCTGAAGAAGTCATTGTTTGTTCCTCTGTGCTGAGTGGGTCTAATGGGAGTGGTTTCATAATTATCTATCAGCTGTGGCTGAGCCTCCTTCCTGCCATCTTGGGGCCTCCCCACGGTGGTGGAATGCCAGGGCCAGGTCGCAACTGTGACCTTTGTGATCCTGGAAGTTCACCCACTGTGTCAATAATTTTTATTATTTGGTATTTGAATTGTATTATTTTTTATCATTTTATTTTATTTTTTTACAATGTATGTATGACTATGACTCTGTCCATTCAGAAAAGGAAGGAGCTGGTAAATTACATATTTACCGACCCCTTCCTGATTCTCTATTTTGACACATCCCCTGCAGCAGCCGGCAGGAGAGGGAAGGGAGCACAGTATGGGGGGGAGGGGGGGATGGGAGCACACAGGGGCCCAGAGACAGCAGAACACAAGTGAACTGGATAGGAGGAGTGGCGGGGGCAGCATACAGAGGAACCAATCTCCTCCATTTACCTCCTGCAGCTACAGGAGGAAAAAGGAGGACAGTGATTTCTCTACATGCTGCCCCCGCCACCCCTCCTATCCAGGTGAACAGGGGAGCCCCACAGACCCCCTGGAGCATGGGGCCCGGTTGCAATTGCAACCCCTGCAACCCCTGTAGTTACGCCCCTGCCATGCATAAACCTGCTGCCTGTTGCTTCCCTGATTTTTCCAAGTCTGGCTGCGGAAAGGAGCCGTATTTGCACATGGCAGATATACGGCTTCTGCCAGTCAGTGCATACACAGAGAGAGCAAAGCACTGATCACAGGTAAATATTTGAAGGGTCTGATTGGCCATTTTCCCTTTGGGGGGGGGGGGGGTGACATGACGTAGGGTGCAATTGCAACCCCTGCAACCCCTGTAGTTACGCCCCTGGGGTACCCGTTTTCCTGTTTTCTACCAGCAGAACTGAGTAAGGTCACCTCCATTTTAGTTTCCAACTTTTTAGTTTTGTGTGCTTGTATTTTTTTTTTATTTATTTATTTTTTTAGCCTGGGTAGGTGCAATTGGCTTTGTTTTGTATATCTTACCTTTTAAACTCAATAAAAAGAAGTTACATATAAACAGTGCTTTTTTTCTCAAAGAAAAGGTGCAGGAACTCCCCTCTTCTAAGTCACTTTGTATCTCCGCCCCCTACCCACCCCTGAGCACTGCCCCCTGGTTCCGCCCCTACCCACCTCTGAGCACCGTTCCTTTGTTACACCCCCCTACCCAGCTCCCAGTACAGCCCTTTTTGAAGAATAAAGAGCCAAGTAACATTTTGTTGTGCTAAGTAATTCATATGGAATTTGGTAATGATAACAAGAAAAGCAAAACAATAGATCCCCCTCAGCCAGCAGCAATAGACCCCCCCCCCAGCAGCGATAGACCTCCCCCTGGCAACAACAAACCCCCCAGCAACAATAGACCCCCAGTAGCAATGACAAATTTTCCAGCAGTCAGCATTAATAGACTCCCCATCAGCCAGGGACAGTAGACCCGTCCCTAAACAGTAGATCCCTTCCAGCAACAATTACCCCCAGTAACAAAAGATCCTCTGCCAGCAACAATAGATTGCCACACAAAAAATAGATCGCCTCCAGCAACAATAGATACTCCAGCAGCCAGAATAAGTTGACCCACACCCCAGCACCCCTTGCCATTGCATACATTCAGTGCTGGAGTTGTCGGAACTGCGTTCCCCCACGTTCCTGCATATTAACCGCTTGACGACCGCCGCACGACTATTTACTGCGGCGGTCAGCCCCTCACAGGCAAAGCGACGTAGGGCTACAACGCTAGCCTGTGAGGGTCTAGGGAGCGAGCGTGCACCGCTGGGGGAAGGCTCCCGCGGTCACGGACACCCCCCCCCCCCCGCACGTGTGCCCGGCAGACATCGGTCCGCCGGTCACTCGCGATCGTCCGTTAGAGCGGGAGAAAGGCAGGCGGCTAATGTAAACACAGCCGCCTGTCATTCTCCCCCGTGTATGAATAGTGATCATACGGTTCTACTATGTAGGACCGTTGATCACTGTTCCTATACCTCAAGCCACAGCCAATCACAGTTAGAATCACGCCCCTAGGGACACACATAACCCCTCCCTCTCAAAAAAAGTTAACCCCTTCACTGCCAGTGTCATTTTATAGTAGCAGTGCATATGTATAGCACTGATTACTGTAGTAATGTCACTGGTAACCCCAAAAGTGTCAAAAATGTCAGTCAAGGGTCCGATCTGTCCGCCCCAATGTCGCAGTACCGCAAAAAAATCGCAGATCGCCGCCATTACTAGTTAAAAAAAAAGCAACAAAAATGACAAAAATCTTTCCCTTTGTTAGTAAACACGATAACTTTTGCGCAAACCGAACAAAATACTCTTTTTGCGATTTTGTTTACCAAACATAGGTAGCATAAAACAAATTGGCCTAAAATGTTAAGAAATTTAGATTTTTACATTTTTTTTGGGGAATTTCATATAAAAAAATGTGAAAAATATTGTTATTTTTTTGCAAAATTGTCGCTCTTTTTTTGTTTATAGCGCAAAAAGTAAAAATCGCACAGGTGATCAAATACCACCAAAAGAAAGCTCTGTTTGTGGGGAAAAAAATTTGTTTAGGTACAGTGTCACACGGCTGCGCAATTGTCCGTTAAAGTCACGCAGTGCCGAATCGCAAAATTGGCCCTGGTCAGGAAGGGGGTAAAATCTTCCGGGGCTTAAGTGGTTAAAAAAAAACCCTTGGTAAAAAGTCTATCAGGTTGGGTAAAGTCACCAGCAAGCAAATAGAATATATCTGCAGGGTGATGCATATTCTTCAGCCCATACCTGCCTACACGCACTTTCTTACTTTAGAAGAAAAATCCCCAATGATAAATTTTGCACCATAACTGGGAGCCCGGAGAAGCCGTTCCACTCCATCATGTACAATAATATTACTGAATATTCATATTCTTATATAAGCCAAACCACAACCAGATCTTTGTACTGTTGTGGAGCACAGAACAATAGTGGGCCGCTTCCCAACAGCGTTCACCATTCATCAATTTGAAGCAAACACAATAATGAAAGATTATTTCCAAATATTATGCTATGGAAAAAGTATCTCCTGAGTTTGTTACAGCGTTTCCTCAGATCCTTTCAAATAAATAAATTGGGTTTCTCTAGAATTAATCTACATTCAGATGCAAAAGAAGCTTTGAGGGTGTTTAGAACCTCAACTGAATACACCCTTCACACTTTCCCCAGCAATCCATGTACAATAAGTCCTAGGTTCTGCTAGGATGCAGACGATTTGCTCTATTTAGTACAGTAATGCTTCATAAATCTGCATGTCAGGACCTTGTGTGCAAAAAACAGATGCTAGAAAATAAATGATGTGCAATAGAAAGGTCACATTCAGAACACACACAACATCATCAACACAAGATGATCTGTTTTCCTATCTAATTCTTCTATGAGATTTTGGTTCTGTTCATGTCACTTTAAATATTAACCGGTTGCCGACCGCCGCAAGTACATATACTGCGGCGGTCAGCCCCGGCCAGGCAAAGTGACGTACCGGTACGTCACTAGCCTGTCACTGGCTTGTGAGCCAATAGCAGGCGAGCGAGCGCCCGCCAGTGCTGTATTCTGGCCTAGGCCAACAAGGCCCAGGCCTAGGGCGGCACTTTGCAGGGGGGCAGCAAAAAAATGTTTAATTATTTGTATAATGACTATGGGCTTCCTATTTAATATACAAATAAGTGAAATAATCCTATAATTACAATCAGTGGCAGCAAACACAAGTCCAAATATCTTAAAAGGGCAATCTTACTAATCCCATGACATAAGGCTGTACTAATGGGCACTGATAAGGCTGCACTGGTGGCCACTGATGGGGCTGCACTGGTGACCACTGATGAGGCCACACTGATATGCTGCACTGATGGGCAGTAAACAGGTGGCACTGATAAGGCAGCACTGATGAGGCTGAACTTATGGGAACTGATGAAGCTACACTGATGGGCCCTGATTGACTGTGGTTATGGTCTGTGGTTTACAGATGACAGGGTGGGTCATAATCAGGAAAGGGTGTGGCCTTTACAGGAAGGGGTGGGTCATATTTTAATTAGGGGGTGCACAAGTTTAGTCAGGCCTAGGGCAGCATAAAACCTAAATACACCACTGGCGCCCGCTGAGGCGTGCGCCCGCCCCGGCTCGTTCCCTAACAAGTCAGTGAGTGTGACTGGCGGACCCGATGTCCGCCGGTCACTCGCGATCGTTCGCCGGGAAGGGAGAAAGCCGCCTGTCATTCTCCTCTGTGTAAAAATGGAGATCAGACGGTTCTACTATGTAGGACCGTTGATCTCTGTTTTTACACTAGTAGCCATGTCCAATCACAGTTAGAAACACGCCCCTAAGACACACTTAACCCCTCCCTCTCCAATACAGTTAACCCCTTCCCTGCCAGTGTCATTTTTACAATAACAGTGCATATGTATAGCACTGATTACTGTAGTAATGTTACTGGTACCCCCAAAAGTGTCAAAAATGTCAGTCAAGGGTCCGATCTGTCCGCCGCAATGTCGCAGTCCCGCAAAAAAAAAATTGCAGATCGCCCCCATTACTCGTTAAAAAAAAAAACACCAAAAATGACAAAAATCTTTCCCTTTGTTAGTAAACGCGATAACTTTTGCGCAAACCAATCAAAATACGCTTTTTGCGATTTTTTTTACCAAACATATGTAGCATAAAACAAATTGGCCGAAAATGTTAAAAAATTTTGAGTTTTAAATTTTTTGTGGGGGGGAATTTCATAGAAAAAAAAGTGAAAAATATTGTTATTTTTGCAAAATTGACGCTCTTTTTTTGTTTATAGCGCATGATCAAAAAATCGCACAGGTGATCAAATACCACCAAAAGAAAGCTCTGTTTATGGGGAAAAAAGGACGTCAAATTTGTTTGGGTACAGCATCGCACGACCGCGCAATTGTCCGTTAAAGTCACGCAGTAAAAAAATCGCAAAAAACCCCCTGGTCAGGAAGGGGGCAAAATCTTCCGGGGCTTAAGTGGTTAATCCTACCTATATACAGTATCTCACAAAAATGAGTACACCCCTCACATTTTTGTAAATATTTTATTCTCTCTTTTCATGTGACAACACTGAAGAAATGACACTTTGCTACAATGTAAAGTAGTGAGTGTACAGCTTGTATAACAGTATAAATGTGCTGTCCCCTCAAAATAACTCAACACACAGCCATTAATGTCTCAACCGCTGGCAACAAAAGCGAGTACACCCCTAAGCGGAAATGTCCAAATTGGGCCCAATGTGTCAATATTTTGTGTGGCCACCATTATTTTCCAGCACTGCCTTAACCCCATTGGGCGTGGAGTTCACCAGAGCTTCACAGGTTGCCACTGGAGTCCTCTTCCACTCCTCCATGATGACATCACGGAGCTCGTGGATGTTAGAGACCTTGCACTCCTCTACCTTCCATTTGAGGATGCCCCACAGATGCTCAATAGGTTTTAGGTCTGGAGACATGCTTGGCCAGTCCATCACCTTTACCCTCAACTTTAGCAAAGCAGTGGTCGTCTTGGAGGTGTGTTTGGGGTCGTTATGTTGGAATACTGCCCTGCGGCCCAGTCTCCGAAGAGAGGGGATCATGATCTGCTTCAGTATGTCACAGTACATGTTGGCATTCATGGTTCCCTCAATTAAATGTAGCTGTAGTGCCAGCAGCACTCATGCAGCCCCAGACCATGACACTCCCACCACCATGCTTGACTGTAGGCAAGACACAATTGTCTTTGAACACCTCACCTGGTTGCCGTCACACACGATTGACACCATCTGAACAATTTGATTTACCTTGGTCTTATCAGACCACAGGACATGGTCCAGTAATCCATGTCCTTAGTCTGCTTGTCTTCAGCAAACTGTTTGCGGGATTTCTTGTGCATCATCTTTAGAAGAGGCTTCCTTCTGGGATGAAAGCCATGCAGACCAATTTGATGCAGTGTGCGGTGTATGGTCTGAGTACTGACAGGCTGACCCCCCACCCCTTCAACCTCTTTAGCAATGCTGGAAGCACTCATACATCAATTTCCCAAAGAAAAACCTCTGGATATAACGCTGAGCACATGCACTCAACTTCTTTGGTCCACCATGGCGAGGCCTGTTCTGAGTGGAACCTGTCCTGTTAAACCACTGTATGGTCTTGGCCACTAGGCTGCAGCTCAGTTTAAGGGTCTTGGCAAACTTCTTATACCCTAGGCCATCTTTATGTAGAGCAACAAATCTTTTTTTCAGATCTTCAGAGAGTTATTTGCCATGAGGTGCCATGTTGAACCTCCAGTGACCAGTAGGAGAGCGTGAGAGCAATATCACCAAATTTAACACACCTGCTCCCCATTCACACCTGAGACCTTGTAACACTAACGAGTCACATGACACCAGGGAGGGAAAATGGCTAATTGGACCCATTTGGACATTGTTACTTAGGGGTGTACTCACTTTTGTTGCCAGCAGTTTAGACATTAATGGCTGCGTGTTGAGTTATTTTGAGGGGACAGCAAATTTACACTGTTATACAAGCTGTACACTCACTACTTTACATTGTAGCAAAGTGTCATTTCTTTAGTATTGTTACATGAAAAGATAGAATAAAATATTTACAAAAATTTGTGAGATATTGTATATCCCTAGCTTTGTATCTATCTAGACTTACAAAAACATCCAGGTAAATTCATCAGCTTCAGTCCTACATGGCTTTAGTGTTTATGTATATCTGCAGGACAAAAGCACAGATATTAGAGTGTGAATACGGTCAGCAGTAGGAGCAGATATGTTACCGTACCTCCGGATCCATCAGGGCTTCCCCCAGGACCTCCACATTTCCTACTTTCAGAATGACTGTTGGGATTTCAAGAATTCCTTCTTGCAGAATTCCTGACAATTCTTCCCATGCTGCTTGCAAGATCACTGCCAGGATTTCCAGTATCCCTGCCAGTGCTTCCAATGACACTTGCAGAATCATAGCCAGTATATCCAATGATGCTTGTAGAATCCCTGCCAGCACTTCCAGTATCTCTGCCAGTGCTTCCAATGACACTTGCAGAATCATTGCCAGTATATCCAATGGTGCTTGTAGAATCCCTGCCAGCACTTCCAGTATCTCTGCCAGTGCTTCCAATGACACTTGCAGAATCATTGCCAGTATATCCAATGGTGCTTGTAGAATCCCTGCCAGGACTTCCAGTATCTCTGCCAGTGCTTCCAATGACACTTGCAGAATCATTGCCAGTATATCCAATGGTGCTTGTAGATACCTGCCAGGACTTCCAGTATCTCTGCCAGTGCTTCCAATGACATTTGCAGAATCATTGCCAATGCTTCCAATGCTGCTTGCAGAATCCCTGCCAGGACTTCCAGTATCCCTGCCAGTGCTTTCAATGACACTTGCAGAATTACTGCCAGTACTTCCAATGGTGCTTGTAGAATGCCTGTCAGTGCTTCCAATGACACTCACAGAACCATTGCCAATACTTCAAATTAGTGCTTGTAGAATCCCTGCCAGGACTTCCAGTATCCCTGCCAGTGCTTCCAATGACACTTACAGAATTATTGCCAATACTTCCAATGGTGTTTGTGGAATCCCTGCCAAGACTTCAAGTATCCCTGCCAGTGCCTTCAATGACACTCACATAATTATTGCCAGTACTTCCAATGGTGTTTGTCGAAGCCCTGACAAGAGTTCCAGTATTTCTGCCAGCGCTACCAGTAACACTCACAGAATGATTACCAGTACTTACAACTGTGTTTGTGGAATTCCTGCCAGTGCTTCCAATGACACTCTTAGACTCATTGCCAATACCTCTAATTGGTGATTGTACACTCCCTGCCAGGATTTCCAGTATCCTTGCCAGTGCTTCCAATGACACTCGCATAATTATTTCCAGTACATTTAATGGTGCTTATAGAATCCCTGCCAAGAATTCCAATATCTCTGCCAGTGCCTCCAATGACACTCACAAAATTATTGCCAGTACTTCCAATGGTGATGGTAGAATCTTTGCCAGTGCTTCTCATGACACTTGCAGAATCATTGCCAGTAACCCCCAGCATGTGTTGGGGTCAGCAATAACCCCCAGCATATGTTGGGGTCAGCAATAACCCCAAGCATGTGTTGGGGCCAGCAATAACCCCAAGCATGTGTTGGGGCCAGCAGTAACCCACAGCATGTGTTGGGGCCAGCAGTAACCCCCAGCATGTGCTGAGGTCAGCAATAACCCCCAGCATGTGTTGGGGCCAGCAATAACCCCTAGCAAGTATCAGAGCCTGCAATGAAAACCAAGCCCTCAGTATTAATAAGACCCAGCAATAATAGTCTTCCCCCAGGCAGCAATAATACCCCCCCCCCCCAGCAGCAAAAATACCCTCTCCCAAGGCACCTATTTTATTCTCCCCCACAGGCAGAAAATATAAATCATATTCATTTAAATCAGTGCACAGGGTAACAACCCTGATCAGACCCGAACTATAATCTACGGTCAGGAGATGCGGTATTACCCTACCTACACCCAAAGAAACCTAAAAAAGACCCCTCTCTGCCCCTCAGCCCCCCCTGCTGACCTGATGGGGCCCAGGGAATTTTAATTGCCATGATCTGCGACATTATTCGGTCTGCACCCATAGATAGTTAAAAAGTCCCCTCTCTGCCCCTAAGCCCCTTCTGATGAACCAATGGAGCCTAGACTTAGTACAGGGGGAGGGGCTAGCTACACCCCCCTATATGCGTCCCTGTTTACATTAGCTACTGTTAAAAAATCATTTGATTTTTAAAAGAATAAACAACTGCATTTAATTTCTTTTCTACAGGTTAGCTTTATGAACTACGAGCTATTGAAGGGGAAAGGCCAACTATGAGAAGCCATGTCATTATCTACATGGCAGACTACCAACGTATTTTGGAATGGTGCTTGTCTAACATTAAAAAGTGTAACTAAAGCCACATCATAAAAAAAAATCAATAAATGGTGTGTTACATGCTGCTCATACTCACTCAGTCACTATGAGATTCCTTTTCTGCAAAAAAAAAACTGGTTGATCCTGCTGCTCTCTATCTCCCCCTTCTGTCCATGTCCCCAAAGCAGCTATGGATTTCGCAGCTGTGGTGGCAACTCTGCACATGCTCAGTTTTCAGTGAGTTTCTATGCTGAGAGTTTCCTTCCTATCTGTAATGTTCTGGTACCTCTGGTACCCTTATTCCACTTTCCATTCCGTGTATGCGTCCCACCATTCTCTTCTGGTAGGTGCGCATACACCTTTAAGACCGATGCTGTCATCACTGAGCGCCGCAGAGCGGCTATTTCAACCGCCGGCGTTCTCACTCACATGTTCGTTCAACCTGCCTTGCATCTATGCTTACAAGCGTGTCTCGCTGTGGAACCTCGCTACAGATCCCTGTATCTCGCTACCAGGATCACTTCCTCAGACCCGAACCTCGCTACTGATCCCTGTATCTCGCTACTGGATCACTTCCTCATCACCGGACCCTTCTACTACTATACTATAGTGATAAGTACCCCGCAGGGGAAACCTCCATAACTTACACTACTACTATTGCATTAAGGACTGTTACTACCTATCCATACTATCCTATCATCTACACTGTTACATAGATTGCTAGCTCTTGAGACTACTACCATCTATCATCTGCACTGCTGCATAGATTGCTAGCTCTCCTGTCTACTACCATCTATCATCTGCACTGCTGCATAGATTGCTAGCTCTCCTGTCTACTACTATCTATCCTTGCACTGGGTTAGTCTATCCTGTATTTGTCATCTGCTGTCCTCACCACCTGTTAGCATACTCGATACTAACCTATCTGCATTCCTAAATACCATCTTGAACTCTCCTGTACAAACCTATCAAGTGCTTACCATCCTTGTCACTGTTCACACCTGTCCCTTCAGCACATCACCTTCATACTATCATATACATCCTATCACTCCAGGAACATCTCATTGAGTGTGTATATATCTGTATGTTGAAGCTGACAGGCCCACGGTGATGAGTCCTGGAGAGTTGGATCTGGTATTCAACCAATCTGTACATGACTACTGAGTGGAGATTTTGCAGCTGTAAATCCAGCCTATAACAAAAACGCAGGAGCGTTACACTATCACATCTGAGCAGCCCATGTGACTATAGAGTCACACATGTGGGCGTATACACAGTGGTAAATGACAGCCCACTCCCTCCCTCCTCCTCCATGCCCACTAACCAGCTAAACACAATGGGGATGGGATGTTACATGTAGATTGATGGAGGCTTCGCCTCCCTCTTATTCTAAGACACAGGCTGTAGGAGTGTGACACAGCCTGTGACTGGCAGAAATCTGCCCATGCTAGGTTATTGCCCAAAAAAAATAAAGATTTGATTTCAATTGGTTCAATAATGGAAGATTGCATGTTTTCCAGTGATTGTTATCCTTTTCTATTTTTTGTTCTGAAAAATATAAAAAACTTTAATAAAAATTGTCAATTAAAAAAAAAAAAAACATTTGATTTCAAATATATTTTTGTAGGACAATTTAAAACAGTTTATTGATATTATTTATTTTTACTCTGTATTCCAAAGGATGTTTTTTTTTTATTATTATTTTGAACATGTGACCAGCAGCAGAGGACTAGAAGCTCCTCCTGCTTATGTTTCCCTGTAGACAGGCTGGGGGAGAGTTGGGTCACGTGACAGCTGGATATAGATTAGGAAAAAGACTCTTAGATGTTTTTTTTTAACTGCTTGCTGACCGCCGCAAGTAGATTTACTGCGGTGGTCAGCCCCTGCCAGGCAGAGTGACGTTAATTAACGTCACTAGCCTGGGAGGGTCTGGGGAGCTAACGCGCGCCCGCGGAGGCGCGCTCCCGCTCCCGCGCGGTCACGCACCCCCCCGCGCGTGTGACCAGCGGACCCGATGTCCGCCGGCCACTCGGCGATCGTCGGGGGAAGAGGGAGAATGTCAGGCAGCTTGTGTAAACAAGCTGCCTGTCATTCTCCTCGCTGTAAAGACACTGATTACACGGATCTAGTATGTAGATCCGTTGATCAGTGTCCTTACAGCTAGAGCCACAGCCAATCACAGTAAGAATCACGCCCCTAGGGACACACACAGCCCCTCCCTCCCAAATAAAGTTAACCCCTTCACTGCCAGTGTATTTTTACAGTAACAGTGCATATGTATAGCACTGATTACTGTAGTAATGTCACTGGTAACCCCAAAAGTGTCAAAAATGTCAGTCAAGGGTCCGATCTGTCCGCCGCAATGTCGCAGTACCGCAAAAAAAAATCGCAGATCGCCGCCATTACGCGTTAAAAAAAAAACAACAAAAATGACAAAAATCTTTCCCTTTGTTAGTAAATGCGATAACTTTTGCGCAAACCAATCAAAATACGCTTTTTGCGATTTTTTTTACCAAACATAGGTAGGATAAAACAAATTGGCCAAAAATGTTGATTTTTACATTTTTTTTGGGGGGAATTTCATATAAAAAAATGTGAAAAATATTGTTATTTTTGCAAAATTGTCGCTCTTTTTTTGTTTATATCGCATGATCAAAAAATTGCACAGGTGATCAAATACCACCAAAAGAAAGCTCTGTTTGTGGGAAAAAAAGGACGTCAAATTCGTTTAGGTACAGCGTCGCACGACCGCGCAATTGTCCGTTAAAGTCACGCAGTGCCGAATCGCAAAATACCCCCTGGTCTTTTAGCAGGAAAATCCTCCGGGGCTTAAGTGGTTAAATATTAAACTAATTACAGTGCCTTCATCCACAAACAGAAATAGAAGGGACAATGTCAATTAAAGTGATACTAAAGTCTCATTTTGTTTTGTATGAAAATAACAAATGTCATACTTACATGCTCTGTGCAGTGATTTTGCACAGAGCAGCCCCGATCCTCCTCTGGTTCTTCCTTCTTCTTCCCCAGCCAATAACCACATCATACAACGTTGCCTGATACAGTGCCAGACCAAACCATTACAACATGCTCTCCCCGCAGCTATGGTTCCTTCCCCAGCCAATAACCTCATACAACGCCTGATACAGTGCCAGACCAAACCATTACACAGAAAAAGGAGGGGGCAAATAAGAAAAGTCTCCCCAGACCTTGCTCTGCCAGCTCTCGTAACTCTTCTCGGGGTATGGTACGCTGGCAGTCATCTACCATACCCCGAGAAGAGTAACGAGAGCTGGTGGAGCGAGGTCATGGAAGACTTTTCTTCTTTGCCCCCCTCCTTTTTCTGTGTAATGGTTCGGTCTGGCACTGTATTAGCGTTGGTTATTGGCTGCGCTGGGGAAGGAAGGAACCATAGCTGCGGGGAGAGCATGCACAAGTACAGTGAGTCCTTACATCATAGAGTTCCCGGGGGTATCCAGCAAAAGTTCCTGACCCCTGGCACCCGCCCGCAGCAATGGGAAAACCGCCCGCACCCGCGAGATTTGCGGCGGGTCCCGCGGCAGCCTGCACCCAATGCAGCCCTCTACTGTACATATACTGTGGCAAGTTGGCTCTATTGCGGAAAATGATGTACCTTTTACCAAAAATATGTAGCAGAATACATAATTGGCCTAAATTGATGAAGAAATTAGATTTTCTAAATTTTTTGTATTAGATGTGTTCTATAGCAGAAAGTTTATTTATTTATATATTTTTCATTCTAGTGCAAAACATAAAAACCACAGAGGTGATCAAATACCACCAAAAGAAAGCTCTATTTGTGGGGAAAAAAAGGGAATCAATTGTATTTGGGTGCAGCGTCGCACGACCGCACAATTGTCAGTTAAACTATTGCAGTGCCGTATCGCAAAAAATGGCCTGGTCATTAAGGGGTGTATAACCTTTCCGGTCGAGAAGTGGTGAAAGAAGTTGTAAAGTCAGAAGGTGCATTCTATGCATTAGGATAAAAAACCTTCTGTGTACAGCAGAACTCCCTAATACTTACCTGAGCCCCATCTCTATCCAGTGATGTCCACAAGTCCCACTGTCTGTGACTCTCCTTCCTGATTGGCTGAGACACAGCCGCGGCGCCATTGGCTCCCGTGGCTGTCAATCAAAGTCAGTTACCCAATCAGAAGAGAGAGGAGGTGGGACCAAACTGCAGCTCCATGTCGGAATGGATACACGGAGCTGCAGCTCAGCTTGGGTGCCCCCATAGCAAAAGCTGCTTGCTGTGGGTGCACTTGACAGGAGGGAGGGGCTAGGAGCCGCGAAAAGAGACCGAGGATCGAGGCTGCTCTGTGCAAAGACCGAGGAAAAAGAGGAGGATCGGGGCTGCTCTGTGCAAAACCATTACACAGAACTGGTAAGTATTAAAGTGTAACTCCACTTTTGTTGAGAAAAAAACATTCCCCTCGGGGGAATCATTTCCCAAATATGGAAGAGACCAGAAAAATCTCAGCATATTCCTCTACATGTTTCGCGGACTGAGCTGCTTCCTCAGGAGGATTTAATGGATAAGTTTAATATCTGGAAAAATGGAACAGAAAGCAAATGTAAAGAATATTACCTGTTTATACAACAATTTCAGTATGTATGGGGAGAAAATAGCCTCACCTATGTTCACGGATGAACAAAGAGGGCTCAGGGATGGACCAAGACCATCATTTGTTGTATAAACAGGTAATGTTATTTACATTTGCTTTCTGTTCCATTTTTCCCAGATATTAAACTTATCCATTAAATCCTCCTGAGGAAGCGGCTCAGTCCGCGAAACATGTAGAGGAATATGCTGAGATTTTTCTGGTCTCTTCCATATTTGGGAACTGTATCAACTAAAGTTGGCACTGCAACTGTCGACTTGATTGTAAAATATTTGTTGTAATGTTTTATGCATATGCATGATTTTATTGTTATTTAATAAAGATATCTTTTATTTTAATTTTTTTCTTCTCTCCTGCTTTCTATGACCTATTGGTATACGCTATATTGTTTTTTCTTTATTTGCTAATTTTTTCCCCCACGAAAGTGAAGTTACCCTTTAAATGTTTATTTAAAAAAATAAATAAATTTAACCACTTACCGCAAAGTGACGTAGGACTACGTCGGCAAACTTTGCGGTGTTATACCGGGATGATGCCTCTAGCTAGAGGCACCATCCCGATACCGTGGTTTACAGCCGACGGTCGGCTTTCCGTCAGTAATGACCGATGCGGCTCAGGAGCCGCTCGATCGTTACCCGGGTGAGTGGGAGGAGACGCCCCCCTCCCGCCGCCTTCCGTGACTTTGCTCGGGGCTCCCGTTCCACAGGGAGGACCGAGCACCCAGCCGGCACGTCCGCCGGCTGGATGGAGTCCCGATCAAATCCGGAAACGGCTTCGATTTGGTCTCCGGTGACGTAACCCGGAGGCGGCGTCCATGACGTCACTTCCGGGTTACTGTGCTGCAAAAGGCGGCAAATTTAAAAAACGGCTGTATGCAAAAACGCCGTTTTCGACTTTTTGCATACATGGAAGGTTAATGGAGGGGTTTGGGGTTTTAGACCCCCGATCCCTCCATAAAGAGTACCTGTCACTACATATTGGTGTCACAAGGGATGTTTACATTGCTTGTGACAGCAATAAAAGTGATCAGATTTTTTTTTTTTAAGAACCTGTAATAAAGTTAAAAAAATAAATAAAGTAAATAGGAAAAAAAAAAAAATTTAGCCGCCCCCGTCACTGTTAGCTCGCGCACAAAAAAAAACGTATACGGAAGTAGAGCCGCGAATGAAATCGCCGTTCAAACCACACATGTGAGGTATCACCGCGATCGCCAGAGCATGAGCAATAATTAAAAAAAAAGAGCTACACTCTAACTCTAAACTGGTAACCGTTAAAAATTTTTAAAGCGTTGCCTATTGAGATTTCTATTGAGAGTAGTTTGTCGCCATCCCACGGGGGGCGGGCGCAATTTTAAACCATAACATGTTGGGTATCTATTTAGTCGGCGTGACATCATCTTTCACAATATACAAAATAAATGGGCTAACTTTACTGTTTAGTATTTTTTAAATGCAGTGAAATGTGATTTTTCAAAATTTTTCAAAAAAAATGGCGTTTTTAAAGACCGCTGCGCAAATACTGCGTGACAAAAAATATTGCAATGACCGACATTTTATTCTCCAGAGTCTTTGCTAAAAAAAAAAAAAAAATATATATATATATATATATATATATATATATATATATATATAATGTTTGGGGGTTCTAAGTAGTTTTCTAGGAAAAAATACTGATTTTAACTTTTATTTATTTTCTTTTAATTTTAAACAAAAAGTGTCCGAAATAGGCCTGGGACTTAAGGCTGCATTCACATGTCAGCGTTTGGATCGCGGGCAGAACTGCCGCGGTTCCGCCCGCGATCCGGAGATTATTGCAAATCGCGGGACGCCTAGCGTTGCCCGTTGATTTGCAATAGCCCCCCAAACGCCGAGCGATGTTGCCGCGATTTCCGCCTGCCGAATCGCGGGATGCAATACGATCCAAAGAAGTACAAGAGCTTCTTTGGAGCGTATTGCGTCCCGCGATTTTGTTTGCGCGATGTTGCCGCGATTCGGCAGGCGGAAATCGCGGCAACATCGCTCAGCGTTTGGGGGTCTATTGCAAATCAACGGGCAACGCACAGGCGTCCCGCGATTTGCAATAATCTCCCGATCGCGGGCGGAACCGCGGCGGTTCTGCCTGTGATCCATACGCTATAATGTGAACGGAGCCTAAGTGGTTAAAAAAAAAAAAAAAGAGACTTTACAATCACTTTGAACAGCGTGTGTTTATTATAACTTTAGGCTGCATTCACACTTGAGCGTAGCGTTTTTTACCGCGATTTTTACCGCGATTTTACCGCGATTTTTTCAGGCGTTTTTCATTGACATCTATCAAAAACACTGGTAATCAGCCCAAAAAGAAGCTCATGTACTTTTTTCAGCTACAGGCGTTTTGCAAAACGCTCAGATGTGAACAGGGTCCATTTAAATGAATGGGGTTTTACTTGTTGGGCGTTTTGGAAGCGTTTCTTTTGAGCGTTTTTGGAGCTGAAAACGCCCAGGTGTGAATGGAGCCTTAGGGCTGCCGTTTTACAATATGTTGTGTGTAGAAAGAATTAATTAAAATAAATTAGAGGTGCCTAATAAGGGGTTGTAATTAGGCGATCCTTCAGCTACAGCCCCTACATAACAAGCATTGAACAGAAAATATCCATCTTCTACAAAGCAGCTCCTTCTAGAAGGGAGCGGTTCAAGCCAATCATCGATTGAATAATGCTTTGTCCTCTATTTGTCCCTGAGGTGTTACATAGATGACCTTTTGAAAAATTGAGCTGACACGGTTACAGAATATTTGTTCTGGCGATATTGCCCGCTAATTGAACAATTAGCATGTAAGTATGTGAGACAGGAGTGGGGGGATATGTTGATGTTACCTCTGATTCGATTCAAGGGTAAACACGGCGGATGTGCACATAGCCTCAAGGACGGTTAGGCAATGTTGGAAATATAGCAGAGTTTAATGCAGGACACTACAGTACATTTTCCTTTCATAGTATGGCACGTGTAATAAGGGGGGGGGGGGGTTAACCAAAGAATAGAATAGTGAATAGAGATGGGTTTTCAAGGTCAATATTTTACCATTCTTTTGAAATTAAATACGTAAAGATTTCTACATGTCAAATAAATTATTTTAGAGTGATGCCATTATTTGCCCACCTTCAGGGACACGCTGTGTATATTTGTTTGTTACGGCATGCACAGTACATTTGCAATTTTTCAAACACAATCTGCATTCATTGCCCATTACACTGCTCCATTAGACTCCATAACTGTGCTCAACTGGATCCAATTCTACTGTGTCCTCCATTGCCGACCTTGACTTGTTCTGACTTTTGAATGTGCCAGTCCTAAGCTATCTATACACGATGTAGCACCCTCCTAGTCAGGTGCTAGTAAAGCCCCGTACACACGCACCGATTGTTGGCCGTAAATTTTCGGCCAACGTGCGTTCGGCCGATTGTCGGCTTGTTAGTATGATGCTTCCGACAACCGACTGCGACTTTTCGGCCGAACAAAATCTGGTGTGCAGGCTATAAAATTTTTGTTGGCCGTCACCAGAACGGCCGATTGTTCGTCAGTCAGTACAGATTTCGGCCGACAAAAGTCAGATGAGCAAGACTGGGCATGCTCAGAGAAGAAAAAACACACGAAAAGTAGACCAGAACATGACATCACTTCTGCAGTTGGTTGTTGTTGGCCGACAAAATTCGTGTGCAGTCTAGAGCATATTTCAACCAACACAACAACACTGGACAAAAGACGGCCGATCGGTCGGCCAACAATCGGTGCGTGTGTACGAGGCTTTAGACAGCATAATTGATGGCTCTGTCTGCTCAACAGCGAGCGAGATCGGTTAGGCCCCTTTCACACTTGTGCGACTTGTCATGCGATTTGGGACTGCAAAATCGCATGACAAGTCTTTCTCCATTATTTCCAATGATTACCATTCATATCAGTGCGACTTGAAGTCGCACCGACTATAAAGTAGTCCCTGCACTACTTTGGCACGATTTTGAGGCCAAAGACATTCAAGTCCAGTCAAAACCACGACAAAAGTCGCGGCAAAAAGTCGCGGTAAAATCGTGTGACTTTGAAGTCGCACAAGTGTGAAAGGGGCCTTAGTTAGGCTTGTTGCATGTGACCATGGGTGATTCGGCTGGGCTGAGGGAGTGTGCCCACTGCGTCCAATAGGGGAGCCTGTTGGACAGTGGAGGAAACCCAGCCAGTGACACACAGGCTCTTGTGGCTGTCCCAGTGGGTTGGCACAAACAGTGGTGCATCCTGGGATAGGCTATAAGAGCCAAGGGCACATGTGGCAAGGGGTCTTTGGGTGGGAAGCCAGGTCCCAGGAGGAGGGCGACGGCTGTCTCTCCTTCTGTTTGCTGAGGATGGTGGTCACAGGCGGTCGGCCTAGTGGATCAGGAGTGTGGTGCTGAATCCGGAGGTCCAGGAAAGCTGACTAGTGGAGGTGAAGGCAGAGCAAGCTTGGGAAAAACAGTGTCTGTGAGTACCGGGAAGCTTGCCAGGGGTCTGCCCAGGAAGGGGACCACTCCAGTGGATAGGAGTCAGCACACACAGCCAGTGAAAGTAAAGGGGGTGCCAAGTATAGAACCCTGAAGAGGCTAATCAAGCAGGAACCTTTTAATGCTATCTTCACTTCAGTGGCCAGGCGAAGCAGCGGCCTTGCCGCATTCTACAGTGAGTTGTCCTCAAGATTGTGCATAAGTCATAGTTGGAGTATCCCACTCATCCCTTCTCCTATCCCAGTTCTAAATAAAACCACAAAACACCAACATTCCCTGGATTGATTATTGACTGAGCCAAGGACTTTCAATGCTGTTTGTCTGCTATCAGTTGGTAAGCGTAACCCAGGGGAATCCAGGGGAATCCAGAAAGTGCAATTCTCAGCAGTCTTCTAGGGGGCAGTGTACAACTATATTGTCAAAAGTATTGGGACACCTGCCTTCACACGCACATGAACTTTAACCACTTCTGGACCGGGCCTTTTTCTGACACTTGTTGTTTACAAGTTAAAATCTGTTTTGTTTTTTTTTGCTAGAAAATTACTTATAAACCCCAAACATTATATATATTTTTTTAGCAGAGACCCTAGAACAGGGATCCTGAAACTACGGCCCCCCAGCTGTTGTGGAACTACACATCCCATGAGGCATTGTAAAACTATGACTCTAAAATTCTGATGGGAATTGTAGTTCCTGAACACAGTTTGAAGACCCCTGCCCTAGAGAATAAAATGGAGATCATTGCAATATTTTTTATCACACCGTATTTGCGCAGCGGTCTTAAAACGCAATTGTTTTGGAAAAAATACACTTTTTTCATAAAAAAAATAAGAAAACAGTAAAGTTAGCCCAATTTCTTTCTATAATATGAAAGATAATGTTACGCCGTAGTAAATAGATACCCAACATGTAATGCTTCAAAATTGCACACGCTCGTGGAATGGCGACAATTATTAGTACTTAAAAATCCTCATAGGCGACTTTTTAAAATTTTTTACAGGTTACCAGCTTAGAGTTACAGAGGAGGTCTAGTGCTAGAATTATTGCTCTCGCTCTAATGATCATGGCGATTTCTCACGTGTGTGGTTTAAACACTGTTTACATATGTGGGCGTGACTTGGATATGCGCCCTCTTCTGCAAACGAGCTAACGGGGGCGGGGCACTTTCATTTTTATTTTCCTATTTATTTTATCTTTTATTTACACAGTTTTAAAAAAAAAATGTTTTTATCACTTTTATTCCTATTAAAAGGAATGTAAACATCCTTTGTAATAGAAATAAGCAGGACAGGACCTCTTTATAGAGAGATCTGGGGTCAAAAAGACCTCACATCTCACATCTACACTTAAAAAGAAAAAAAAAAAAAGTCTTTTTTTTTTCATGATGAAAAAAAATGGGCTCTTTATCCACTTAAGCCCTGGAGGATTTGGCTGCTCAAAGACCAGGCCCTATTTTGCGATTCGGCACTGCGTGACTTTAATGGACAATTGCGCGGTCGTGCGACGCTGTACCCAAATAAAATTGACGTCCTTTTTTTCCCACAAACAGAGCTTTCTTTTGCTGGTATTTGATCACCTTTGTGATCTTTATTTTTTGCGCTATAAACAAAAAAAGAGCGACAATTTTGCAAAAATAACAATATTTTCACATTTTTTTATATGAAATTCTCAAAAAAAATGTAAAAATCTAAATTTTTTAACATTTTAGGCCGATTTGTTTTCTGCTACATATGTTTGGTAAAAAGAAAAATCGCAATAAGCGTATTTTGATTGGTTTGCGCAAAAGTTATCGCGTTTACTAACTATGGGAAAGATTTATGTCATTTTTATTGTTTTTTTTAACTAGTAATGGCGGCGATCTGCGATTTTTTTGTGGGACTGCGACATTGTGGCGGACAGATCGGACCCTTGACTGACATTTTTGACACTTTTGGGGTTACCAGTGACATTACTACAGTAATCAGTGCTATACATATGCACTGTTACTGTAAAAGTGACACTGGCAGGGAAGGGGTTAACTTTATTGGTGATCAAGGGGTTACCTGTGTCCCTAGGGGCGTGATTCTAACTGTCAAGGGGGCGTGGCTTGTTAGATCATCACAGAGACATACGATCCTACATAGCAGCATGAGCGAGATCGCGAGTGGCTGGTCACACGCGCGGGCTAGGCAGGGAACGAGCGGGAGCGGGTGGGCGAGCAACGTACTCATACATCACTTTGCCTGTAGGGGGCTGACTGCCTTAGTATATAGTCGTGCGGCGGTCGGCAAGTGGTTAAATCCGTGGCTAGGAAGCAACGTATGACATTGCTCCGGTTCTCCAAGGCCATAGAGTGGAGTGGGGGCCATCTCTAGGGGACAGCGGACCGGATCGTTTTCCCCGCTACCGACAGATCCGGGGGCACCTCTCCCGCCGCCCATAAAGGTGAGGTGATCCAGTAATTTTGCCAATCTGCTGCTGGGACCACCCTTATGTTAAAGTGGACCGCCGGCAGTTTACGGGTCAAAACAGGTCACAGGAGCGCAGAACTAACATCGTTCCTGTGATCCATAGGATAAGTACAGCCAAAAAAGCTTTGGGTATACCTCTCCTTTAAGGCCAACTAGTGGGGGCGTAGGTTCCATCCCTGACCTGTGGGGTGGAGAGTGGGACCAGGCAAAACACCTCCCCACATGCCCCACCTGAATCATACCCTTTGTCCCACCTATCATTTTCTGCCCAAGTCGCTCAAGGAGCAGTGCTGTCCCTCCTACATGGCTGAAGCTGCTCAAAAAGTACAACCACCGCTATCTTGGCGACTGGCAGACCAACAAGGTCAGAAGCACAGCTGCTCTTGTTGAGTGGCTGTGTCTCCAATTTAAAACGAGTGACTGTATTTCCAAATGCTAGGAGATCTTTATTATTGTAAAAACATCCAACAAAGAAAATCAAAGAGACTTCATGACACACATTGAAAGTGCGTGGTTCATGCTTTTCCGATGTGTGTCATGAAGTCTTCTTTGATTTTCTTTGTTGGATGTTTTTACAATAGTAAAGATCTCCTAGCATTTGGAAGTGCGGTCACTCGTTTTTTAGACCAAGGACTGGACCTGCACACAATATCCTGGGAGCTTTCATCCTCACGCTTTCATCCTCACCTGGGAGCTTTCATCCTCACCTGGGAGCTTTCATCCTCACCTGGAGCGGCGTTACTCCTTTCTTTTGCTATTTTGTTGAGTGGCTGGCCTGGATCCAGGAATTTCTAATTTCCAACTGATCTTACGAGAGCCAGACTGGGACATCCAAAGGGCCAGGTCTGACCTAGTGCTACATTTTAACTTCTGCAGCTCGTTCGTTTTTGAACTCCATGGCTACCATGGTACCAGGTTAACATGAATCCCAAAGGAAGCTGCTACAGGTAAAGTGCACCTTGTGTGTTTTTAATGCATGAACCTTATCCAGGATCCTCACATCATACACAGATTAGTAAAATAATTCCTTGCAGCATCAAAGAATGTCAACTGTGTTTCTAGAAAGTGGAAGAATTCCAGGAGGCCTGGCTGCACAATTATTATCCAATGATAGAACCTGGGTTTAAAAGGTTACTTCACCTTAAGGCCCCTTTCACACGAACGATCCGATCAGATCCGCCTTTCAGTTTTTTAGGCGGACCTGATCGGATCCTCCATGCATCCCTATGGGGCAGCGGATGTCAGCGGTGACATTTCCGCTGACACCCACTGCTGTCCGCATCCGATCCTGTCCGTGAAATCTGGATGGATGGAAACCCCATAGAGAGCATCGGGGCTCTGACACCTCCCTCTCCACACACAGAGCGCAGATAGAGCTGTCACCTGCCTGCTCAGCGGGATCGGCAGATCGATCCCCCTCTGAGCAACACGGAGTCCGCCGACGGAGGCGGACCGTGTGAAAGAGCCCTTACATCACAACTAAAAAAATACCTATTAGCAAAAAAGAGGGAGAAAGAAGCGCTAATCACGGTTAATATCATAGAGACTAGGAAAGCAGCCCATATAAGAAAATCATGTTTATTAAAACATGTGTAAAAGAAGTTCCAAATCAATAACCTGTCCTGGCTGAAGCCGCTGGTGGTGAAGGGTACACAATTGGCAAAGCCGCTGGGTAGGAGGTCCGGAATCCACAATGTTGTGGGGAGAGACCCAGCTAGATGTCATCACCTGGGGGGTTGAGAAGCGCCGGACCAGCCGGTGTTCTAAAGGGACCCCTTCCTGCAATGCAGAGCCAAGCGGAGAGGAGCGGAATCGCCTAGACTGGAAGAAGTCAAAACCGGAAGTGACGAACCGGGTTTTGTAAAAAAATACCTATGCATTCCAGCTTCTCTGGTATATTAAAGAGTATTTCTCAGGTTTTAAATAAGGTGATTAAAGCGGAGTTCCACTCAAAAGTGGAACTCCGCTGATCTGCTTCCTCCCCCCCTTCGGTGCCCCATTTGGCACCTTTCATGGGGGAGGGGGGAATGGGTACTTGTTTTTGACAGGTACCCTTCCCAACTTCCTGGGAGACAGCGCCGCGGCGCTGTCCCTCGGAAGTTCGGGCCCCCTCCTTTTTCCTCCGCCGCTGGGCCAATTACAAAGTGCAGCGCGCTTTGCGCATGCGCAGTAGGGAACCAGCAGTAAAGCTGGAAGGCTTCACTGGCAGGTTCCCTTACTCTGGATTGCGGCGGCGGCACCCGAGAGCCGATACGTAAATCGGATTCTGGTGCCGACATCGCGGGCTGCCTAGACAGGTAAGTTCTATTATTTAAAAGTCAGCAGCTACAGGATTTGTAGCTGCTGACTTTTAATTTTTTTAAGGAGGGTGGAACTCCGCTTTAATTTTGAAGGCATACCTGGAGGCTATTCATGGCCTCTTCCCAAGACCTGATGACCAGATCTTCTAGGGGTTAATTTACTAAAGAGTCTGGTGCAGCTCTGCAAAGAAACCAGTCAGGTATCAGATTTTTGTCAAAGCTTAATTGAACAAGCTGAAGTTAGAAGCTGATTAGCGACCATGCACAGCTGCACCAGATTTTGCACTCCAGTTTTAGTAAATCAACCTCCTAAAGTCTCCCCTGTCCCACCTGGTTGTAGGATGTAAGGCCCCATCAACACAGAAATGAGCGCTCTAGCTTGACCAAAGCCTGCACAATACACGCTCTCCCTCTCAGCGGCAGGTGGGCTCAGCAACAAAGAATGAGAGAGGGCATTGTGCATACTGGTGGGAAAGGCAGAGGGGCTTCCCTCTATAAAGGTTTCTCGGAGAGGCTGTGCAGGGACTACAGGTGGGCCTTGGAAATTTAGCATATTTTTTAAAACCGGAGGGCCATTTTTTTTTACCATACTAGATAAAAGGCTGGAGAAGAGCACAATAATCTGGCAAACAGGAAATGCAAAGGCATGGCTTAAATAGGAAGTTCATGGAAGGACCTTTAGGGAATTGTCCAAGAAACAATTTAGCATCCCAGGTGGCGCAGCAATGTGAGACACTGCCAGACACAGCAGAAGTTGTAGGTTAATACCCTGATGCTAAAATTCTATTAGGTATACCCATTTTGGTAATGTAAATTAGACAGTCAGTAATTATATAATGATATATTGATCCTAAACACTGCTTAACTAATGTTAAAGTTTTATTCAGTTTAAGATCACTGATAACAAAAAACACAATGAAGGTTTCAGAGCTTGTTTGATACATCTCTTCCAAAAAACCAAGAACAAGCCAAAAAGCATAACAAATTATGATAATGCATGGTTTAAAAGAGCAGCTCCAACCAAGATGAAGGTATAGGGCAGTCCCTAGGGTCCTTAGTCCCCTATTCAACCACTAATGCATCGTTTCCACTGAGTGGTACGGTACAGTTCGGTTCAGTACGGTACGGTTCGGAACGGTACACATTGCGTTTCCACTGCCAATAGTACCCTTTCATGATAGGCGTGGTGTAGCAGGAAAGCTGTGATAGACAATTCTCTGTCAACCAATCAAAGTTCTGCAGAGTGTAGCTCCACCCTGTTGGTACGGTACTAATGTGCTTGGTACCCCAACGAAAGGGTCCCAAAAAGTGGTACGGTACGGTTCGGAATTAGGGTACCATTCATAATGGAAACGGCATAAATAGCGTACCGTACCGATCGGAACCGTACTAGAAAGCTCAGTGGAAACGAGCCATAACATGCCCTTGTCAAGGTACCTTTGCAGACCAAGGAACTGTGGTTCAAACTGGGCAGCACTGTGGCTTCATAGTTACTGTTCCTCATAGCAGAGCTCAGATACTGGGTTTAACTCTCTCCAGGTGCACCTTCTACATTCTGCTTGTAGGTCTACCCCCTATGTGTGGGAGCTTCTATTAAACCAATTGTTTTCTATGTGGAGTTAGGGTGATTATTCCCATGTGGTAGGTGCTTTTCCAATAAGTTGTGCCAGTCTAAACTGTATTTTAGGGTGTGGCAGCCCCCTTTAATTGGAAAGAAAGAAGAAAAAAGTTCACATAGACATCCGTTGCCCACGCAGGGGTTCTTCCACATCAACAGTTAACTGAAAATGTTGAGGAAACTGGTTTCCTTGTCAACAGCACTGCTGCTCCTCTTACCAGTCCCTCTGACTGTGTTGCCCAGCTCTTGTGGTTCTCTCGGCTCACTCAGCCTTTAGTCACAGCTCACTCCTGGCCTCTGGATAGGGGTTCTCCTGACACCCCGATAGCAGCTGACCTTACTCCTGGGATGAGACCTCCTGTCTCCTGGGGCTGGGGCTCCTCTGAACCCTGCGTGAGACCTTCTGTCTCTTGACTCCTGTCTGGGGCTCCTTTGAACCCAGCGTGAGACCTTCTGTCTCTTGACTCCTGTCTTGGGCTCCTCTAATCGCTAGGTGAGACCTTCTGGCTCTTGACTCCTGTCTGGGGCTCCTTTGAACCCTGCGTGAGACCTTCTGTCTCTTGACTCCTGTCTGGAGCTCCTTTGAACCCTGCGTGAGACCTTCTGTCTCTTGACTCCTGTCTGGGGCTCCTCTAATCCCTAGGTGAGACCTTCTGGCTCTTGACTCCTGTCTGGGGCTCCTTTGAACCCTGCGTGAGACCTTCTGTCTCTTGACTCCTGTCTGGGGCTCCTCTAATCCCTAGGTGAGACCTTCTGTCTTGACTCCTGGCTGGGGCACCTCTGACACCTGGGTAAGACCTTCTGTCTCTTAACTCCTGTCTGGGGCACCTCTGACCCCAGGGTAAGACCTTCTGTCTCCCAAACTGGGACCTATCGCCACGCTGGGACCTCAGGCTTGAGTATATAACGACTCTGCACACCTGTGTTCTCTGCCCAACCGCACCGATTCCCTGTGGTGTTGGGCCTCCCCTGTATGCCTGGGCCCCCTACACGAGGACTGGTGGTCCCCCCAATGAGCAGCCCTGTTTGTGAAAACCACATCAAAATACGCTTATTGGGATTTTTTCTTTTTACCAAAAATGTGTAGCAGAATACATATTGGCCTAACGATGAAAAAAAATTTATTTTATTTTTTTTTTTTTGGGAATGCTATATAGCAGAATGTGAAATAAATAATAATAATAAATATATATATATATATATATATATATATATATATATATATATATATATATATATTTTTTTTTTTTTTCAGAATTGTTGCTTTTTTTTTGTTTATAGCGCCAAAAAAAAAAAAAAATCGCACAGGTGATCAAATACCACCAAAAGAAAGCTCTATTCGTGGGAAAAAAGGACATCAATTTTATTTGGGTACAGCATCGCACGACCGCGCAATTGTCAGATAAAGTAACGCAGTGCCGTATTGCAAAAAATGGCCTGGTCATCATGGGGGTAAATCCTTCCGGTCCAGAAGTGGTTAATTGGTTATTTTCTTTATTATTTTTCTAGATGCCTTAAGGGTCGTAAGATCATCCAAAAAACATAATGATTGTGATCATACGGATGGACTGAGCACAGTCTTCAAATGATCTTAAAAAACAAAGAGAACAGATAAAATTGTTACAATGTAATCTTGACTGCAATAATACTGTGCTATGCATTCCCCTACAAATACTGAGATTATCATGTAATCTGCTGAGTGGGAATCTTAAAGGTCACATAATTAGGAGAATAATGACTACGTAATGCCACTGACTAAAAGACTCGGGGCTGTAAGGAACCACAGATTTGTCCAAAAACAAGTTTTGCAGAGAACACACCCGTTCACATAACGACGCAAATTAGGCATTAGCAAGTTTACTGACACCTACCGAAGGTGAGATATTCACAAATTGAAGATCATTAAAAGTTTACTTTCACTGAGTTGGTTTATACTTGCTGCTGGGCTTACACAGTGCATGCAATTTAAAGTGGAACTGGAACTACTTCATCATGACATCCCCCCCAAAAGAGAAAATGGCCAATCAGACCCTTCAAATACTCACCTGTGATCAGTGCTTTGCTCCCTCTGTGTATCATGCACGGACTGGCTCATCAGGCAGAAGCCGTATACGTATATCTGCCGTGCGCAAATACCGCTCCTTGCCGTAGCCGGACTTGGAAAAATTGGGGAAGCAACAGACAGCAGGTGTATGCATGGAGTCCAATCCTGTCGCAAGGGTCCTACTGACTGGTTTTAGAACAGCCAAACAAGGTGGAAGAGGCCATGCAGGTCCCTAACTACTTAAAGCGGTGTTCCAGCCTCCCCTCCAAAAATTAAAAGTCAATACTTTACACATACTGTACACATACTGTAGCTGCTGACTTTTAATATTAGGACACTTACCTGTCCTGGAGTCCTGCGATGTCAGCACCACAGCCGATGTTTCCATTGCCATTGCAATATCCATTGCCGGTGAGGGAACTCGGCAGTGAAGCCTTGCGGCTTCACGGGCGGGTCCCTACTACTCATGCACGATTTGGATTGGCTCGGCGGCAGGGGAAGGAGGAGGGGGGCCAAACTTCCCAGGGACAACGCCGCAGTGCCATCTCCTGGAAATGGGGAAGGGTACCTGTCAAAAACAGGTAACCGTTCCCCCCTCCCCCATGAAAGGTGCCAAATGTGGCACCGGAGGGGGGGAGGAAGCAAATGAGTGGAAGTTCCGCTTTAAGGACCGAAAGGTTTTAACCCCTTAATGACCAGGCCATTTTTTGTGATCCGGCACTGCGCTATTTTAACTGACAATTGCGCAGTTGTGCGACGCAGTACCCAAATAAAATTGATGTCCTTTTTTCCCCATAAATAGAGCTTTCTTTTGGTGGTATTTGATCACCTGTGTGGTTTTTATTTTTTGCGCTATTAACAAAAAAAGAGCGACCATTTTGAAAAAAAAAATCTATATTTGTACGGTCAGCTGTGTTTACAACAGCAGACCATTCTTTTCTCTCAGCGGCCCCATGCATCGGCATCCCCGTGGCCTAGTGGGGGCGGGAGTGTGCCATCAGTGGCGTGCGTTCGCCCCCCAGCACTACGCGCTCAACTGACGTAATACTTTGTTGGTTCGCGCAGTCGAGCCAGCCTGTTTACAACAGCTGACCGTTCTTCTCTCTCAGCTGGGAACGATCGTGGGTGGCCAGCGGCAATCGTAGCCGCCAGCCCTGTGCATCGGTATCCCTGTTGCCTAGTGGGGGGCAGGAGCGCTCGCCCCCCAGCACCACAAGCTCGACCGACGTAATTTACAACAGCTGACCGCTCTTCTCTCTCAGCGGGGAGCGATCGCGGGTGGCCAGCGGCAATCGTTGGCCGTCAGCCCTGTGCATCGGTATCCCCGCTGCCTAGCGGGGGGGCAGGAGTGCGCCGGCGGCGGCGCACGCTCTCCCCCCCAGCACCACGCGCGTGACCGACATAATACTTTGTCGGTTCGCGCAGCCAAGTCAGCCTGCCATAGTATAACTGCGGCGGGCAGTCGGCAAGTGGTTAACATTTTTTAAAACAAATGTATGTTTTTTTTTATGTATAAAACAATAAAAAAGGGCTAATTCACATGGGTTCTCTGTTATGTTTGTGTCCGCTAATAATGATTTTTTTTTTTTTTTTTAGTGGAAATGTTGTCTTGATATATTGGGGGGGGGGGGGTGTCAGGTAGGCTGTACGGGGGCCCTGTGATTTTCTAACAGCAGCCCTGCTGGTAACAATCACCTCTATAAAGTATTACAAATCCGATGCGCCCCCAAAAGTTCTCATTACAAAACTCTGAGAATCCCGTACATCTGGGACAATCTGTATATATTACATTTTATCATTTTTAAATGTAAGCCCCAGGCAGTTCAACCTCAATTTTTTGAACAATGTCAACAGCACTGAATGGACTCCAAGCTGAACAAACAAGACATTAATAAACAAGTCAGACAGTGTCAAGGTCAATCCAGCCCTTCTCACCGCAACAAAGGGAAACCAATAATGAATGCCAAAAACATGCCTCCTCTATACAAACCACAAGACAAGTAAGTGGAGAGGGATCGCATGGATGACTGCTACAAGGAACAATCCTTCCAACATTCAAATGACAGCTCACTACGATAAACATGCATGTAACTTCTGAATTATTGATGTAGAATGTCAAATCTTCTGCAGTCCATCTCTATCAGCTGTGCTGAACTTTCCCTTTGCATGTGCCAGGAAGCCATGTGATGCCTACATAGGTCTATTCTAATGCTTCAGTGTCTCCCAATGATCAGACACTTAGCTGACCTCTCAGCTGATCAGAATCAATGGGCTTATTGAGGAATAGGGCTTGGCAGGAGAGCTGAACATTTGTAAAGCCCCAGGGCTCATTCTCTTTATTGGAGAGACAGTCCTGAGTACAGGGACTTGGTCCAGGAACTGTCCGAAGCTAATAGTGCTGAAATCCAAAAGAGAAGCAACTTACTTTGCCCTGCACAGTGGTGGATTTTCACTTGGGGAACCAGGATGTTCACATGGGGTTCCAGAGACATGGTCCAGGAACTGTTCTACCTCAACAGTGCTGAGATCCCAGCAACTCACTATGCCCTGCAAAGGGGTATATGTTCACACTGTGTTCCAGGAACATGGTGCAGGAACTGTCCTACCTTAACAGTGCTAAGATCCCAGCAACTCACTTGCATGCACAAGGGTATATGTTCACATGGTGTTACAGGGACATGGTCCAGGAACTGTTCTACCTCAACAGTGCTGAGATCCCAGCAACTCACTATGCCCTGCACAGGGGTATATGTTCACACTGTGTTCCAGGAACATGGTGCAGGAACTGTCCTACCTTAACAGTGCTGAGATCCCAGCAACTCACTTGCATGCACAAGGGTATATGTTCACATGGTGTTACAGAGACATGGTCCAGGAACTGTTCTACCTCAACAGTGCTGAGATCCCAGCAACTCACTCTGCCCTGTACAGGGGGTAGATGTTCACATTATTTTCCAGGGACATGGTCCAAGAACTGTCCAAAGCTATCAGTACTGAAATCTCTGCAACTCACTGCCATACACAGAGGTAGATGTTCACATGGGGTTCCAGAGACATGGTCCAAAAACTGTTCTACCTCTACAGTGCTAAGATCCCAGCAACTCACTGCCATGCACAAGGGTATATGTTCACACGGTGTTCAAGGGACATGGTGCAGGAAATGTCCTACCTTAATAGTGCTGAGATCCCAGCAACTCACTATGCCCTGCACAGGGGTAGATGTTCACATGGAGTTCCAGGGACATGGTCCAGAAACTGTCCAAAGCTAACAGTACTGAAATCTCAGCAACTCACTGCCATACACAGAGGTAGATGTTCACTTGAGGTTTCAGGGACATGATCCAGGAAGTGCCAAAGCTAACAGTGCTGAAATCCCAGCAACTCACTGCCATGTAAAGGGGTAGATGTTCACATAGGGCTACAGGGACATGGTACAGGAACTGTCCTACCTTAACAGTGCTGAGATCCCAGCAACTCACTGTCATGCACAGGTGTGGAATTTCACTTGGAGTACCAGGATTTTCACATGGGGGGAAATGGTCCAGGAACTGTCCTTCACTAACAGTACTGAAATCCCAGCAACTTAGGGTAAATGTGTACATGGTGTTCCAGGAACTTGGTCCAGGAACTGTCCAAAGATAACAGTACTGAAATCCAAGCACCTCACTGCCATGCAAAGGGGTAGATGTTCACATGAGGTTCCAGGGACATGGTCCAGGAACTGTCCAAAGCTAACAGTACTAAAATCCCAGAAACTTACTGCCATGTACAGGGGTAGATGTTCACATGGTGTGCCAGGGACATGGCCCAGGAACTGTCCTACCAAGAGTGCTGAGATCCCAGCAACTCACTGGGGTAAATGTTTACATGGTGTGCCAGGGACATGGTCCAGGAACTGTCCAAAGCTAACAATACTAAAATCCCAGAAACTTACTGCCATGTACAGGGGTAGATGTTCACATGAGGTTCCAGGGACATGGTCCAGGAACTGTCCAAAGCTAACAGTACTAAAATCCCAGAAACTTACTGCCATGTACAGGGGTAGATGTTCACATGGTGTGCCAGGGACATGGCCCAGGAACTGTCCTACCAAGAGTGCTGAGATCCCAGCAACTCACTGGGGTAAATGTTTACATGGTGTTCCAGGGACATGGTCGCAGGAACTGTCCAACCAAGAGTGCTGAAATCCCATCAACTTATTGCCATGCACAAGGATAGATGGTCACATGGGGTTCCAGGGATATGGTCAAGGAACTGTCCTACCAAGAGTGCTGAGATCACAGCAACTCACTGCCACACACAGGGGTAAATGTTTACATGGAGTTCCAGGGACATGGTCCAGGAACTGTCCTACTAAGAGTGCTGAGATCCCAGCAACTCCACACACGTGTTTACATGGAGTTCCAGGGACATGGTCCAGGAACTGTCCACCCAAGAGTGCTGAAATCATAGCAACCTACTGCCATGCACAGGGATAGATGTTCACATGGGGTTCCAGGGACATAGCCTAGGAACTGTCCTACCTTAACAGTGCTGAAATCCCAGCAACTCACTCTGCCATACACAGGGGTAGATTTTCACATGGGTTAGCAGAGACATGTTTAAATAACTAACACTGTGCATGACAGTACAAGCCATCTGTTTACAGAGCTGAAAAAACCAATAAGGCAGAGATATACAATTGTCGGGTAATTTACGGCTGTGTTGAGGATCATTGCATGCGTGCCATCCCCTGCACCCCCCTGCATCCCCTGCAAAGGGCAGAAGGGATGGAGCTCGGCGTACACAGGGTGCAATGACTCTTCCAGGACTCTTCTATTCCTGCAGCCATGTGATCGCTGATTATTTTTGCTCCATCCCAAACAAAGGATCAATGAGTGGTGCAGGAAACTTACCCCGGCTGGCTGCGCTGCTGCTACACCGAGGCTGAGCTCCTGCTGCTGCTCTTCAGAGGGATCCCCAGCACAAAGTGAATACATCCAAGCCCTGTGTGCTCTTCTATCTGCCAGCACTGACAGTGTGCTCCTCTATCTGCCTGCACCGGCAATGTGCTCTTCTATCTGCCAGCAATGTCAGTGTGCAGCTCGGTCCTCCTTGCCCTGTCACGTTGCTCAGAGCTGATGTGATTGATTCCCAGAGAAGAGGTGAAATGCTGGAGCTGCTCTGTGTGATGTTTAGCGGAGACTTTCACTGCCTCTTCCTCCTGTAGCACCAACAGCTAGAGCTGGGGGGACTCAGAGCTCCTTCCTATCATCACTGTCCCTATGAGGCTGCTAGAGCTGGGGGGTCTGGAGGACTCTGCTCGCTGTCCCTATAGTGGGATGAGACTGCTAGAGCTGGGGGGTCTGGAGGACTCTGTGCTCACTGTCCCTATAGTGGGATGAGACTGCTAGAGCTGGGGGGTCTGGAGGACTCTGTGCTCACTGTCCCTATAGTGGGATGAGACTGCTAGAGCTGGGGGGTCTGGAGGACTCTGTGCTCACTGTTCCTATGGTGGGGTGAG
The DNA here is from genome assembly GCF_965119305.1 of Pelophylax lessonae. Classification (NCBI taxonomy): domain Eukaryota; kingdom Metazoa; phylum Chordata; class Amphibia; order Anura; family Ranidae; genus Pelophylax; species Pelophylax lessonae. Next base: position 17,381,464 of record NC_138776.1, on the reverse strand, counting down.
ACTGCTAGAGCTGGGGGGGGTCTGGAGGACTTAGTTCTTTTCTTTTATCACTGTCCCTATGGTGGGATGAGACTGCTAGAGCTGGGGGGGGGGGGGGGTCTGGAGGACTCTGTGCTTACTGTCCCTATGGTGGGATGAGACTGCTAGACCTGGGGGGCTGGAGGACTTAATTCTTTCCTATTATCATTGTCCCTATGATGGGATGAGACTACTAGATTTGGGGGGTTTGGAGAACTCTGTGCTCACTGCCCTTATGGTGGGGTGAGACTGCTAGACCTGGGGGGGTCTGAAGGACTCTGTGCTCACTTTCTCTATGATGGGATGAGACTGCTAGACCTGGGGGGTCTGGAGGACTCTGTGCTCACTATCCCTATGGTGGGAATGATTGCTAGACCTGGGGGGGTCTGGAGTACTCTGTGCTCACAGTCCCTATGAGACTGCTAGAGCTGGGGGGACTGGAGGACTCTGTGCTCACTGTCCCTGTGGTGGGATGAGACTGCTAGACCTGGGGGTCTGGAGGACTTAGTTCTTTCCTTTTATCACTGTCCCTATGGTGGAATGAGACTTCTAGAGCTGGGGGGGGGGGGGGTCTGGAGGACTATGTGCTCATTGTCCCTATGGTGGGATGAGACTGCTAGACCTGGGGGGTGTTGAGGGACTCTGTGCTCACTGTCCCTATGGTGGGATGAGGCTGCTAGAGCTGGGGGGGTCTGGAGGACTCTGTGCTTACTGTCCCTATGGTGGGATGAGACTGCTAGAGCTGGGGGGTCTGGAGGACTTAATTCTTTCCTATTATCACTGTCCCTATGATGGGATGAGACTACTAGATTTGGGGGGTTTGGAGAACTCTGTGCTCATTGCCCTTATGGTGGGATGAGACTGCTAGACCTTGGGGGTCTGGAGGACTCTGTGCTCACTTTCCCTATGGTGGGATGAGACTGCTAGACCTGGGGGGTCTGGAGGACTCTGTGCTCACTATCCCTATGGTGGGAATGATTGCTAGACCTGGGGGGGTCTGGAGTACTCTGTGCTCACAGTCTCTATGAGACTGCTAGAGCTGGGGGGTCTGGAGGACTCTGTGCTCACTGTCCCTGTGGTGGGATGAGACTGCTAGACCTGGGGTCTGGAGGACTTAGTTATTTCCTTTTATCACTGTCCCTATGGTGGAATGAGACTTCTAGAGCTGGGGGGGGGGGTCTGGAGGACTATGGGCTCATTGTCCCTATGGTGGGGTGAGACTGCTAAACCTGGGGGGTCTGGTGGACTCTGTGCTCACTGTCCCTATGGTGGGATGAGACTGCTAGAGCTGGGGGGTCTGGAGGACTTAGTTCTTTCCTAATATCACTGTCCCTATGGTGGGATCAGACTACTAGATTTGGGTGGTTTGTAGGACTCTGTGCTCACTATCCCTATAGTGGTATGCGACTGCTAGACCTGGGGGGTCTGGAGTACTCTGTGCTCACTGTCCCTTTTAAACTACAAGAGCTGGGGGGTCTGGAAGACTCTATGCTTACTGTCCCTATGGTGGGATGGGACTGCTAGAGCTGGGGGGTCTGGAGGACTTAGTTCTTTCCTATTATCACTGTCCCTATGGTGGGATGAGACTACTAGAGTTGGGGGGTCTGGAGGACTTTGTGCTCACTATCCCTAAGAGACTGCTAGAGATGGGGGGTCTGGAGGACTCTGTGTACTATCCCTATAGTGGGTTGAGACTACTAGAGGTGGGGGAGGGGGGATATAGAGCTCCTTCCTATTATCACTGTCCCTATGGTGGGATGAGACTACTAAACCTGGGGGGTCTAGAAGACTCAAAGCTCATTCCTATTATTACTGTCCCTATGATGGGATGAGACTACTAAAGTTTGGGGGTTGGGGGACTCAGAACTACTTCCTATTATCACTGTCCCTATGGTGGGATGAAACTACTAGAGTTGGGGGGTTTGGGTGACTCAGAGCTTCTTCCTATTATCACTGTGCCTATGGTGGGATGCGACTATTAGTGCTAGAGGGTCTGGAGGACTCAGTGCTCACTGTTTCTATGGTAGGGTGAGACCACTAGAACTGGGGGGTCTGGAGGGACCCAGTTCCTTCCTGTCATCACTGTCCCTATGGTGGGATGAGACTATTAGAGCTGGGGGGTCTGGAGGGACTCACAGCTCCTCCTTCATTTTATCATTACTGTCCCTATTGTGGGACGAGACCACTAGAACATGAGGGTCTGGAGGAACCCAGTTCTTTCCTGTCCTCAATGTCCCTATGGTGGGATGAGGCCCCTAGAGCTGGCAGGTTTGGAGGGATTCAGCTCCTCCCTGCCATCACTGTACCTGTTGTAGGATGTGACAACTAGAGCTGGGGGGGGGGGGGGTCTGAAGAGACTCAGCTCTTTCTTCCTATCATCACTGTCCTCATCTGTTGCGATGAGACCTCTAGATCTGGGGGGGGGGGGGGGGTCTATAGGCACTCAGAGCTTGCTGTCATTGCTGTCTCTATGGTAGGATGAGACTAGTAGAGCTAGGAAATCTTGAGAGCCTCAGAGGTCTTTCTTCCTATTATTACTAACCTGGTGGGATGAGAGCTAGGGTTCTGTAGGGGCCCAGAGCTCCTTCTTCCTATCATCATTGTTCTTTTGGTTTTTGGTACTGAAGCTGGGGAGGAGGGGGGGGTGTAGGGACTCAAAGCTTCTTCCTAATATTATCACTGTCCCTCTGGTGGGAAAGAGCCACTAGAACTGGGAGATCTGCATGGACTCAGAGCTCATTCTTCCTATCATCGATATCTCTTTGGTGCAATGAGACCAGTAGAGCTGGGGGGTCTGGGAAGCCTCAGAGGTCTTTCTTCCTAATATCACTGTCCCACTGGTGGAATAAGATGACTAGAGCTAGGGTTCTCAAGGGGCTCAGAGCTTCTTCTGCCTATAATTGCTGTCCTTGTGGTAGGATGAGACTGCTAAAGCAGGGAGGAGGGGGGAGGTATTAGAAACTTTAAAGCTCCATCTTCCTATCGTAACTGTCCCTGTGATGGAAACTCACTGGTAGGATGAGACCAGTAGAACTAGTGGGGTCTAGGAAATCTCAGAGCTTCTTCCTATCATCACTGTCTTCTTGGTGGGATGAGATTACTAGAGCTGGGGGATCTGGGGAGACTCAAAGTTCTTTCCTTTTATTACTCTCCCTAAGGTGATATAAGACATCTAGAGCTGGGGGTCTGGAGGAACTCAGAGCTCTTTCTTGTCATCACCGTCCCTATGGTGGGATGAGACCACTAGAACTGGGGGTTCTAGGAAATCTCAGAGTTCCTTCCTATCATCACTGTCAATATGGTGGGATGAGACTACTATAGCTGGGGGGTCTGGGGAAACTCAGAGTTTCTTTGTACGTGCATATAAAGGGACTCATCTTCTTCCTATCCTCACTATCCTTATGGTGGGATAAGACAAATGTCCACTAGAGCTGGGAGGTTTGAAGAGATTCAGCTTCTTCCATCTATCACCCTTGTCCCTGTGATGAGACAGGACCATTAGAGCATGGGGGGTGGCTTCTTTTTCTACTATCATTGTCCCTTTGGTGGGATGTGGTGGGTGGGGTGGGTGTTTTTTCAACCAGATCAACTATGTGGAGATTGGGGATCTGCAGAGACTCAGAGTTTCTTCTTCTTATCACTGCCTTCCCCTGGTTGCATGGAACCACTAGAACTTGGGGATCTGTAGGAATTCATGGCTCCTTCTTCCTATTATCACTGGTGGAATGAGACCTTTTGAGCTGGGGAGTCTGGAAAGCCTCAGACTTCCTTCTTCCAATATTACTGTCTCCCTGGTGGGATGAGACCACTAGAGCTGGGGGGGGGGGGGTCTGGAGGAACTCAGAGTTCCTTCTTCTTATCATAACTGTCCCTGTGGGATGAGACCACTAGAGATGGGGGGCATGGGGTCTGGAAAGACTCAGAGCCCTTTTTTCCTATCATCACTGCAGGCATGGAACCACTAGAGCTTGGGGCTCTGAAGGGACACAGAGTTCCTTCTTCTTATTATAACCATTCCTGTTGGAAGAAACTGCAAGAGATTATTATTTTCTAATATCATTGTCCCTATGGTGTCTTTTTTCAACCAGATTTACTATGTAGAGATTGAGGGATCTGGAGGGACTCAGAGTTTCTTCTTCCCGTCATTATTGCCTTTTTCTGGTGACATGGAACCACTAGAGCTTGGGGTTCTGTAGAGACTCAGAGCTCCTTCTTGTCATCACTGATGAAACCAGTCAAACTGGGAAGTCTGGAGAGCCTCAAACTTCCTATTATCACTTTCCCTCTGATGGGATAAGACCTCTAGAGATGGGGGGTCTGGGGGGCCCAGAGCTCCTTCCCCCATTATCCCCCCATCCCTCACTAGAGATGTGGGGTCTGGTGATGCTCAGAGTTCCTTCTTCTTATCATAACTGCCCTATGGGATGAGATCACTAGAGATGTGGGGTCTGGTGATGCTCAGAGTTCCTTCTTCTTATCATAACTGCCCTATGGGATGAGACCATTAGAGATGTGGTGTCTGGTGATACTCAGAGTTCCTTCTTCTTATCATAACTGCCCTATGGGATGAGACCATTATAGATGTGGTGTCTGGTGATGCTCAGAGTTCCTTCTTCTTATCATAACTGCCCCTGTGGGATGAGACCACTAGAGATAGGCAGCAGGAGGCCTGGAAAGACTCAGAGCTCCCTTTTCCTATCACCACTGCCTTCCACTGGAGGCATGGAACCACTAGAGCTTGGGGGTCTGTAGAGACTCAGAGTTCCTTCTTTCTATCACCACTGCTGTCCCTGTTGTGGGATGGGACCGATAGAGCAGTGCTCTCAGCATGCCAATACACATGGGCAATGAGTGATTTAGACAGCAAACGGGAACCATCCAAATCATGCAGGCAACACGCACTCTGTAGAATTAGGGTTATCAAGAGTCGGCTCAACATGAGAACTGTCTGCTATACAATGTATACATAGAGAAGCACTTACTAAAAATATATTGTTAATGCACGTCTATTCGCCATGTGTAATTGCGGAAATAATTGTTACCCACCGAGTCCTCATATTATCTCTATCGTACTGTGCTATTTAAGTTGCAAATGTATAGAATTATATACATTGACTTCCAGAACCCCAGACAATAGAGCTACTTCTAAATATTCCTTCATCTTATAGTGACTTCTAGTGCAGCCTATTAACTCTTATCCTGCCAGAAGGCCTGTTAGGGGTTAATGGCTTGAAAACAGCAGAAAAGGGATATGAGTGCGTAGCTAAAGGATGAATTACACTTCCATGGCAAAACTTTGCTTTGATTCGAGTCCAAGTTTCACGCAGTTCCTTTGCTCCTATGGTTTATCAATGTTTCTCAGCTTACAGCTCCATTGTCTGCGTTCAGCTGTCACCGGCTGCTGCTGAGAGCCTGCTCTAAATATCTGTCCCAGTATTCTGGGATCTTTACAGACTCTTCTACTTAAACACTGCCTGGCTTTTCCCAAACATGCAAGCAATCGCCTTCCACATGTCATGTTATCTGTGCAAGTTTGATAAAATAGGATTTTTTCAAATTCTCTGAATGTCACATGGCTGAACTGCTATTAATAAAACAAGACGTAATTACAGATGAGCTTGGTAAGGAAAGTAAGCGATGATAAAAGGCTTGGTAAATGTCAGATAGGCGACTTCACTGATCTTCACCCTGGCTCAGCTGAACAGTCTGATAAATGCCATGAATGGCACCTTGTCCTGTTCCATTTTGTTAATTAGCTCTACAAATTTTCTTGTTAATGTTTTACATAAAGTAAAGGTGGGCAATTCGTTTTCCCAAGGAACCACATGAGAAACTAGGACTGTTGTGGAGGGCCGATCAGTAATACTCTATCATTGGTATTAGTGGGAGGAAAAGTGTCCCATCATTGGTATCAGTGGGAGGAATAGTGTACCATTATTGGTATCAGTGGGAGGAAAAGTGTCCCATCATTGGTATCAGTGGGAGGAATAGTGCCCCATCATTGGTTTTAGTGGGAGGAATAGTGTACCATCATTGGTTTTAGTGGGAGGAATAGTGCACCATTATTGGTATCAGTGGGAGGAATAGTGCCCCATCATTGTTATCAGTGGGAAGAATAATGCCCCATCGTTGGTGTAAGTGGGAGGAATAGTGCCCTGTTTTTGGTGTAAGTGGGAGAACTAATGACCCTATCATTGGTATCAGTGGGAAGAATAGTGCCCCATCATTAGTGTCAGTGGAAGTTATAGTGATCCATCATTGGTATCTGTGGGAGGAATGCTTCCCCATCATTGGTGTCTGTGGGAGGAATGGTGCCCCATCATTGCTGTCTGTGGGAAGTGTCAGTGGGAAGAATAGTGCCCCATCATTGATGTCAGTGGAAGGAATAGTGCCTCATCATTGGTGTCAGTGGGATGAATAGTGTCCCATCATTGGTGTCTGTGGGAGGAATGGTGCCCCATCATTGGTGTCAGTGGGAGGAATAGTGCCCCATCATTGGTATCAGTGGGAGGAATGGTTCCCTTATCGTTGGTGTTGGTGAGAAGAATGGTGCCCCATCATTGGTGTCTGTGGGAGGAATAGTGCCTCATCATTGGTGTTGGTGAGAAGAATGGTGCCCCATCATTGGTGTCTGTGGGAGGAATGGTGACCCATCATTGGTGTCAGCGTGAGGAACAGTGCCTTACAGTCCATACAGGTAAGCAAAGGGCCGCATTTGGCCCATGGGCCACAGTTTGGAGACCACTGGTCTAAAGTATACTTAAAGTATAATCTAATATATTGTTTTTACTTATTTTAACCATAAAGCCTTACATATGGTTTATGATTACATTTGTATCCCTCCATAATTTACTGTCTACAAAGTTAGAGGTTGTGATTGATTAGGCATGACAAATGATTAGATGTATTGGTCATAAACCTCACTTGAAGATAAGCCAGTTTACATGTTATATATTTCTCAGAGGTCTACTGTTTTATTCAAAATGCAAAGTGAGCGAGCAGAAGAAAAATCCAAATCAAATCAATATTTGGCGGGACTCCCCTTTGGCTTCAAATCAGCATCAGTTCTTACACTTGGACACTTTTCACACTTGCACAAAGTCAGCGATTTTGTAGGATTAGAGTCAGGTGTATGATTAACCCCTTCCTGTCTCCCGGCCCTTTAAGGGTTCTAAAAGCCGGGAGTAGGAGGTGGGAATTCAGGTCATGTGACCGCTGTGATTGTCTGTCACAGGGGTCACATGATCGGAAAGCTCATGATCGCTATTATGCATCGAGAGCTTTCCAGTACCCTGCGGTATGTTGTTTCAGCAGGGCCGCACATATGTGGCCGCTCTGTGTTAAGGCCCACCTGCCGAGTGACCAAATATATGCCTGCGGCCGGCATCAAGGGCTTAACCAATTATATTAAGGAGATGCAAATGATCATCAATTTCATATGAAGGTTGAAATACAGTCCTTAACTAACACTTAAAGAAGTAGGGCCAATGCTCTGTGGATCACAGAAGTGCACTTAGATATGTTAGCTGTTGGCTGATGTCACTGAGCCGGTCAGGGCTTTCAACTTTAATGTCTGGACCGGCAGCTGGCTCAGCCTCTCAGTGAGCCTTTGGGAGACTGGGCCAGCTGCTACCGCCCCTGCAAAGCCCAGTGCTTTAGTGAGCACCGGAGAGGCAGAGCAGGGAGCCAGTAACTGAAAGTCACAGGCTCTCTGCTCACTAAAGACTGAGAACTAAGCAAACAGTTCTCGGTCTTAGAGGCTGCTGGGGGCCAGATGCAGCATCAGACCAATGCTGCATCCACCTAGGTGAGTATCTGTGCTTGTTTTTTTTACATCCCAAACTTCTCTTTTGAAACTGGGTGAGGAACAGCCAAACTCTGCTACTAAGGTGAGGTTGTGGAAGACACTTTCGTCACAGGTCATACACCATGGCAAGATTGAGCACAGCAACAAGACACAAGGTAGTTATACTGCATCAGCAAGGTCTCTCCCAGGCAAAGATTTTTAAGTAGACTGAGGCTTCAAGATGTGCTTTTCAGGCTCTTTAACAGAAGCGCAAAAAAAGGAACGCAACGTTGAGTAGTGTAGACACAGTGGTCAGGTAATATTGAGCAGGTTAGATGCAGTAGTCAGGTAATGTTGAGGAGCATAGATGCAGTGGTCAGGTAACTTTGAGGAGCGTAGAGGCAGTGGTCAGGTAACTTTGAGGAGCGTAGAGGCAGTGGTCAGGTAACATTGAGGAGCGTAGAGGCAGTGGTCAGGTAAAGTTGAGGAGCATAGACACAGTGCTCAGGTAACTTTGAGGAGCGTAGACACAGTGGTCAGGTAATGTTGAGCAGGTTAGATGCAGTAGTCAGGTAATGTTGAGGAGCATAGATGCAGTGGTCAGGTAATGTTGAGGAGCATAGAAGCAGTGGTCAGGTAACTTTGAGGAGCATAGAGGCAGTGGTCAGGTAAAGTTGAGGAGCAAAGACACAGTGGTCAGGTAACTTTGAGGAGCGTAGACACAGTGGTCAGGTAACGTTGAGAAGCGTAGACGCAGTGGTCAGGTAACGTTGAGGAGCGTAGATGCAGTGGTCAGATAACATTGAGGAGTGTAGACACAGTGGTCAGCCAAGGAAACTTAATTAAGCAGATGAAAGAAACATCATGCTTACTTCCCTTCCACATTGGAAGGTGTCCACCAGTGCCATCAGCACAGAACTGGGGTAACCAGTGGGACCCGGGTACACCTGATTACTGTCCATAGACGTCTGGCCAGAAGTGGTCTTCACTGAACAATTGTGGCCAAAAATTCATACCTCCGATGAGGAAACATGGGTAAGAGACTCAACTTTGCAGGAAAACATAGGAGCTGGGGTGCAGAAAAATGGCAGCAGGTGCTTCTGGACTGATGAGTCAAAATGTGAAATATGTGGCTGTAGTAAGAGGCAGTAGAGAAGAAGGGCTGTAGAGTGGTACAATAATGAGTGTCTGTTGCCAACAGTGAAGCATGGTGGAGGTTCCTTGTACATTTGGGGCTGCATTTCTGAAAAAAGGAGTTGGCAATTTTGTCAGGATCAATGGTGTCCTCAATGCTGAGAAACACAGGCAGATACTTGTCCATCATGCCAAACCATCAGGGAGGCGTGTGATTGGCCCCAAATTTATTCTGCAGCAGGACAGCCACCCCATACATACAACCAATATCATTAAGAACTACCTTCAGTGTAAAGAAGAACAAGGAGCCCTTGAAGTAGAGGTTTGGCCTCTACAGAGCCCTGATCTCGCCATCACGGAGTATGTCTGGGATGACATGAAGAGACAGAAGGATGTGAGGCAGCTGTTATCCACAGAAGATCTGTGCTTCGTTCTCAAAGATGTACATAGAACAACCTACCTGCCATGTTCCTTCAAAAACTGTGTGCAAGTTTACCTTGAAGAAGGCAAAGGGGCAGGGCTGCTGTTAGAAATCACGGGGCCCCGTACAGCCTACCTGGCAGGGCCCCCCTCCCTCCCGAATATATCAAGACAATTTTTTCTCAAAAAAATGCACTAAAATCATTATTAGAGGATACAAACGTAACAGTGAATTTGTGTGAATTAGCCCTTTTTAATTGTTTTTTACATTTTTGAAAAAAAAAAAAAAAAAAAATATATATATATATATATATATATATAATTTATTTTAAAAATGTTTACAATTATTTTATTTTACTTTTTTTTAAATAGCTGTATTACAATGTTTAATTGTTATTTTTATTTTTTTTACAATTTGTTATTTTTTTACAGGACAGGGAAGCCTGCAGCGCTGGGGGGGGGGGGGGGGGGGGGTCGGCACAGTGAAAGGGGGGCACACTGGGAGAGGGGGGCTCAGAAGCAGACAAAACAGGGAGGAGGGTTGGTGTCGGAGAGGCAATTATAGGAACGATGCCCTGTGTCTGTGTCTCTCCCTACAGTAGCTGAAAGCAGGCAGGAGGGGGGGAAACTGGCTTTTAGCTGCTGCAGAGAGCTGCACAGTGCTTCCTTCTGTAATTGCCCCTCCGCACAGATTCCCCGTGCTGTTGGTGCCCCCCTGTGTGCCTGGGCCCCCTACAGGAGGACTGGTGGTCCGCTCCCTATCAGCGGCCCTGCAAAGAGGGGGGGGGGGGGTCAGCCCAAATATTGCTTGGATTTCTCTTCTGTTCATTTACTTTACATTTTGTTAATCGATACAAATAAACGAATAACACTTTTATTTCTAAAAGCATTCTTCCTTTACAGCATTTTTTCACATCTGCCTAAAACTTTTGCACAGTAGTGTATGTATTTGAAAAAGGTAATTAAGCTGTGTGCCTGGAGCTTTTACCTTAATGCAATGAGTGAATACAAATGAAGAGACTTTATCAATTACACACGCTTATAAATTAGGTAAATGAATTTATACAGCAGGAAAGCAAAGGGAAAAAGAATACGGCTAGTACTGTTACATTTGATTGTGGACAGACATGTCTTGGATAAGCTTGGGACCGCCACAGGGGCTTGGATTGCACTACTCACTGCGAATATGAAAGGTTAAGTATATCTAGCAAGTGACATTTTAATGTACTGCACAAGATTAGTTTACGGAGATGTGAGATTTGTGCTAATTCCAACAAAATAACTCTCCGTGTTCTATCTTTCCTCCGTTTCCTGATTTACAAGTGAAGTCGAAACTTTGTATTTTTCCAGTATACAGTATAATATATCATTTCAGATTTGGTTACTAATAAATTAATTCAGAAAAAGGATAAAGTCATTTAGGCAGAATTCAGCGGGCGCGCCATTATTTCTAGGAGATGCAACCTACGGACATGGGGAAAGAAAACCAAACTGCAGTTGACATTTATATATTTAAAATGTACCAGCGACCTAGATCCTGGAATAAACATATCCTAAGTAGTGCCTTCCCTTCACCACAACGCTGCGACATATGGAAATAGGCCTCATGAATGGGCCTTGGTGCTTTAACCACTGCATTTCCGGAAGGTTTTACAGCTTTGACCAGGCCATTTTTTTTTTTTGCTATTGGACACTGCGCTATTTTAAGCAGTTCTGGACCGGAAGGTTTTGCCCCCTTAATGACCAGGCCAGTTTTTGCGATTCAGCACTGCGTTACTTCAGCGGAAAATTGCATGGCTGTGCAAAGCTGTACCCAAATGAAAATATAATAAAAAATGAAATACCGATCCCCCTCCCTGTTCTGCCTGCTTCTGACCCCACCCCCCCCCCAATCCCTGTGTGCTCCCTCTTCCCTATTTTTTTGCAATTCAGCACTGTGTTACTTTAACGGAAAATTGCGCGGCTGTGCATCGCTGTACCCAAATAAAAATATTTAAAAAAATTAAATACCGACCCCCCTCCCTGTTCTGCCTGCTTCTGACCCCCCCCCCCCCCTCCCCATCCCTGTGTGCTTCTTTTTCCCTTTTTTTTGCAATTCGGCATTGCGTTACTTTAACAGAAAATTGCTCGGCTGTGCAGCGCTGTACCCAAATAAAAATATAACAAAAAATAAAATAACGATCCCCCTCCCTGTTCTGCCTTTTTCTGACTCCCCCCACCCCCCATCCCTGTGTGCTCCTTTTCCCCTTTTTTTTGCAATTCGGCACTGCGTTACTTTAACAGAAAATTGCGCGGCTGTGCGACGCTGTACCCAAATAAAAATATAACAAAAAATAAAATAACGATCCCCCTCCCTGTTCTGCCTGCTTCTAACTCCCCCCACCCCCCATCCCTGTGTGCTCCTTTTCCCCTTTTTTTTGCAATTCGGCACTGCGTTACTTTAACAGAAAATTGCGCGGCTGTGCGACGCTGTACCCAAATAAAAATATAACAAAAAATAAAATAACGATCCCCCTCCCTGTTCTGCCTGCTTCTAACTCCCCCCACCCCCCATCCCTGTGTGCTCCTTTTCCCCTTTTTTTTTGCGATTCTGCATTGCGTTATTTTAACGGAAAATTGCGCTGCTGTGCAAAGCAGTACCCAAATAAAAATATAATAAAAAATAAAATACCGATCCCCCTCCCTGTTCTGCCTGCATCTGAACCCCCGCCCCCATCCCTGTGTGCTCCTTTTTCCCTTTTTTTTTACAATTTGGCATTGCGTTACTTTAACAGAAAATTGCACGGCTCTGCAGCGCTGTACCCAAATAAAAATATAATGAAAAATAAAATACAGATTCCCCCTCCCTGTTCTGCCTGCTTCTGAAAACCCGCCCCCACCCCCCCACCCATCCATGTGTGCTCTTTTTTCCCTTTTTTTGCGAATTCGGCACTGCGTTACTTTAACGGAAAATTGCGCTGCTGTGCAAAGCTGTACCCAAATAAAAATATAATAAAAAATAAAATACCGATCCCCTCCCTGTTCTGCCTTCTTCTGACTAACCACCCCCCCCTCACCATCCCTGTGTGCTCCTTTTTTCCTCTTTTCTGCGTTTCGGCACAACGGAAAATTGCGAGGCTGTGCGACGCCGTACCCAAATAAAATTGATGTCCTTTTTTTCCCCACAAATAGAGCTTTCTTTTGGTGGTATTTGATCACCTCTGCGATTTTTATTTTTTACGATATAAACAAAAAAAGAGCGACAATTCTGAAAAAAAAAAAAAACGATATTTTTCACTTTCTGCTATATAACATTCCCAATAAAAAAATGTAAAAATCTAAATTTTTCATCCTTTTAGGCCAATTTGTATTCTGTTACATATTTTTAGTAAAAAAAAAAAATCGCAATAAGCGTATTTTGATTGGTTTGCGCAAATGTTATCACGTCTACAAACTAGGGGAAAGATTTATGTAATTTTTTTTTTTTTACTAGTAATGGTATCTGTGATTTTGAGCGGGACTGCGACATTGCGGCGGACAAATCGATCGCCTAACTGACATTTTTGACACTTTTGGGGGGACCACTGACATTACTACAGTAATCAGTGCTAAAAATATGCACTGTTACTGTAATAATGACACTGGCAGGGAAGGGGTTAACCTAGGGTTGATCAAAGGGTTAAGAGTGAGCCTAGGGGAGTGTTTTCTAACTGTATGGGGAATGGGCTTGTGAAATGATCATAGAGACATGGGATCCTATATAGAAGGATCACAGGCGCTCTGTGATCATTTCAGAAAGAACAGTCAGCTCTGTTTACAACAGCTGACAGTTCTTCTCTCTCAGCATTGAGCGATCGTCGGAGTCCGGCAGCAATCGCAGCCGCCAGCCCCATGCATCGGCATCCCCGCTGCCTAGTGGGGGCGGGAGCGCATTGCAGGGAATAAAAACAGCAAGATTGCCTGTCAGTGTTCAGGGCTCTTAGTTGTTTGTATCACAAAGATCCTTTCCCTGAAGGGACAGAGCCGATCAGCAGGTGCCAGCAATCATTCATTGTCCGACACCCGCTGATCAGTTTGTGCTGTGACAAATCAGCCAGGGTGCCGGCCCCCACCTGGAAGTAGTGGATCACATATCAGATACGTGATCCAGCGCAGAGCGGCAAGTGGTTAAAGCTGGCAGGATAATATTTTTAGTTAGCCGCAGAAACTTCTTAGTTTTACAATGAATGTTATTACATATTGTGACAATGCTGTGCTCTACCACAATGTGAAAGAGGTTGTTGTGTCGTCCAGCGTTCTCAGCTAGGCAGGTTGAGGGGCTCCAGGGTGCTTCTGTCCTACAGAGCAAACTGGATTTTCAGTTTCCTCAGAGGTTGGTAAAACCCAATATGAGTCCCGCAGTCGGAGGGTTTTGCAGAGACTCTGAAGGGTTTTTGTGTGTGGTTCAGGGTTCTTATCTAGGCAGGTTGAGGGGCTCCAGGATGCTTATGTTCAGTTTCCTCAGAGGCTGGTAAAACCCAGGATGAGTCCTGGAGTTTTGCAGAGACTCGGAAGGGATGAGGCCTCTGTAGCACCCTCTTGCATTTAGGCTGCTAGAATTAAATTTTGCTTTTGGCTTCACTGTTGTGAGGTTGGGTTGGCCTGTTCAGGTGTGAGGGCTTGGGCTTGAACCTGGGACCTCTGCTGCTTCTGGCAGTAACTCTTCTTTCTGAGCCACCAGAAATGCTGGACAGTTCTCTGCACAGTTCCCTGGACAGTTCTCTTGACAGTTCTCTGCACAGTTCCCTGGACAGTTCTCTTGACAGTTCCCTGGACAGTTCCCTGGACAGTTCTCTGCACAGTTCCCTGGACAGTTCTCTGGACAGTTCCCTGGACAGTTCTCTGGACAGTTCTCTGCACAGTTCCCTGGACACTTCTCTGCACAGTTCCCTGGACACTTCTCTGCACGGTTCCCTGGACACTTCTCTGCACGGTTCCCTGCACAGTTCCCGGACAGTTCTCTGCAGTTCCCTGGACAGTTCTCTGCAGTTCCCTGGACAGTTCCCTGCACAGTTTCCTGGACAGTTCCCTGGACAGTTCCCTGCACAGTTTCCTGGACAGTTCCCTGGACAGTTCCCTGGACAGTTCCCTGGACAGTTCCCTGCACAGTTTCCTGGACAGTTCCCTGGACAGTTCTCTGCAGTTCCCTGCACAGTTCCCTGCACAGTTCCCTGGACAGTTCCCTGCACAGTTTCCTGGACAGTTCCCTGGACAGTTCCCTGGACGGTTCTCTGGACAGTTCCCTGGACAGTTCCCTGGACAATTCTTGAATGCTCCTGCCTTGAATCTTGTTTGTTTTGAACTTTGAACTCATGAACATCCTGATTTAAGCCATGTCTCTGCACTTCCTGTTTGCCAGATTATTGTGCCATCAGTATTTTTGCTACTACTTGTTACTGACCTTTGGCTTGTTCCTCGATTACTCTTCTTCTTGATCCCGACCTGCAACCAGGGGCACATTCTCAGCGGCCCCTCGGGGGATGAGTGGTAAAACTCCAATCCTGAATGCTGTTTTGTGGACAGACAGCACACTGATTGTGCAGGTGTGTGCAGGGATTTCTTTTAGAGGTGATTGATGGTCAGGGCTGCACTCGAGCGGATAGAGGAGGTCTCTTCCCAGACCGTTGTTCTCAATGAAATGAACACAGAGCCTCCTATTTAGGATCACAGGTCTCTGTGTTGATTCCACAAGCCCCCCCCCCCCACAGTTAGAAAACACCCCCTAGGCTCACACTTAAGCCCTTGATCACCCCTGGGTTAACCCCTTCCCTGCCAGTGTCAATTTTACAGTAACAGTGCATATTCTTAGCACTGATTACTGTAGTAATGTCACTGGTACCCCCAAAAGTGTAAAAAATGTCAGTTAGGCGTCCAATCTGTCCGCCGCAATGTCGCAGTCCCGCTAACAATTGAAGATCGCCGCAATTAAATACATAAATAAAAATGACATAAATCTTTTCCCTAGTTTGTAGACGCGGTAAATTTTGCGCAAACCATTTAAAATACGCTTATTGGGATTTTATTTTTACCAAAAATATGTAGCAGAATACAAATTGGCCTAAAACTATGAAAAAATGTGAATTTAAATTTCTTTTTTGGGAATGTTATATAGCAGAATGTGAAAAATATATATTTTTTCCAGAATCGTTGCTCTTTTTTTGCTTATAGCACAATAAATAAAAATCGCACAGGTGATCAAATACCACCAAAGAAAGCTCAATTTGTGAGAAAAAAGGACACCAATTTTACTTAGGTACAGCTTTGCATGACTGCGCAATTGTCAGTTAAATAATGCAGTGCCGAATCGCAAAAAAGGGCCTGGTACTCCGTCCGGTCCAAAAGTGGTTAAAGAAGTTGTAAAGGCAGAAGGTGCGTTCTATGCATTAAGATAAAAGCCCCACAGGAACCTCTAATACTTACCTGAGCCCCATCTCTGTCCAGTGATGTCCACAAGTCCCTCGGCCGTCTGGGACTCTCCCTCCTGATTGGCTGAGACACAGCCACCGTGCCATTGTCAATCAAAGTCAGTTAGCCAATCAGGAGAGAGAGGGGGGACCAAACTGCAGCTCCGTGTCTGAATGGATACACTGAGCTGCAGCTTAGCTCGGGTGCTCCCATAGCAAGCTGCTTGCTGTGGGGGCACTGGACAGGAGGGAGGGGCTAGGAGACATGAAAAGGGACCCGAGTAGAGGAGGATTGGGGCTGCTCTGTGCAAAACCATTACACATAGCAGGTAAGTATTAACCACTTAAGCCCCAGCCCTATTTCGGACACTTTTTGTTCACGCGTTAAAACCAGTATTTTTTCCTAGAAAACTACTTAGAACACCCAAACATTATATATATTTTTTTAGCAAAGACTCTGGAGAATAAAATGTCGGTCATTGCAATATTTTTTGTCACGCGTTATTTGCACAGCGTTCTTTAAAACGCCATTTTTTTGGAAAAATTTTGAAAAATCACATTTCACTGCATTTTAAAAATACTAAACAGTAAAGTTAGCACATTTTTTTTGTATATTGTGAAAGATGATGTCACGCCGAGTAAATAGATACCCAACATGTTACGGTTTAAAATTGCGCCCCCCCGTGGGATGGCGACAAACTACGGTCAATAGAGATCTCAATAGGCGACGCTTTGAATTTATTTACCAGTTTAGAATTAGAATGTAGCTCTTTTTTTATTATTATTGCTCACGCTCTGGCAATCGCGGCGATATCTCACATGCGTGGTTTGAACAGCGATTTCATTTGTGGCTCGACTTCCGTATAAAGTTTTTTTTTTTGTGCGCAAGCTAACGGTGACGGGGGCGGCTACATTTTTTTTTCCCATTTATTTTATTTATTTTTTTAACTTTATTACAGTTTTTAAAAAAAAATTAAAAATCTGATCACTTTTATTGCTGTCACAAGCAATGTAAACATCCCTTGTGACACCAATATGCAGTGACAGGTACACTTTATGGAGGGATCGAGGGTCTAAAAGACCCCAAACCCCTCCCCTACACTTCCCTGTATGCAAAACGCAGAAAACGGTGTTTTTGCATACAGCTGTTTTTCAAATTTGCCGCCTTTTGCAGCACAGTAACCCGGAAGTGACGTCATGGACGCCGCCTCCGGGTTACGTCATCGGAGACCCGATCGAAGCCGTTTCCGGCTTTGATCGGGACTCCATCCAGCCGGCGGACGTGCCGGCTGGGTGCTCGGGGCTCCCGGTGGGACGGGAGCCCCGGTAACAGCCACGGAAGGCGGCAGGAGGGGGGGGGGACGTCCCCTCCCGCCCCCCCCCCGGGTAACGATCGAGCGGCTCCCGAGCCACATCAGTCGGTACAGACGGAATGCCAACCGTCGGCTCTAAACCACGGTACCGGGATGATGCCTCTAACTAGAGGCATTATCCCGGTATAACCCCGCAAAGTTTACCGACGTACCCCTACGTCAGTATGCGGTAAGTGGTTAAAGTGTAATTTTTTTTTTTTTTACCAAAAATATGTAGCAGAATACAAATTGGCCTAAAAGGATGAAAAAATTAGATTTTTACATTTTTTTGGGGGGAATGTTATATAGCAGAAAGTGAAAAATATTTTTTTTTCCAGAATTTTCGCTCTTTTTTTGTTTATAGCGCAATAAATAAAAATTGCAGAGGTGATCAAATACCACCAAAAGAAAGCTCTGTTTGTGAGATAAAAAGGACATCAATTTTATTAGGTACAGCGTCGCACGACCGCGCAATTGTCAGTTAAAATAACGCAGTCATTAAGGGGCAAAACCTTCCGGTCCAGAAGTGGCTAAATGAGACCTTACAGTGTATTGGAAATATATACTGGCCTATAAATGAACATAAATATATACAGGTGCGCTTACTACTAGTGTCAGGTACAAGAAGATACGTGAAATGTTCTAACCAACAACTTGAATCCAGCAAATAAGTGAAAAATTTACTGAATGAATACATAAAAAAATATATCAGTAAATATACTCAAAGGATATTCACATGCAAAATTTGCAAACTTATTTAACCACTTGCCGACTGCTCACATTGCTGCTACTGCAGCAGAGCGGCTCGGCTGGGTCTGGCGAAGTAGACCTAATATAGACACCTCCCTCTCTCGGCGGCGCACGTGCGCCGCCGGAAGCTCGCCCCCTGTGTTAAGACACAGCGGGAGTCAGGCCAGGGGAGGAGAGGCGGCGATCACCATCTCTCTTCCCCAAACCTCAGGGAAAGGGTGAGGAAATCCGCTCGCTTGTGTAAACAAAGCGGGCGGATCTCCTCTGTAACAGGCAGGGACAGATCACAGGAGTCAGCATAGCTGAACCTGCGATCTGTGTCACACAACCCCCTCCCCCCACACATGTCAGTAAGCATGAGGCACACATTTGACCCCTTGATAACCAACAGTGTTAACCCCTTCCCTGCCAGTGTAATTATTACAGTAACAGTGCATATTAATAGCACTGATTATTGTAGTAATGTCACTGGTCCCCCCCAAAAGTGTCAAAAATGTCAGTTAGGAGTCCGATCTGTCCGCCGCAATGTCGCAGTCCCGCAAAAAAATCGCAGATCGCCGCCATTACTAGTAAAAAAAAAATAAACAATAAAAATGACAAATCTTTCCCGTAGTTAGTAAACATAGAAACATAGAATGTGTCGGCAGATAAGAACCATGTGGCCCATCTAGTCTGCCCAATATATCTGAATCCTATGATTAGCCCCTGGCCCTATCTTGTATGAAGGATAGCCTTATGCCTATCCCATGCATGCTTAAACTCCTTCACTGTATTTGCAGCTACCACTTCTGCAGGAAGGTTATTCCATGCATCCACTACTCTCTCAGTAAAGTAATACTTCCTCATATTACTTTTAAACCTTTGCCCCTCGAATTTAAAACTGTGTCCTCTTGTGGTAGTTTTTCTTCTTTTAAATATGCTCTCCTCCTTTACTGAGTTGATTCCCTTTATGTATTTAAAAGTTTCTATCATATCCCCTCTGTCTCTTCTTTCTTCCAAGCTATACATGTTAAGGTCCTTTAACCTTTCCTGGTAAGTTTTTTCCTGCAATCCATGTACTAGTTTAGTAGCTCTTCTCTGAACTCTCTCTAGAGTATCTATATCCTTCTGGAGATATGGCCTCCAGTACTGCGCACAATACTCCAAGTAAGGTCTCACCAGTGTTCTGTACAGCGGCATAAGCACTTCTCTCTTTCTACTGCTTATACCTCTCCCTATACATCCAAGCATTCTGCTGGCATTTCGTGCTGCTCTATTACATTGTCTTCCCACCTTTAAGTCTTCTGAAATAATTACTCCTAAATCCCTTTCCTCAGATACTGAGGTCAGGACTGTGTCAAATATTCTATATTCTGCCCTTGGGTTTTTACGCCCCAGGTGCATTATCTTGCACTTATCCACATTAAATTTCAGTTGCCAGAGTTCTGACCATTCTTCTAGTTTTCCTAAATCCTTTTCCATTTGGCGTTTCCCTCCAGGAACATCAACCCTGTTACATATCTTTGTGTCATCAGCAAAAAGACAAACCTTACCATCGAGGCCTTTTGCAATATCACTTATGAAGATATTAAACAAAATTGGTCCCAGTACGGATCCCTGAGGTACCCCACTGGTAACATGACCTTGTTCTGAATGTTCTCCATTGACTACAACCCTCTGTTGTCTGTCACTCAGCCACTGCCTAATCCACTCAACAATATGGGAGTCCATGCTCAATGACTGCAGTTTATTGATAAGTCTTCTATGTGGGACAGTGTCAAAAGCCTTACTAAAATCTAGATATGCAATGTCTACTGCACCTCCACCGTCTATTATTTTAGTCACCCAGTCAAAAAAATCTATAAGATTTGTTTGACATGATCTCCCTGAAGTAAACCCATGTTGTTTTTCATCTTGCAATCCATGGGATTTAAGATGTTCCACAATCCCATCCTTTAATAGGGTTTCCATTAATTTGCCTACTATTGATGTCAGACTCACTGGTCTATAGTTGCTCGATTCCTCCCTACTACCTTTCTTGTGAATGGGCACGACATTTGCCAATTTCCAATCTTCCGGGACGACTCCTGTTACTAATGATTGCGATAACTTTTGCGCAAACCAATCAAAATACGCTTATTGTGATTTTTTTTTTTACCAAAGATATTTAGCAGAAAACAAATTGGCCTAAAATGTTAAAAAATTTTGGTTTGTAAATTTTTTTTTGGGAATGTTATATATCAGAATGTGAAAAATATATATATTTTTTATTTTCAAAATTGTCGCTCTTTTTTTCAAAAATTAAAAAATCGCACAGGTGATCAAATACCACCAAAAGAAAGCTCTATTTGTGGGGGAAAAAAGGATGTAAATTTAATTTGGATACAGCGTTGCACGACCACGCAATTGTCCGTTAAAGTAAAGCAGTGCCGAATCGCAAAATATGGTATGGTCAGGAATGGGGTAAAATCTTCTGGTCTTAAAGTGGTTAAAAATACGCTCATTAAGAATTTTTTTGTCAAAGACATGTAGCTAAATACATTTTGGCCTAAATATATGACAAAAAATTTTATATAATGGATATTTTTTAACTGACAAAGTAGAAAATGTCAATGGCTTATCGATCTGCCCAAAGAAGCTCTTGTACCTTTTTGGGCGTCATGCGTCCCGCGATTTTTTTTGCACGATGTTACCGCGATTCGGCAGGCGCAAATTGCGGCAACATCGCACAGCGTTTGGGGTGCTATTGCAAATCGCGGGCAACGCACAGGCGTCCGGCGATTTGCAATGATTTCCGGATCGCGGGCAGAATCGCGGTGATTCTGCCCGCGATCGATACGCTGACATGTGAATGGAGCCTAAAGTGAGATATGTATCACAATAAAAACAACAGTCATGAAAAGTGTTGCGCTATCCAAACAATATAGTGCATCAAAACATCACATTCACATGACACACAAAAAGTCCAAAAATAGCGATGATGTAAGGAGAGGGTCCTCCTTTCCAAAGTAAATTCCCTCCATCTGGTAAATTCACCGCCACCACATATATGGCATACCTGCCAACTGTCCCGTTTTTCCCGGGACAATCCCGGCAAATAGGAGCCTGTCCCGGGTAATTTACACTGTCCCTGTTAATCAGGGACAATGTAAATCATTTAAAAAAAAATAATAAATTTTGCTCCGCACAGTGTCGCTCTCACCCCAGCTATGTGTTGTTCTGGCAGCAGGTTGTCTCTCTCTCGGTGCCCGCTCACTCTTCCCGTCTGTCGCAAATTTAACGTGTCACCGGAGCCAGGGTGTCAGCATGGTGCACTTTCCAAAATCCGCCAGCAGGGGGAGGCAGAGCACCTTCCGACAAGCTGACACTTTAGAATTGCAGGGAATTTTGATGAGAATATTAAACTTTAGGCAGAAGTAGTGCAGCTGAATGGGAGAATTATTCCAACTCTGCTACTTTGGCCTCAAGTTTTCAATTCCCTTTCCAATTTCCTGTAATTCTCTCTTTATGAGGTAGACCTTATAATCTGATAAGTAGGCGGAGATTAATTATGCAGAGTGGGCGGAGCTTCAGGGAAGTGGGTGTGGTAAGTAATTGATAGCTGTGCTGCAAAGTGTCCCTGGAAATTTTTTTCAAATGTTGGCAACTATGATATGGATGTCCTCTTACCAGGGAGTATGGACCTCCTATCATGGAAGATCAACTGGGCTAGTGTGTTTCCACTGATGTTGTTCCAACATAAAGACGAAAGGGACCATTTAAGAGTTCCCACAAACTTGACAATACTCCAAACCCCCTCAGACAGACATACCCATTGGTGTGAACCCAATAAAGAGATAAGCGCTGATAGAAACCTCTTACGGGTATTCCTTATTTTTTTTACATTTCTTTATTTATTTAGTAAGAGGTTTCAATACAAACAGAGTGAAGGCACATCAGGCAAAAATGAAACAGTACAATCTGACAACAGCGTCATAAACAGCTCTTCACCAAGGTTACCATAACTGTAACAAGAATATAGTCCACTGGAACAGTCCCCTCCTTGGTGTGCAAGAGAACATACATCCCAAATGTTACACAGGATGGCAGACTGAATAACATGTAAACAACCTCAATTTATAGCAAACTTATGGGTGTCGGGTACCAGGGTAGTACCGACGGACAGGCTCCTGTACAGAGCAGGAGCAGGAAACGGTAACTCCACACCATGGAGTCAGTCAGGGAGTGAACAGGTAGCAGGGATAGAAGCTACAGAAGATCCCAGTCTCAAGGAGAAAGTGCGAGTAGGTACAGAGGGGAGAGTGGGAGGAAGGGAACTGGAAACACGGGGTGAGGAGGAAAAAAGTAAAAGTGAGAAGAAAGGGGGGAGGAAGGGAGCAGGAAGGAAGCTGAAGGTGCTGGCGATACCCGGGTCCCCAGGCATGTATATACCCCCCACACCCCCAGAGCCCTTCGACAGACTGGAGACAGAGAGCTCCCGCAGGTAGGCGTCTGTACATGTGAAGTAGTCCCACGGTCTCCATTTGTCCCAGAAAGCTTGTTCTTGATTGTACAAAGTAGCTGACAAGTCCTCCATGTCCCGAAGCTCCTTAACCTTTGAAAACCACAGAGACCTCGGGGGTTTATCATGTGATCTCCAACAGAGGGGTATGCAGGCTTTGGCAGCATTTAAAAGCTGAATAGTCAGAGAGGACTTGTATTTCTTAAAGCGAAGTTCCAGCCCCAAAATCATGCCTGCCGATATTATGGCATCTGCTTCCTTATCTTTTCCCGAAAGCCTGAATTGGATATTGCCGGCATTTTTATTTTTTTACTTACCTTTTTAGAGAGGATAATCTACTCACCTTACCATCCACTTACTCCTTCCTCGGCCGCGGCCCGCGCCGTCACTTCCTATCCCGCAATGTGTCCTGGGAGCTCCTACTCGTGGCTTCCAGGATGCAATGGGCGGTGACGAAGGCGGCCGTCCGCTCCTCTCATCGCGTGATTTCCAAACAGGAAATGATGCAATGTTAGGCGGAGCACAGTACTCCACAGTACATAGTACTGGGCATGCGCGAGATTTCGTGCTGGATTCACCGGCCTCCGCCCACTACAACCAGGAAGCAGGGCAGGCATTTCCCCACAACGGACTTGGCGATCCAGGACAAAGATGGCGACGCTCACAAGAATTTTTGTAAAGTAAGATTTCATGCTTGCAAACATATTATTACAATGTATGAAACAGGATTAGCGGATGTATAGAGGTCTAAGGGTCACTGTTTGGGGGGATATTAAAAAAAAAAAAAGATTCTGTGGCTGGAACTCCACTTTAACTGGCCGTCGGGTGAGGTGCAGCAAACACGCCGCAGGATCATCCGCCACGTCCATGTTAGTAAGCTGTTTGATAACCCCGGCTACTGCTTGATGGGTATTCCTTAATAAAGATAAACATTGCACTTACACGGTTCATGTTTCAAACAGGCATAAAACATGTACAAAGCAGACACTTACTGAATGATGGATACAGAATTACACAGAAACAAAGTCCCCACACTATCCATGCATAACAGGAGTGATGACGTCACCGACTTTGTCCTGCCCAATATGTTTCACTGTCGAAGAGCGTCCTCAAGGGAAATGGAGCGTCTTTGACTGCACATGACTCTACGTTAAGGCACACAACTGTCAAAAATTTTGACAACATAAAAACTGTGAATAATGTTATTACTAGTGTCCCCGGAGGATGTGCGTTGACACAAAAAGCATAGGGATCTATATGCTGATGTCACGCTGCCACTTCCAGTTTTTGGAACTGGCGGCCTTCTGAGTAAGTGCACCAATGTATATGTGTAGCAGCCCCTAGCATTGCTAGAGTGCTAGTGTTAGGATTTTTGTTAGCGCAGATAAATTGTCAAGTTTGGCTGGCAGCCAAGCCTGTGTGTTTTTCTGGGTCAGGGTTGAGTGACTCAGGGAAGGGCTGGTATAACTCACAGGCAGCATCTCTGAGACCTTCCCCTACTTCTAGAAACATGCAGAAGGTTCTAGAATGATGGGAGTGGAGGGGAGGAGGAGCTGCCTGGAGTATTCTGAGGGCCCTGACCAATCCCTAACAGATGGGTTGGCAGGGAGCGGGCCGTCTTATGTACTCGGGATCAGCCCAGCTGGAGTTTGGGTGGAAGATGGAGATGGATTGTTAGGCTGTCGGAGGCCTTTGAGAGTAGCCTCCTAGTCTGGGGGGGGGGGGGGGTGATGAACTAGGTTCAGGTGCAGAAGGGACCCTTTTTCATGACATATGGGGGGATCCTGACCAGGAGACACGGGAGCAAGGAGAGGACAGCAGGAGAACACTAACGGGCAAATCTCAAGGGAGGAAGACAGCCAGCAGGGCTGTTGAGTGTTGCAGTCAGAGGACTGAGAGGCATGTCTGAAGGGACAGGGTGCAAGCAGTCTGGGATGGATGCAGAGTCAGTCTGGGAGGACTGTGGAGAAGTAGCTAGGAGGGCTATTAAAAGGGACAGCTGCAGCCAGGTGGGTTGGCATTGCCTGAAGAGGTGGTAGTGGGATCAGTAGCCACAGGAATAGGACAGCTAAGCACTAAAGACCTCTCTTTTTCTGCTACGCTATCAAAAGGGCCAGCGGTCCCTGCTGGCAAAGGATATTCGCTCTGGATCTGACTGAGTCTGTGTTGGACCAATTTGTCAGTGCTAGCTGGTTCTGGGAGATGTAGTTCTACAAGAAAGTATGTGCTGGAGGTAGAAGAGGAGATGTGTATATATACTGGATGTATATATTTGTGTCCCTGAAGAATTCCTTATTAATCGAGTGGGCATCCCATAATGACTCTATCCCCATCCAAGTTCAATTCCCAAGCTGCAAGGACGGATTCCTGACTCCAGCGTGTGTGGAAAATTTGTGCGCCTAGCTGTGCAGGGTGGGAAATACCCATATTCACCATCGGCTCCTACAAGGGTAGCGCTACATATGTTTTTACTACTTGGCATCTGGATGTTTTTTATTGTTTTTATGTGATCCCTATGCATCAGTAATTTTTTGGTATTTGGCTCCTTACGTAAGAGCAGCTTTTCCATCTAGTGGCATTGTGGGCTTTTCCAAATCTCCTCCAGTTGGTGGGCTGCTACAGTCAGAGGACCTCAGAAGGATGGATGGAGCTGGATGTCCAAAGAGTGGAAGCTGAGATTGTTAATTGCCAATGCGTGACTTGCTGCATTGTCAGCTAGTAAGATGATGAGTGCGGTATTAGCCTTGGTTGTATACGGTGTCCCCTTTTTTGGATGGTGGAAG
This sequence comes from Pelophylax lessonae, assembly GCF_965119305.1. Lineage (NCBI taxonomy): Eukaryota > Metazoa > Chordata > Amphibia > Anura > Ranidae > Pelophylax > Pelophylax lessonae. Next base: position 17,356,319 of record NC_138776.1, on the reverse strand, counting down.
CAATACACAGAAATTTCTGGAGTAAAAGGACTTTTCAGTTTATTTATGCAATTTTTTAGGTATGATTTTCACTTTTATGGTTTTTATGCACATGATTTATAGTGGATGTTTTAATTAATTATTTGCTTGATTGTTTAACCTGTTCCTGCCCGGCCTATAGGCGGATGACGCCTACACAAACCTCTCATGGATCCGGGTGTATGTCATATGACGTTCTCAAGGATCGCGCCCCCGCGCGTGGCTGTGGGGCGGCGCAGTAGCACGATCTGTCACAGGCTGCGTCCACCAGGCACAGCCAATGACTGATCACTGTCAGTACCATGTGACTGCTGTAACCAATCACAGCAGGTCACATGAGAGTTGTAAACAATGGATGAATGGATTCAAGCCATTCATTGTATACAATTGTGTTGCTAGCTGTGATCGGGCCCAGTGATCACATGGTACAGACAGGGCCAATCACAGCTAATCACAACAAAACAAACTGAACTAATCAATTTCATTCAGTAAAATGTTTGCATATAGCAATGAAATTTGTCGCTATATGAAAACATAATGTGTAAAAAAAAAAAAAAAATAATGATCACTTTCCCACAGTAGTACAATGTTACTATGGTAAAATTATATTGCTCTGGCCACAGTGTGTTAAAAAAACAATCGTAAAAAAAAACAAAATATAGAACAAAATTTGAAAATTAAAAAAAATAGAAAAAAAAAAAACTATTAATTATAATTTTTTTTTCGTACTGTCACCAGTCAGTGTCCCTGATCACTGCCACACAGTTATATGTTGACGGTGTACTGCACTGGTGACAGTGTGTAAAAACCCCCCAAAAATATATATTTTTTAATTTCTTCATTTTCCCAAAAATTATGCCAAAAATGACAACTTCAAAAAACCATCCATGCCTCTTACTAAATACCTTGTACTGTCTAAATTCCAAAAAGGGGTAATTTGGGGGATATTTGTACTGTCCTGACATTTTTCGGACCTCAAGAAATGAGATCGGCCATCAGTACATCAGGATTGATCAATTTTCAACATATACCATAGTTTGTGGACTCAATAACTTTCCTACAGAATAAATACACCGATTTGAGTTATTTTCACCAAATAAATGTAGCAGAATACATTTTGGCCTAAATTCATGAACAAAGATTATTCATTTGCAATATTTTTTAACAGAATCAATGAAAAATGTTTTTTCTTTTTTCAAAATTTTCGGTCATTTTTCATTTTTTTAGCAATAAAAAAAAAAAAAAACTAAAAACCCCAGAGGTGATTAACCTTTCTAGCGGTATTCCCGAGCGTGACTCGGGGTTAGATTTTAGAGCCAAAAGCGGTAACCCCGAGCCACACTTCCTAGCGGGTACCGCTAGGAAGATCGCTGGATCCTGGTAGAGGTTTTACTTACCTTTTCTCCGGGATCCAGCGAAGAAAGCGGGCGGTATGCGGCGGCGGAGCTTCCTCCCGATTGTCTGCGAGCCCCGGCTTCCGTCTCCGGCGACGTGGCGTTTGCCGGGGGGTGGAACCGGCGGCAAATTCAAATGTAAAACACACCAAACACACTGATACTATTCAAAATAAAATCACATTACATTGCCCCCCAGTGCCCTTTCCTGCAGTTTTACTGTACTTTTTATGTATATATATATATATATATATATATATATATACGTATATATATACGTATATACTGTATATATATATATATATATATATATATATATATATATATATATATATATATACATATATATCTATATATATATATATATATATATATATATATATATATATATATACATATATATATATATATATATATATATATATATATATATATATATATACGTATATACTGTATATATATATATATACAAACGCATATATATATATATATATATATATATATATATATACGTAATTCTTGTGAATGAGCAGCCCAAACCAACTGTATACATTATATATATATATATATATATATATACGTATATACAGTATATATATATATAATATGTATACATATATATATATGTATATATATATAATAAATGTATACAGTTGGTTTGGGCTGCTCATTCACAAGAATTGCATGCAAAATAATGGTACCGCTTTCAGCACCTAAAATCCAAAAGAATCATACCGCCAGGGAGGTTAAATACCACCAAAAGAAAGCTCTATTTGTATGAACAAAATGATAAAAATTTAGTTTGGGTACAGTGTTGCATGACCGTGCAATTGAGAACGCTGAAAGCTGGAAATTGGCCTGAGCAGGAAGGGGGTGAAAATGCCCGGTATTGAAGTGGTAAATTTCCTTTTATTATATTAAGGTGCTGCGCCTCTATTACTGTTATATTTAATTTTTTTTTGTATGCTTACCTATTGCTAGCAGACTTCTATTTATTATTATTATTGCTTTAGCGCCGATTTATTACATTTAACTTAAAAAATGATATTTGTATAGGCAAACGGCTGTTTGCCTATACTGATTTCAGCCTCCGGGCCTACTTCAGCGGCAGCTTCTTATTTTATTCATTTTTTATTCATTTATGTTAGTAGTGATTTTTATTTGGCACGAGTGAAACCGAACTATTTTAAAAATGTTACTTGTTTGACCTGCAGACTTTATTCATCCTGCGCTGCATCTTCTTTTCTTGGAAATAAAAATAAAGGATTCAACTTAGGAGGGTAACAATGTGCCATGTCTTTCCACTGGTGCTTCCACCCAGAAAATAACTCATACTATGACATCCCATAATGATACAGCCTATGAGAATATAAAACTGCTACAGCCATGAAGGTTTCTAGTTTGATGTCCACCATTACATGACGGCAGAGAGACACTATTTGTTGTTAGGACCCAAACCACACTGACCAATCCTCCATAGGATATTCCTCCACACACCCATAGACTGTGCTCGGTCACCAGCTGTCACTGAACCTTAGATATATTTATCATGGCCCATCGTCCCCTAACAATGACGGCATTATACACACCTGACCCCTGTCCTCTGTGTTTTACCAACACCTGACCCCTACACTACATATACTCCTGACACCTAAACTTTGTACATTTCATACTTGTGGCCCCTGCACACCTTTCTGTGTCCAAAATCCCAAGTTAGGGTTAGCGGTAATTGTTAGGGTTACAGTTAGCATTCTAAACCTTAACAGTTACCACAAACCCTATAAATTACCACTAACCCTAATCCTAACAATTACAGCTAACCCTACCGATTACAGCTAACCCAAACAATTGCCGCTAACCATAATGATTAACCCTAACAATTACCGCTAACCACAACAATTACCGCTAACCCTAACGATTACCGATAACCCAAAACCTAACGATTACCAATAACGCTAAACCTAACCCTAACAATTAGCGATAGCCCCAACCCTAACAATTACCGCTAACCCTAACAATTACCGCTAACCCTAACAATTACCACTAACCCTAACAATTACCGCTAACCCAAACCCTAACAATTACCGCTAACCACAACAATTACCGCTAACCCTAACGATTACCGATAACCCAAAACCTAACGATTACCAATAACGCTAAACCTAACCCTAACAATTACCGCTAACCCTAACAATTACCACTAACTCTAACAATTACCACTAACCCTAACAATTACCACTAACCCTAACAATTACCACTAACCCTAACAATTACCACTAACCCAAACAATTACCGCTAACCCTAACAATTACCACTAACCCAAACAATTACCGCTAACCCTAACAATTACCGCTAACCCAAACCCTAACAATTACTGCTAACCCTAACAATTACCGCTAACCCTAACAATTACCGCTAACCCAAACAATTACCGCTAACCCTAACAATTACCGCTAACCCAAACAATTACCGCTAACCCTAACAATTACCGCTAACCCTAACAATTACCGCTAACCCTAACAATTACCACTAACCCAAACAATTACCGCTAACCCTAACAATTACCGCTAACCCTAACAATTACCGCTAACCCGAACCCTAACAATTACCGCTAACCCAAACAATTACCGCTAACCCTAAGAATTACCGCTAACCCAAACCCTAACAATTACCGCTAACCCTAACAATTACCGCTAACCCGAACCCTAACAATTACCGCTAACCCGAACCCTAACAATTACCGCTAACCCTAACAATTACCGCTAACCCGAACCATTACGATTACCGATGATCCTAATGATTACCACTAACCCTAACGATTACCCTTAACCATAACGTTTACCCCAAACCCTAACAATTACCGCTAACCCTAAAGATTAACTCTAACAATTACTGCTAAACCTGATAATTTTTGCTAACGATAACCCTAACACTTGCAGATAACCCTAAAGATTACCGCTAACCCTAACAATTGCCGCTAACCCGAACCCTAACGATTACCGTTGATCCTAATGATTACCGCTAACCCTAACGATTACCCCTAACCGTAACGTTTACCACAAACCCAAACAATTGCTGCTAACCCTAATGATTAACCCTAACGATTACCGCTAACCCTAACAATTACCGATAACCCTAACAATTACCGCTAACCCTAACCCTAACTATAACTGTTACCCCTAACCCTAACAATTACTGCTAATTCTATCAATTACCGATAACCCTAATGATTACTGATAACCCTAACAATTACCGCTAACCCTAACAATTACCGCTAACCCTAACAATTACCGCTAACCCTAACCCTAACTATAACTGTTACCCCTAACCCTAACAATTACTGCTAATTCTATCAATTACCGATAACCCTAATGATTACTGATAACCCTAACAATTACTGCTAACCCTAACGATTACCACCAACCCTATTGATTACCGCTAACCCTAACACTAAATGATTACCGCTAAACGTATCACTAACGATTACCAATAATCCTAACCCTAATGAATACTGCTAACCCTAACGATTACCGCTAACCCTAACCCTAACAATTACTGTTAACTGTAACACTAACAATTACGGCTAACCCTAACCCTAATAATTACCGATAACCCCAACCCAAACGATTACCGATAACCCCAACCCTAACCTTTAATACAAACCCTAACAATTACCGCTAACCCTAACTATTACCGATAACCTTAATGATTACTGATAACCCTAACGATTACCAATAACTTTAATGATTACCAATAACCCTAACGATTACCTCTAACAATTACTGCTAACCCTAACGATTACCGATAACCCTAACTATTACCGATAACCTTAACGATTACCGATATCCCAACCCTAGCCTTTACTGCTAACCCTAACAAATACTGTTAATCCTAACTATTACCGATAACCTTAATGATTACTGATAACCCTAACGATTACCGATAACCTTAATGATTACCAATAACCGTAACTATTACACCTAACAATTACTGCTAACCCTAACGATTACCGATAACCCTAACAATTATCACTAACCCTAACGATTATCGCCAACCCCAACAATTACCCCCAACCCTAAATGATTACCGCTAAACCGTATCCCTGACGATTTCCGATAACGAATATCGCTAACCATAACCGTAACAATAACTGCTAACCCTAATGATTACCGTTAATCCTAACTATTACTGCTCACCCTAATGATTACCGTTAATCCTAACTATTACTGCTAACCCTAATGATTACTGCTATCCCTAGCCCTATTGATTACCGCTAACCCTAAATGATTAACTGTTAATCCTAACCTTAACGAATGCCACTAGCCCTAACCCTAATGATTACCACTAACCCTAACAATTACCGCTAACCCTAACGATTACCACTAACCCTAACATTTATCCCTAGCCCTTAACCCCAAAATGTGACTTTGGACACAAAGGTTTCTGCACTACTTTGATGCGACTTGAGAGCCAGAGAGTCTAAAGTCGCATCAAAGTGACATCAAAGTCACCTCAAAGTTTCACTCTATTAACAGAGCGGTCATACTTTCCTATTAGCCAAAAAAATAAAGCTGCATAAAAAAACGCAACAATTGCCTTCTTGGTGCGGGTCCATTAAAGTCTACTCTATTATATCAGAAACGCAATCTGCTGCGGGAAAAAAAGTTCCTGACCCTTTCCAAAAAAACTCACCGGCTCAAAATGCGCAGATGTAAACTAGATCCATAGGAAACCATGTTAGATGGATTGTACCGTGTTTCCTCGAAAATAAGACCGGGTCTTATATTAATTTTGGCTACCAAAATCACACTAGGGCTTATTTTCAGGGGATGTCTTATTTAAGGTGTGTACAATGACGGTCTTAAAGTGATTGTAACCCTATAATAAATAAATATCCAGATCCTTTAACCTCCCTGGCGGTCTGATTATGTCAGGATTTCTGTGCTAAAAGCGGTACATTGTTTTGCATGGAAATCTGTTGTTTTATATTTTAAAACTCACCTTCCCCTGAGATCCCCCGCCGTCCTCCCCCGCCGTCTTCCCCCGCCGTCCTCCCCCCACCATCCTTCCGCCATCCTCCCGCCGTCCTCCAGGTATCCTCCTGCTGTCCTCCCGCGGTGTGCTCGGCCATTGCCGCCACTTGCCTTCCGGTTCCCTTCCCTACGAGTGTTGCGACGCAGGGGGGTGGAACCGGCGGCAATTTCAAAAATGTAAATACACCAAATGAGATGATAGAAAGCTGTGATTGGATTACACTGTATCATCCCATCTCACCACAGGATTTCACCTGGTGACTTTTCCAGTGCCCTGCCTGTGCTTTTCCAGTTCTTTGTGCCTGGAAAATAGGCAACCAAGGGTAAGCCTGGGGCAGGGGCGTAACTACAGGGGTTGCAATTGCAACCGGGCCCCATGCTCCAGGGGGCCTGTGCGGCTCCCCTGTACACCTGGATAGAAGGGGCGGGGGAATCAGCATGTAGAGAAATCACTGTCCTCCTTTTTCCTCCTGTAGCTCTAGGCCCCTGTGTGCTCCCCCCCCCCCCAACTGTGCTGAGTCACAATAGAGAACCAGGAAGGGGTAGGTAAATTTACCAGCTCCTTCCTTTTCTGAATGGACAGAGTCATAGTCAGTGACATTGTAAAAAAATTAAATAAAATGATAAAAAATAATACAATTAAAATACCAAAAAATAAAAACTACTGACTCCAGTGGGTGAACTTCCAGGACTGCAAAGGTCACACACTTGACGTGGGACCCGGCATTCCACCACCGTGGGGAGGCCCCAAGATGGCAGGAAGGGAGCCCACTGCAGAACTTGTGAAAGGGTCCCGCTGCGGGACCGTAATAAAGGGCCCCACAACAAGAGTAAAGGGCCCCAGGATCAGTGAAGGGTAGGGCCCCCAATCAGGGCCCTTCATGGTTTCTTGCACCGGGGCCCTGAAGGTCCTAGTTACGCCTCTGGCCTGGGGTGTCTAGTTTGTATCTTGGCATCTTGGGGATTATCCACCAATGAACAGACCTCGGGATCACAATAAGCCGAAATTATATTTTTCATTATTCAAAATCACTCATCTGTAAAAACTGAAGCCACTGCGGGAAAGCCTTGCTTTTTGCAAATGATGACCTAATTTAAGAGCAATGCAGACAGTAGTCAATACCCGGAGTCTCTGTAGCTTCTTTCTCCCCATTTTTAATGGAATACTTTCCTTTATAGGCCTATCTAGGTGAGCAAGTTACCTCTCCTTACTGCATAAGCTGGAATTTTTTATTTTTTATTTTTTTTGCTTTATACCAACCAAGCAGGACAGAGGCATTAATAAAAGAACAGCTTGCACAGACCTGTCTCCACCATCCATTGTAATGAGATACAGAAGAACTGTGACAGACTCTCCTTGTTTGCTCTGAGGATTGTGCCTGATCTCTTTATAATTCTAGGGAAAGCATTCTAGGCAGGGTTTCCATCATCACTGTAAATTAAATTCCTCCAAATTATTGCATAAAAAGTGACTGTGGTGCCCGCACCCTATTCTGACATGAAAGTCATTTAGCCGGCGGTGCTATTTTTAAGGCCGGTGCACAAAGCACTTCTGAAAGTAGAGATGACACTTCGCTGCCTCTGATCGAGTGATATATCAAGGCCGAAGAAGATCGCTGTGGTCCTGAAGCTGGACGTTCGCCTGTGTGTTATCAGAAAAACGGCGCTCAGTCGCGTGGCACCTCTGACCACATCAGACGGATGAGAAGGTCCTAGGAGAGTTCATATCTTAGCAGGATTTCTACTTATTGTGCAATAAATCGAGGATTTCAATGTCTTCTTGTCAGTCTCTCCTGACATAGCCCTGCGTACAACTAGATGAAAACACGACTCTAGAGAACGGTTCACCTCTTGAAGTTCCAAGGGCTCAACCCTGCTCTGTGCATTCCAGCCAGAGCTGCTGATAGGAGGGGGGGCCACCAGTCCTCCTGTAGGGCTCCCGCCACACAGGGGGGCCCTAAAAGCACAGGGAATCGGTGCAGAGTGGCAATTACATAAGGAAGCCCTGTGTGTGGCTCTCTGCAGCAGCTAAAAGCCAGTTTATTCCCCTCCTGCCCGCTTTCAGCTGCTGCAGGGAGAGACACAGACACAGGGCATCGTTCCTGTAATTGCTTCTCGGACACCGATCCCCCCTCCCTGTTCTGCCTGCTTCTGATCCCCCCCTCTCCCGGTGTGCCCCCCATTCACTGTGCCGCCCCACTAGCCCCCCCCACCTCCCTGCCAGCTTTCAGCTGCTGCAGGGAGTGACACAGACACAGGGCATTGTTCCTGTAATTACTTCTCCGACATCGATCCCCCCTCCCTGTTCTGCCTGCTTCTGATCCCCCCTCTCCCCGTGTGCTCCCCATTTACTGTGCCGCCCTACTAGCCCCCCACCCCCACCAGCTTTCAGCTGCTGCACGGAGTGACACAGAAACAGGGCATCGTTCCTGAAATTGCTTCTCTAACACCGATCCCCCCTCCCTGTTCTGCCTGCTTCTGACCCCCCCCCTCCCTGTTCTGCCTGCTTCTGATCCCCCCTCCCTCCGTGTGCCCCCCATTCATTGTGCCGCCCCACTAGCCCCCCCCCCCCCCACCAGCTTCCAGCTGCTGCAGGGAGTGACACAGACACAGGGCATTGTTCCTGTAATTGCTTCTCCGACACTGACCCCCCTCCCTGTTCTGCCTGCTTCTGATCCCCCCCTCTCCCTGTGTGCCCCCATTCACTGTGCCGCTCCACTAGCCCCCCCTCCCCCGCCCCCACCAGCTTTCAGCTGCTGCAGGGAGTGACACAGACACAGGGCAACGTTCCTGTAATTGCTTCTCTGACACCGATCCCCCTCCCTGTTCTGCCTGCTTCTGATCCCCCCTCCTCCCCATGTGCCCCCCATTCACTGTGCCGCCCCACTAACCCCCCTGCTGCACTGCAGGCTTCCCTTTTCTGTAAAAAAATTAATAATTAAAAATTGAAAGAAAAAATTTAAAAATATTACAAAATAAAATAATTGTAAACATTTTTAACATCTTAAAATAAATGTTTTATATATATATATATATATATATATATATATATATATATATACACATATATATATATATATATAAATAAAGTGCTAGAAAAGACCTGGTCCTTAAGGCTACATTCACACCTGAGCGTAGCGTTTTCGCACATTTTTTACAGCGATTTTACCGTGATTTACAGGGGTTTTTACAGACGTTTTTTGTGCAGGCGTTTTTAGATTGAATAGAGACCAATGGAAAACGCCTGTAATCTGCCCAAAAAGAAGCTCATGTACTTTTTTGAGCGTTGGGCGTTTTGCTCACAGCGTCAAAACGCTCAGATGTAAACAGGGGCCATTGAAATGAATAGGATTTGTCTTGTTGGGCGTTTTGAGAGCTGATCCTAGAGCAGAAAAACTCCCCAAAACGCCTACATGTGAACGGAGCCGTGGTATAAAAAATGTATTGATAAAACATCATCTTTCACAATTTTCCAAAAAAATTGGGGTATACAGTAAACCCCCCTCAATTGCGGGGGTTACGTTCCGGACCCACCCGCGAAAAGTGAAAATTCGCAAAATAGAAAAACCCTATTAAAATGCATTGTAGGCATGTTTTTTTTTTAACTGTCACTGTACTTTTAAAAGCATTTTAAGGTCTTTAAACACACTTTTAAAACAATAGAAACTTATTTAAACACATAAAAGATACTGAGAGACATAGCAAGAGCTATGGAAAACACAAAAATATTGAATTTTCAATGATTTATATCGTAAAATAACATTACAGAAAAAAACGCAATATACCGGGACCGCAAAAACTGAGCCGCGATGGAGTGGGGGTTTACTGTATATTGTTTTTCTTTTAAATTTCATTTAAATGTATTTGCAAAACCGCAGTGCAGGTACTGCGTAACATAAAAAATTGCAACAATCGCCATTTTATTCCCTAGCATCTCTGCTAAAAAAAAAAAAAATTATAAAGTTTGGGGGTTCTAAATAATTTTCAAGCAAAAAATACAGATTTTTACGTAAAAGTGCAAGAAAAGGCCTGTTCCTTAAAGCGGAGTTCCACCCGAAATTTATACTTACCTCCATCTTCTCGCTCCCGGTCACCTGAAAAACAAATGGATAATCGCAATTTTTTTTTTTTTTCACTTACCTTTTAGAGAAAATATACTCACCTTACTTCCTTCTTCCTCCCCTCGGCGGCCACGGCGATTCGTCACTTCCTGGCTTTTGCAATGATTCCTGGGAGCTGAACGTCATCGCTCCCAGGAATCATTGCGCCTGCACCGGCCCCGACGTCAGTTCCGGGGCGCGCGCGTCATCCCCTTCTAAACAGCTTCTGGGCATGCCCAGAAGCTGTGGAGGGATGACGCGCGCGACCCGGAAGTGACGTCGGGGCCGGTGCAGTGCATCGTGGGACCGAAGAAGGAGGAAGAGGACCGAAGAGGACGCGGAAGAGGATCGTGCTGGCTTCAAGCTGCCCACACCTGAGATGGCAGCGCTGGAGAAGACAATTTCAAGGTAAGTATATCTCCTGAAAGGTAAGTGCAACCCGGGACAGATCAGAGGCTAGCCATTGTGGAATGTGCTAGCCCTGACTGTCCCGGGGGTATTTTTGTAAAAAAATGTATAACCAGGGTGGAACTCCGCTTTAAGTGGTATAAAAATGTATTGATTAAACATCATCTTTCACAATTTCCCAAAAAATTGGGGTATATATAGTTTTTCTATTAAAATTAATTTAAATGTATTTTTTTTTCTAAAAAAAAAAAAAAAAAAATGCGTTTGCAAAACCGCAGTGCAGGTACTGTCTGGCATAAAAAATTGCAACAATCGCCATTTTATTCCCTAGCGTCTCTGCTAAAAAACAAAACAACATTTATAATATTTTTTGCTTGAAAATTATTTATATATATATATATATATATATATATATATATATGTATATATATATATATATATATATGTATATATATATATATATATATATATATATATGTATATATATATATATATATATATATATATGTATATATATATATATATAGTTTTTTCTTTTTGCAGAGACCCTACAGATTAGAATGGCGGTCACTGCAGTTTTTTATGTCACACAATATTTGCGCAGAGAATTTTCAAACACAAATATTTTGGGAAAAATACACTTTAATTCATTTTAATGCAAAAAAACACAATAAACAACCCAATTATTTGGTATAATATAAAATATGATATTATGCCGAGTAAATAGATACCTAACATGTCATTCTTTAAAATTGTGCTTGCTCATGGAATGGCGACAAACTACGGTACTTAAAGTGATTGTAAAGTCTCGCATTTTTTTATTTTTTTAAATAACAAACATGTTATACTTACTTCCTCTGTGCAGTTGGTTTTGCACAGAACAGCCCAATCCTCCTCTTCTCGGGTCCCTCTTTAGCTCTCCTGGCCCCTCCCTCCTGTTGAGTGCCCCCACAGCAGGCAGCTTACTATGGGGCACCCAAGCCAAGTCACAGCTCCCTGTGTCCATTCAGACATGGAACTGAAACCCGGCCCACCCCCTATCTCTCCTGATTGGCTGAATGATTTTTATTGACAGCAGCAGGAGCCAATCGCGCCACGCTACAGTCTCAGCCAATGAGGAGGGGAGTCCCAGGGAGCTTTAACACTCCTTCAACATTGCTGGATAAAGACAGGCTTAGGTGAGTATTAGGGGGGGGCTGAAGGGAGACTGCCGCACACAGAAGGTTTTTTATATCTTAATGCATAGAATGCACCTTCTGCCTTTACAAACCTTTAAAAACCTCCAAAGGCGACGCTTTAAACACCTTTACGGGTTACCTGTTTAGAGTTACAGAGGAGGTCTATTGATAGAATTATTGCTCTCGCTCTAATGTTTTCGGTGATATTTCACATGTGTGGTGTGAATACCGTTTACATATGCGTGCACGACTTACCTATGCGTTCACTTCTGTGTGCGAACACGAAGGGATGGGGATGCTTTAATTTTATTTTTTTCTATTTATTTTTACTTTTTTATGTCACATGGTATTTGCAAACGCATTTTTTTTTTAAATACACTTTAACCACTTAAGCCACGGAGGATTTGGCTGCTCAAAGACCAGGGCCTATTTTAGGATTCGGCACTGCGTGAGTTTAACGGACAATTGCGCGGTCGTGCGGCGCTGTAGCTAAACGAAATTGACGTCCTTTTTTTCCCATAAATAGAGCTTTCTTTTGGTGGTATTTGATCACCTGTGCGATTTTCATTTTTTGCGCTATAAACAAAAAAAGAGCGACAATTTTGAAAAAATAACAATATTTTTCACATTTTTTTGTATGAAATTCTCAAAAAAAATGTAAAAATCTAAATTTTTTAACATTTTAGGCCAATTTGTTTTCTGCTACATATTTTTGGTAAAAAAAATCGTAATAAGCGTATTTTGATTGTTTTGCGCAAAAAGATTTATATCATTTTTATTGTTTTTTTTTTTTAACTAGTGATGGCGGCGATCTGCGATTTTTTTTTTGCGGGACAGATCCGACCCCTGACTGACATTTTTGACACTTTTGGGGGTACCAGTGACATTACAATAGTAATCACTGCTATACATATGCACTGTTACTGTAAAAATTACACTGGCAGGGAAGGGGTTAACTTTATTGGTGATCAGTGGGTTAAATGTATCCCTAGGGGCGTGATTCTAACTGTGGGGGGGCGTGGCTTTTGATGTAACCACAGAGACATATGATCCTAAATAGCAGGATCGTATGATCTCTACAGTTACATCAGGGAGAATGACAGGCGGTTTTGCTTACATCAGCCCTCTGTCTTTCTCCCTCTCCAGCGGGAGATCGCGAGTGGCCAGCGGACATCGGAGCCGCCAGTCACACACGCGGGCATCCCTGTGAACGAGCGGGGGCTACCCCCCCACAGGCTCCTGGACGAGCGACGTAGTACTACGTCGGTTTGCCCAGGAGCGCCAGACTGCCGCAGTAAATGTACTTGTGGTGGTCGGCAAGTGGTTAATGGATAAAAAAAAAAGAAAACACAATATTTACCCCAATTCTTTTGTATAATGTAAAAGATGATGTTACACCGAGTAAATAGATACCTAACATGTCACGCTTTAAAATTGCGCACGCTCATGGAATAGCGACAAAATACCGTACTTAAAAAATCTCCGTAGGCGACGCTTTAAATGCCTTTACAGGTTACATGTTTAGAGTTACGGAGGAGGTTTAGCGCTAAAATTATTGCTCTCGGTCTAACGTTTCGAGGCGATATCTCACATGTGTAGTGTGAATTTACATATACGCGTGCGCGCGACTTGGCTACCATGCGCTTTTGCTTTTTTTTCTTATTTATTTTACTTTTTGTTTTTTATTAATACACTGTTCCTTTTATTTTCTTTTAATCACTTGTATTCCTATTACAAGGAATGTAAACATCCCTTGTAACAGAAATAAGGCTGACAGGTCCTCTTTATGGAGAGATCAGTACCCCAAATCTCTTCTTTACCTTTAAAAGCAAAAGATCAAAAACAAAAATGTTGATCTTTTGCTTTAAAAAAACAAATTTTATTTTCAGCCTAGACCTGATGTAGATTCGGTCTTCCAATGCCATAGAGTCGATCAAAGAGTATCTACTCTTTGATACCCTATGGAAGCAGCCGGCCGCACCATCAGATAATTTCTCGGGTGAACCAGCGGAAACGGTAAGCCCGAGAAACACCGGCAAGCGGTGGGGGGGGGGGGGGGAATGTCTCCTCCCACTGCTTTAGAAACCGCTCTGATTCAGGAATTCTGATCTTTAGTTCTTTCCATAGATTTTCTATTGGATTTAAGTCAGGTGATTGGCTGGGACATTTTAGCAGCTTTATTTGTTTTCTTCCTTGGCTTTGTGTTTGGGATTATTGTCTTGCTGAAATGTCTTCCCTCGTTTTATCTTCATCATCCTGGTAGATGGCAGAAGATTTTTTATCAAGAATGTCTTAGTACATTTTTCAATTTATACTTCCTTTAATGATATGAAGTTTGCCAGTACCGTATGCTGAGAAATAGCTCCACTCTATGATGTTCCCACCTCCAAACTTCACTGTTGGTATTGGGGTGTTTTTGGGGTCTCATTATTACAGTAACAGTGCATATTTATAGCACTGATTACTGTAGTAATGTCACTGGTCCCCCTAAAAGTGTCAAAAATGTCAGTTAGGTGTCCGATCTGACCGCTGCAATGTCACAGTCCCGCTAAAAATCGCTGATCGCCGCCATTACTAGTAAAAATAAATAAATAAATAAACTAACATAAATCTTTCCCCTAGTTTGTAGATGCGATAACTTTTGCGCAAACCAATAAAAATACGCTTATTGGGATTTTTTTTTTTTTACCAGAAATATTTAGCAGAATACAAATTGGCCTAAAATGATGAAAAAATTTGATTTTGATTTTTTGGAATATTATATAGCAGAATGTGAAAAATATTGTTTTTTTTTTTTTTTTCAAAATTGTCCCTCTCTTTTTGTTTATAGCGCAAAAAATAAAAACCGCAGCGGTGATCAAATACCACCAAAAGAAAGCTCTATTTGTGGGAATAAAAGCACATCAATTTTATTTGGGTACAGGGTCGTATGACCGCGCAATTGTCCGTTAAATTAACGCTGTGCCGAATCGCAAAAAATGGCCTGGTCATTAAAGCGGAGTTCCGGCCTCGGGGGTGAATTTTAGATAAAAATACCCCCGGGACAGTCAGGGCTTGTACATTCCATAATGGACAGCCTCTGAACTGTCCCGGGTCGCACTTATCTTTTAGAAGAAATACTTACCTTGAAAATGTATTTTCCAGCGCTGCCATCTTAGGTGTGGGCAGCTGAAGCCAGCACGTCCTCTTCTGCCTCCTCTTCGGTGACGTCGGAGTCCCAGAATGCCCTGCTGGTCACTTCCCAGAAGCTGTTTAGCAGGGAAATGCACCGGAAGTGACGAGCGGGGCCGGTGCAGGCGCATTGACTCCTGGGAGCGATGACGTTCAGCTCCCAGGAGTCATCGCAAGCCGGAAGTGACGGCGCGGGCCACGGCCGCAGAGGGAGGAAGTGGAAGGAAGGTGAGTATATTTTCTTAAAAAACAAGGTAAGTGAACAAAAAAAAAAAAATCGGGAGCATCCATTTCTTTTTCAGGTGACCCTCAGCAAGCGGATGGCCCAAATCGATTTTTTCGATTTTGAGGCCAGAACTCTGCTTTAAGGGGGCAAATCCTTCCGGTCCAGAAGTGGTTAAACCGACAGCTGAGCAGCCTCTGTGCACTGAAAGAAAGAGCTGCTAGACAACATCACTGTTGTCCTTACAAGGACATATAATAACAATATAGGTTGTTATGAAAAAAAAGAAAAATCTCTGGTTGTGACAGGAAGAGGGACTTTCTCAGCTAAGCACACCTTCCGGTGCAGAAGTGGTTAAATAACCACATGTACAGTATTTTATTACACATAATCAAGGCATTATATATCTTATTTGTGTTTTCCAGATTAGTTTCTTTGAAAAATCGTTTACATTCTTCTAACTTTTCAGGACAGTATATGTCCTTGAAATGTAAAATACAGAAACACGAGACGCCGGCAAATTACCGAAACCCGAGTTAGCCGACGACAAAGAGTCTCTGAGATACGCAGGTATTCTAAAAGCCACACACAGCAGAATAAAGGCCTCAAAGTTCAATAACACTCTGCTCCGCTTACACATACTCCTGCAATGGTCTTGAATACAGCTATGCTGTCGATACTAAAAGATTACGGGAACTGTGAAGGTTCGTAGTTTAGCTAAAACATCCAAAGGGCATGCAGAAAGTCAGACTCAGTGGGAAGTATTGGATTGGCTTGAAAAGCGTTACATATCAACAACGCTCCGTCCAATGGCGCAGTGTGTCAATACCGAGTGACATTTACAGCGAGTAAACATAGACTGAGCATTTGCAAATATTGTCGGCATTAGCACAGTGACTAAGACTCTCAATGTTTTAAAGTGGAACTAAACTCTCTCAATCAGCATGAACTATGTTTGACCACTTGCCGACCAGCCGCCGTCGATAGACGGTGGTAGGTCCCCGTGAATCGCCGTACCTGTACGGCGGTTCGTGGGAGCAATCCTGGGGGCGCACGCATGTGTGCCCTTTTGCCAGCAGGGAAGCCGATCCATGGGGCCGGGCACCCGCGATCGCTCCCCGTGAAGAGAGAACGGCAGTCTGCTGTTGTAACCACAGCAGACCGTTGTTCTCTCAGCAATCAATGCAGGGCTCCTGTGTTCCTCCTATTTAGGAAACTCAGGTCTCTGTGTGATTTCACAAGCCCAGCGATGGTGGGGGCGTGCGCCCATTCAACAGCGGAGAAGCTAACCTGGGGGGTCGGCGGCTGCGGTTGCCCCCAGGCACCCGCAAACGCTTCCCATGGAGACAGAGCGGCATTCTGCTGTTGTAATCACAGCAGACCGTTGTTCTCCCAGCAATCAACAGAGGGCTCCAGTGTTCCTCCTATTTAGGAAACACAGATCTGTGTTTGATTTCACAAGCCCATCCCCCCTCACAGTTAGAAAACACCCCCTAGTCTCACATTTAACCCTTTGATTGCCCCTGAGTTAACCCCTTCCCTGCCAGTGTCATTATTACAGTAACAGGGCATATTTTTAGCATTGATCATGGGGGGCATGCACCCATTCACCAGCGGGGAAACTAATCTGAGGGGCGGCGGCAGCGGTTGCCGCCGGGCACCCCCAATCTCTTCCCGTGGAGACAGAACGGCAGTCTGCTGTTGTAATCACAGCAGACCGTTGTTCTCTCAGCAATCAACACAGAGCTCCTGTGTTCCTCCTATTTAGGAAACACATTTTTACAATTTTTTTTTATTGGGAATGTTATATAGAAAAAAGTGAAAATATATATATTTTTTTTTTTTTTCAGAATTGATGCTATTTTCTTGTTTATAGCGCAAAAAATAAAAATCGCACAGCTGATCAAATACCACCAAAAGAAAGCTCTATTTGTGGGAAAAAAAAGGACATCAATTTTATTTGGGTACAGTGTCGCACAACCGCGCAATTGTCCATTAAATTAACCCAGTGCCGAATCGCAAAAAATGGCCTGGTCATTAAGTGGTTAATTACCAGCCATTCATTGTTTCCACAGTGACTCACCTGGTTACCATTACCTGCCTTGTAAGTCTAGCCTACAGCCAGCCCCTTTTGGCTATTTAACTACTTGCCGCTCGCCCACCGTCAAATTACGGCGGAGCGGTGCGGCTTTCGTTCTAGGAGGACGTCATATGACGTGCGCAGGATGGGGGGAGCGGGGTGCGCAGTGCGGCAATCGCTGCTTCGCTGTTCCTAGGACATAGCACGACCCCGATCTCGGTAAAGAGCCATTGACTTGGCTCTTTACCCATGTGATTGACTGTATTCAATCACAGCCGGTCACATGTAAATGCGGAAGTGCCGTTTATTGGTGCTCCTCACCTCACACTGTCAGAGTGTGTGGCAAGGAGAGCCGTTCAGTGGCTCCTCGTCAAAGGGGAGCCCAGGGCAAGTAATCAAGTGACCATCAGTGCCCTGATTACAGTAAAGCAAAAACACCAGCATCAGTGACACCAATCAGTGCCCATCAGTGACCCCAATCAATGACCTCAATCAGTGCCCATTAGTGATGCCAGTCAGTTCCTATCAGTGCCTGCTCATCTGTGCTGCCTATCAGTGCCGCCTATCAGTGCTGCATATTAGTGCCACCTCATCAGTGCCATTCAGTGCCACCTCATCAGTGCCCTTCAGTGCCACCTCATCAGTGCACATCAGTGGAGGAGAAAAATTACTTACTTACAAAATTTACTGACAAAAACTAAGAAAAACGTTTTTTTTTTTGTCTTTATTCTTTTTTTTTGTATAAAAAAAAAAAACGATTGGTGATTAAAAACCACCAAAAGAAATCTCCATTTGTGAGAAAAAAATAATAAAAATGTCATATGGGTACAGCATCGCATGACCGCGCAATTGTCATTCAAAGTGTGACAGCACTGAAAGCTGAAAATTGGCCTGGGCAAGAAGGGGGTGAAAGTGCCCCGGTATTGCAGTGGTTAAACAGCTTTGCTCATTCCCTCCATGCCCTCGCGTGGTCAACATCTCCAGTGTGTTCCTATGTATGACTTGGCCTGGCTGACTTCTCTTCTGATTCCTGCTCCTGACCATGCTGACTTCTGGTTCCCTGATCATGGCTCGTCTGATTACCCGCTCTGGCTTCTAAACCCTGGCATCTGTTTTTGACTAAGTTCCTGAACTGTTATTATTTTTGCTATTGCATTAAAGGTGTGATTCTACCTGCATTTTTTGTCTCTGCCTGGTTTACGGTTCCTGATAAAAATTTTAAGTCCCAACACTGTTTCTTTTGTATTTAGCTATTATGGGGAGGATACCTTCCAAAGCTGTAATATTTTTGTAAACGCCTATCCTCTCCTCTATGAACATGCTTTACTTCTCCTGTTTTCCTCGCCTAGTAGGTCTGTCATAGTGCTTTACTTCTTACCCCGTGTGTGCTTTACTGACCCAAGTTCTTTTGATACGCCAGAACCAACATGCACCCCTTTGAATAACTTCAGACAAGGCTTGGAAAAGTTGATGCAACTTTACCTAAAAGTCTTGAGCATTACAGTCCATGATGAACTTTAACATTAGAAGAACTCTATCTATCCCTAACTGACTAGTTGGCTGCCCAGGCATACTTTTACAGTTGGTAGTCCATAGTTGACATTTCCCATTTCCTGGCTGTCCTCCGGATTCCCAGTGCCTTCGACAGACTACATGGGGCAGCAGTCCTTCTCCACAGCAGTCATGGCATGTCTTACTTTATGTGCCCCCAGCACGCCAAACCCAGCTTTCCCTCATATTTATGTCATCCATGGGTAGGCTGGAGCCAAAAAGCCCAAAAACAGCAGCACAGACATTAACTCTTACCCCCCCCCCCTCCATCCTGGGCCAGCCACTAAATAATGGTTTATGGTGCTCAGATACAGTTGAGTTTCGCTTTAAAGTCTTCAGTTCCAAAACAGCATCACCTTAGAAGAGAACGGCCAAGGGCTCGTGTACTCAGGTTTTAGTGTCTGAGTGCCATACAAATCAATGTAAATGCAACTCTAAGTAGCTCAATGCAATTTAGAAGCAGCCTGAAGCAACAAACTCAGCCACTGAAATTATTTTTATTATTATGAATTATTATTACAAGAACAATAGAAAGGGAGACAGAGTGGTGTGACATCCATACTAATATGTCGCTTAGTAAGTTACCGAGACATGAAGAGACTAAAGGGGTGAGCTAAGGACGGGGGAGATAGATCGGCATGTCATTGACATAGAGATGGTATTGGAAGCCATTAGAGGTTATCAACTGACCAAGGGAAGGGGGGGGGTGTACATAGAGAAGAGAGGGGCTCCAGAGAAAAAGCCTTGGGAGACCCTATGGAAAAAAAGGGACTCCAAAGAAAAAGCCTTGGGAGACCCTATGGAAAAAAGGGGCTCCAGAGAAAAAGCCTTGGGAGACCCTATGGAAAAAGGAAGAGGAGGAGATAGAGTAGTAGGTGAGACTGTAGGAGCACTTCGATAGGCAGGAGGAGAACCAGAAAAAAACAGAGTCTAGGAGGCCAAGGGAGTGGAGCTTTTTGAGGATAAGCAGGAGGTCAACTGTATTGAAGGCAGCAGAAAGGTGTTATAGTATGAGCATTGAGTAGTGCTCATCGGTTTTTGCACTTAGTAAATCGTTAGTGAGTTTTAGTAGGGCAGTTTTGATTGGGTTTCAGTTTTTGGGCAAAAGCTAGACTGTAAGGGATCTAGAGAGTTGTTCTCAACAAGGTACCTATTTGCTTTTGAATCTGGTGCCCATGTATATGAAAATTAAAGGCCCAGGACTTGGAAGACCAGAGCCGCCACAACAACTTGCGGCTCCAGTGGCCATCTTCCATTGTGTACTGGACACTACCCCTCCGAAAACCAATAGAACTGGACCGAGTGCACCAGCGCTTGGTCCCAGGTTGACCAATCTGAACTGGCTGAGGGACATCATATGTTGTTTACATCGCTATATCCACAAGGAGACCATCCTCCAGAAGGCCTGAGTCCTGGGGATGGTCAACTTTGATGGCGCAGATGTTAAGATTCTGTCGGATCTCTCCAGAGCAACCCTGCAAAGCCAAGCCCTGCCATGGTTTCTGCTAGATAGGAAATTGAAAGACCCACTCTGGGATACCTTTCACCCACTGTACACCCCCCCCCCCCCAACTTAACTGGTTAGTATAAAAAAATATAAATGTTAAGTTTATCTTTAACTTACCTGAAGCTGCGACCATGTGAAACTCCCTGCCTAAATCTTCTCTTCTTCTATTTACTTCCTGAAGGGGTCCTTCTTTGGGTCTCCATGTTACTGCCTATAAACGTGGATACCTCTGATTGGATAGCCTCTAGTAGGATCCACTAATGAGAGAAAGGATGACAACCTCATCACAGAGTGACAGCAGGGGATCGGTGGTTTTGGGACTCCATCACAGGGCTGGATCTGTAATCCCCCACACTGAACCTAGCAGCAGTGAGGGATTTGGACTGGGGATTTAGGTGAGTATGTAGGCAGGTGCAGTCTATTTTTTCCACTGCAGGTGGCGTTCATCCACTGCGGTAATGTAGGAGGAGACAGTTGAGAGGAACCCAGTTTCTCTTTGGTTTCCTTTTTCACAGGGAGGCAGCTATCTGATTGAATGCTGGTACCCCATGTGACTTTGGGGGCCATCTTGGGTCAGCAGGGTCTTAAATAGATTCTGGGACTCTGTGAGGCGGGATGGGGGGAAGATGATTTGTGCTAGGAGGGGAATTTTGGGGGGGTTTGTGCTAGAAAAGGTAATTTGAGGGGGGGGGGTTAGGGGATTTATGCTAGGAGTGATTTTTTTTGGGTGGGGGTCTTTGTGCTAGGAGGGGAAATTTGGGGGGGTGGGGATCTGTGCTACGATGGGGGTGTGGGTTTTTTTTTGTGCTGGGAGGGAGGTTTTAGAGTGGGGGGAGAGATTTGGCGCTCAGATTTGAGGGGGAGAGGATTTGTACTAGGAGGGTAGTTTTGGGGGGTTTGTGCCAGAAAAGATAATATGGTGGGGGGGGGGGGGTTGTGCTAGGAAAATATTGTTTTTTGGGGGGGGGATATTTGTGCTAGCGGGGATGATTGGGGATATTTGTGCTAGAAGGGGAAATTGGGGGGGTGGGGATCTGTGAAACAATGGGGGTTTGGGTTTTTTTTGTGCTGGGAGGGGGGTATTTAGAGTGAGGGGAGAGGATTTGTGCTCAGAGGGGAAATTTGAGGGGTAGAGAATTTGGGTATACTGAGAGGGGAATATTTGGGGTGTTTATGCTAGAAAAGATAATATGGTGGGGGTGGAAATTTGTGCTAGGAAAGGATTTTTTTTTTTGGGGGGGGGGGTATTTGTGCTAGCAGGGATGATTGGGGATATTTGTGCTAGAAGGGGAATTGGGGGGGATCTGTGATACGATAGGGGTTTGGGTTTTTTTGTGCTGGGAGGGGGGATTTAGAGTGGGGGGGGGGGAGGATTTGTGCTCAGAGGTGGAGGGGAAATTAGGGGGAGGGGGGATCTGTGATACAATGGGTTTTTTTTGTTGGAGTGGGGGCAGAGGATTTGTGCTCAGAGTGAAAATTTGAGGGGTAGAGGATTTATACTAGAAGGGAAATGTTGGTGGTTTTTGCTAGAAAAGGTAATATGGTGGGGGGGGGGGGGGGGGGACTTGTGCTAGGAAAATCCTTTTTTTTTTTTTTTTTTTTTGGTTGGAGAGAGTATTTGTGCTAGCAGGGATGATTGGAGATATTTATGCTAGAAGGGAAATTAGGGGGAGGGGGGAATCTGTGATACAATGGGTTTTTTTTTTTTGGAGTGGGGGGAGAGGATTTGTGCTCAGAGTGGAAATTTGAGGGGTAGAGGATTTATACTAGAAGGGAAATTTTGGGGGGTTTGTGCTAGAAAGGGTAATATGTTGGGGGGGGGGGTGGAGGGGATTTGTGCTTGGAGGGATGATTCGGGGTATTTGTGCTAGGAGGGGAAATTTGTATTAAGATGGGGGACAATTTGAGCTGGAGGGGGTTTGGGGCATGGATTTGTGCTGGGGGCATTTGGGGAATGAGCTGGAGGGGTCAATGATTGGTGCTGGGAAGGAGATTTCGGTAGGAGGCGGATTTGTACTGGGAGAAGAGGGAATTTATGCTTCGGGGGTAAGCATGCAAATTAGTGCTTGATTTTTTTTTTTTTTGGGGGGGGGGGGGATTTTTGCTGACACATAATGCTCATACATCCTGGGGGGGGGGGCAATTAGGCATGTTCGCAGTGGGCTGTAGATGGCCCTGTCCCAGCACTGGTGAGCAAGCATAATCACGTCATCCCTACCTTCTCCAGGCCTTTCATGAACATTGGACCAATATTTTTCCATCCTCCGATCCCTTCCATACTCCAGCCGGACTCCTCATAAATCTGCATTTCTGCTTTCTTATTGTTTCTCATTTTCTTTCTAACCTTTTCCTTATCTTTCACGCTGCCATGTTCTGTGGTTAAATGGTACAATGCACAGCAATTATCCTGGCTTCACTTTAGGACCATAAGAACGCTTTCCCAAAACATTGCATAATTACTTCATTCGCATTAATTACTTCTCTATTGATTATATTGACATCTCAAAATGAAATCTGACATTCGTACATTGATACATTGCAAAATGAGAAGCAATAACGCCAACAGATGTTCTCAATCAAAACAGATCAGACCTTCACTTTCACAAACCCCTGAGCAGAAGAGCATCTAAAGGCCCGCGGCACACGATCAGAAAATCGTACGAAAAATACCGCTTTCGAAGCGATCGTACGATAATCGGATCGTTAGTACACAGCTTTCAAGAGCCAATCACGGTTTATCCGATATTATCCCATCGGACGATGCCTCGTATCTCGTACGATACCAGGTCATGCAATCTTCGTTTAACCACCTTACGACCTCCCACTGTACATATACTGCAGTGGGGGCGGGGGGGTTGGGAGGTGGTAACTTTTTAATTTTTTTTTTTGGGGGGGGGGGGGGGGGGAATGTTATATGGCTGAATGTGGAAAATATTGTTTTTTTTTTTTTTTCAGAATTGTTGCTCTTTTTTTGTTTATAGCTCAATAAATAAAAATCTGCTATATAACATTCCCAAAGGAAAAAAAAAAAAACATTTTAGGCCAATTTGTTTTCTGCTACATATTTTTGGTAAAAAAAAAATCGCAATAAGCGTATTTTGATTGGTTTGCGCAAAAGTTATCGCGTCTACTAACTACGGGAAAGATTTTTGTCATTTTTATTGTGTTTTTTTTTTTACTAGTAATGGCGAGCTGCGATTTTTAGCGGGACTGCGACATTGCGGCGGACAGATCGGACCCCTAACTGACATTTTTGACACTTTTGGGGGGACCAGTGACATTACTACAGTAATCAGTGCTAAAAAATATGCACTGTTACTGTAATAATGACACTGGCAGGGAAGGGGTTAACGCTGTGCATGATCAAACGGTTAAATGTGAGCCTAGGGGAGTGATTCTAACTCTATGGGGGCGGGGCTTGTGAAATGATCATAGAGACCTGTGTTCCTATATAGAAGGATCACAGGCGCTCTGTGATCATTCCAAAGAAAATGGTCAGCTGTGTTTACAACAGCCGACTGTCCTTCTCTCTCAGCGGGGAGCGATCGTGGGTGTCCGCGGGTGTCCGCCGTGCATCGGAGTCCCCACTGACTAATGGGGGTGGGAGCGCGCCGCCGGAGGCACGCGCTCACCCCCTAGCTGCAGGCGCGCGACCAGCGTAGATCTAGCCTGCCGCAGTAAATCGGCAGCGGGCGGTCCGGAACTAGTTAACCACTTGCCAACCAGCCGCTGCAGTTATACGGCAGCAGGTGGGTAGGTTCTTGCGAATTGCCGTACCTGTACGGCGGTCTGCGGGAGCGATCCTGGGGGCACGCACGCCCACTCGCCAGCGATGGAAGCCCATCTATGGGGCCAGGGGCTGCAATTGCCGCCAGGCACCCGCGATCACTCCCCGTGAAGAGAGAACGGCGGTCTGCTGTTGTAAACACAGCAGACCGTTGTTCTCCCAGCTATCAGCACAGAGCTCCTCCTATTTAGGTTCACAGGTCTCTGTTGATGTCACAAGCCCATCCCCCCCCCAGTTAGAAAACACCTCTATTTTTAGCACTGATTACTGTAGTAATGTCACTGGTACCCCCAAAGGGGTAAAAATTGTCAGTTAGGGGTCCGATCTGTCCGCCGCAATGTCGCAGTCCTGCTAAAAATCGCTATGTGTAGCAGAATACAAATTGGCCTAAAATGATGAAAAAATTCGATTTTTACATTTTTTTTTTTTTTTTTATTGAGAATATTATATAGCAGAATGTGAAAAATATAGGGGTCCAATCTGTCCGCCGCCATATCGCAGTCCCGCTAATAGCAGCTGATCGTTGCCATTACTAGTAAAAAAATAAATTAATAAATAAAAATAACATAAATCTTTCCCCTAGTTAGTAGACGGAATAACTTTTGCGCAAACCACAAAATCAAAAATACGCTTATTGGGATTTTTTACCAAAAATATGTAGCAAAATACAAATTGACCTGAAATGATGAAAAAATTTGATTTTTAATTTTTTTTGGGGGGGAATGTTTTATATAGCAGAATGTAAAAAATATTGCTTTTTTTTTCTCAGAATTGTCACATTTTTGTTTATAGCGCAAAAAATAAAAATTGCAGAGGTGATCAAATACCACCAAAAGAAATCTCTATTTGTGGGGGTAAAAAGGACATCAATATTATTTAGGTACAGCGCCGAACGACCGCGCAATTGTCCGTTAAAGTAACGCAGTGCCGAATCGCAAAAAAATGGCCTGGTCATTAAGGGGGCAAACCCTTCCGGTCCAGAAGTGGTTAATTACACAGGTTCTGTGGCTGATTAAAGCGGAGTTCCACCCTAAGGCCCCCTTTCACACTTGTGCGACTTGTCATGCGATTTAGGACTGCAAAATCGCATGACAAGTTGTTCTCCATTATATCCAATGAGTACCATTCATATCTGTGCGACTTGAAGTCGCACCGACTTCAAAGTAGCCCCTGCACTGCTTTGGCACGATTTTGAAGCGTTTTAAGGCCAAAGACATTCAAGCCCAGTCAAACCCGCATCAAAATCGCTGCAAAAAAGTCACGTTAAAATTGCAGCAAAAAAAGTCGCGACAAAATCGCTGTAAAATTACGCGACTTTGAAGTCGAACAAGTGTGAAAGGGGCCTAAAAATTAATTTTGCACCTTCCGTTAGCTTAAAAAAACCTGAAAAATAATTGGATAATTAAATTTTTTTTTGTTTCACTAACCTTGTTTTTAATGAGAATAAACTTACCTTCCTGCCACTTCCTCCCTCTGCGGCCGCAGCCCACGACGTCACTTCCTCCTTTGCATTGACTCCTGGAAGATGAACGTCATCAATCCCAGGAGTCAATGCACCTGCATCGGTGTCTCTTCCGGTGCAGGCGCGTCATTCCCTACTGAACAGCTTCTGGGCATGTGCAGAACGCGCTGCCGGATGACGTGCCCGCACCGGAAGTGACGAGCAGGGCATTCTGGGACTCCAACATCACCGAAGAGGACATGAAGAGGACGCTCCGGCTTCAGCTGCCCACACCTGAGATGGCATCGCTGGACAAGACATTTTCAAAGTAAGTTTTTCTTCTTAAGCCCCGTACACACGATAAGAAATTCGGAAGGTATATTTCGTCCGACGACCAATCTGCCGATTTTCGGATTGTTAGTATGGTGCTTTCGACAGCCGACTCTGACTTTTCGGGTGACAAAATCCTGATGTGCAGGCTATAAAATTTATGTTGTCCGTAATACAACATCTCATTAGTACAGATTTCGACAGAAAAAAATCTTAAGTGCAAGACTAGGCATGCTCAGAGATGAAAGAACATACAAAGCAATCCAACACATGACATCACTTCTGAAGTAGAATTCTGTCGTACGGGAAAATTCGTATGAAAACCTCTTCACTTTCCACATCAGACTAGCATGCCACAAAAAACGGACGACAGATCGTTCGATAATCCAATCGTGTGTACGGGGCTTTACAGGTAAGTGAAGCAGGGGACAGTTCAGAGACTATCGTTGCTTAAATGCAATAGCCCTGACTGTCCCGGGGGTATTTATATCTAAAAAAAAAAATTTTGCCCAGAACTTTAACCGCTTCCATACAGAGCAGTTAGACACCCTTCCTGCCCAGACCAATTTTCAGCTTTCAGCACTCTCACACTTTGAATGACAATTGCTCAGTCATGCTACACTGTAACCAAACAAAATTTTTATAATTTTTTTCACACAAATAGAGCTTTCTTTTGGTGGTATTTGATCACAACTGGGGGTTTTTTTTTTCGTGATATATGCAAAAAAAGAGTAAAAATTTTGAAAAAAAAAACACTTTTTTTTAGTATCAATTATAAAATTTTGCAAAAAAATTAATTTTTCTTCATACATTTGGGCCAAAATGTATACTGCTACATGTCTCTGGTAAAATTAACCCAAATTAGTGTATATTATTTAGTCTGTGTGAAAGTTATTGAGTCTAGAAGCTATGGTACCAATTACTGAAAATTGATCACACCAGATGTACTGATGGCCTATCTCCTTTCTTGAGGCCCTGAAATGTCAGGACAGTACAAAAACCGCCCAAATGACCCCTTTTTGTAAAGTAGACAGTCCAAGGTATTTAGTAAGAGGCATGGTGAGTTTTTTGAAGTTGTAATTTTTTCCCACAATTCTTGGGAAATGAAGAAAAAATTTTTTTTTCTTTTTTTCCCCACAAAGTTGTCAATTTATAAGTTATTTCTAACACATAGCATGTACACAGCAAAAATTACACCCAAAAATACATTCTGCTACTCCTTCCGAGTATGGCGATACCACATGTGTGAGACTTTTACACAGCCTGGCCACAAAAAGAGACTCCACGTCCAAGTAGCACCATAAGGCGTTTTAGGAGCATAAATACACATAAAACTTTCTTACTACCTATCACACTTTTCAAGGCCCTAGAGCAACAATACAATGGAAAAGTCCACAAAATGACCCCATTTTGGAAAGCAAACACTCCAACGTATATTCTATGAGGCATTATGGGTCGTTTGAACATGTCATTTTTTTCCACAGGTTTTTGGAAAATGTGGGAAAAAAATGAAAACTTTTTTTTTTTACACAAAGTTGTCAATTTATAGGATATTCCTAAAACATAGCATGTACACAGCAAAAATGACACCCCAAAATACATTCTGCCACTCCTCCTGAGTATGGCAATACCACATGTGTGAGACTTTTTCACAGCCTAGCCATATAGAGGGGCCCAACATCCAAGGACCATCATCATGCATCCTAGCCACTTGCCTAGGCCTATTTTTGACATTTGGTGTTTACAAGCTAAAATCAGTTGTTTTGCTAGAAAACTGCTTAGAACCCCCAAACATTATATATTTTTTTTTTAGCAGAGACCCTAGAGAATAAAATGGAGATTATTGCAATATTTTTTATCACACCGTATTTGCGCAGCGGTCTTCCAAACACAATTTTTTTGGAAAAAATTCACTTTTTTTAATTAAAAAATAAGAAACCAGTAAAGTTAGCCCAATTTTTTTCCATAATGTGAAAGATAATGTTACGCCGAGTAAATAGATACCCAACATGTCATGTTTCAAAATTGCGCACGCTCGCGGAATGGCGACAAACTTTGGTACTTAAAAATCCCCATAGGCGACAATTTAAAAATTTCTACAGGTTGCCATCTTTGAGTTACAGAGGAGGTCTAGGGCTCAAATTATTCCCCTTGCTCTAATGATCGCGGCGATACCTCACATGTGTGGTTTGAACACCGTTTACATATGTGGGCGTGGTTTCTGTATGCGTTCGCTTCTGCGCGCGAGCTCACGGGGACAGGGCGCTTTAATTTTTTCTTTTTTTTTACTATTTATTTTATTTATTATTTTTTATTTTTACACCGTTTAAAAAAAAAAAAATTGATCATTTTTATTTCTATTAAAAGGAATGTAAACATTCCTCGTAATAGAAATAGGCACGACAGGACCTCTTTTTTGTGAGATCTGGGGTCAAAAAGTCCTCAGATCTCACAAGTACACTAAAAGATAGAAAAAAAAAAAAATTATTATATAAAATGAAAAAAAAAAAAAGGACCTTTAAACCGCTTGCTAGGCAACAACATTTTCCGTAGCTCAGGTCCTCCAAGACCATAGAGTCAAGTGAGGGCAAGCTTGCCCTCACTCGACATCCTGTCTGTGAGGATCCGGGACCGGATCGTTTTTCCCGCTGCCGGCGGGTTCTGCCATCCCGGAAGGGTGATCCCACGACGAAATCCTTATCGGAAAGCTAACCGTCCACCGTTTAAAAAAATACCAGGGTTATGGCAGCTATCTGCTGCCATAACACCGGTATTTAGGTTTAAACGGAGGACGTATATAAACCTTTTTGGACTTGGACATGGTGGCTGTATGAAGGGTGACAGGTACTCGGGTACTTTGTTGGGCAGGTGACAGGTACTCTGGTACTGATGAGCAGGTGGCAGGTACTCGGGTACTCCGATAGGCAGGTGACAGGTACTCGGGTACTCCGATAGGCAGGTGACAGGTACTCGGGTACTCTGATGGGCAGGTGACAGGCAGGTGATAGGTACTGATGAGTAGTACTGATAGGTGATACTGTACTGATGATCAGTACTGATACGTGTTAGGTACTGATGAGTACTGATGAGTAGTGATGGGTACTGATGAGCAGGCGGCAAGTACTCGGGTACTTCAGGCACTCTGATGAGCAGGTGGAAGGTACTCGGGTACTCTGATGGGTAGGTGACAGGTACTCAGGTACTCTGATGACGGGTACTCCGTTGACAGGTACTCAAAGTACCCGAGTACCTGCCATCAGAGTACCCGAGTACCCGTCATCAGAGTACCCGAGTACCTGTCATCAGAGTACCCGAGTACCCGTCATCAGAGTACCCGAGTACCCGTCATCAGAGTACCCGAGTACCCGTCATCAGAGTATCCGAGTACCCGTCATCAGAGTACCTGCTTACCCGTCATCAGAGTACCCGAGTACCTGTCATCAGAGTACCCGAGTACCTGTCATCAGAGTACCCGAGTACCTATCATCAGAGTACCCGAGTACCCGTCATCAGAGTACCCGAGTACCTGTCATCAGAGTACCTGAGTACCCGTCATCAGAGTACCCGAGTACCTGTCATCAGAGTACCCGAGTACCTGTCATCAGAGTACCCGAATACCTGTCACCAGCCCATCAGAGTACCCGAGTACCTGTCATCTGAGTACCTGATGGCCTGATGGGCTGGTGACAGGTACTCAGGTACTTTGATGGGCTAGTGACAGGTGCTCTTTATTGGGGGGGGGGCAATCAGTGTGTTTAGCGTGCACTGTAATCGGTAACTAGCTGTTACCACAATCTCCTCCTCACACAGGATCAGTGTGTGAGGAGGAGAACACGGTGACAGCTAGTTACCGTGTTCTCTGTTGACATTTGTGACCGGCTGTGATTGGACACAGCCGGTCACGTGGTAAAGAGCCAATTTCATTGGCTCTTTACCTAGATCGGGGATCGACTCTGTCCGAGGGAAGAGCCTCGTCCCCGATCGCTGCTCTGCGCGCCCCCGGGGGCACGCATTGCAGAGAGAACGAGCGGCTCGTGCTGGAGCCGCTCATGTGATCGGCTGTGATTGACACAGCCGATCACGTGGTAAACAGCCAATTTTTATTAGCTGTTTACCTTGATCAGGGATGGGCTATGTCCGAGGGACGAGCCTCATCCCTGATCGCGCCGCTGCGTGCCGCCGGGGGCGCGCACTGGCTGCTAGAACGGGCCGACGTCATATGACGGCGGCCCGGATCCGTACAACCACTTTGCCGACGTCATATTACATGACTCGGTATGGAAGTGGTTAAGGTGGGAATTAAACTCATTTAGTGCCTTATGTGCATTATATCAGCCTCAGAACCGGTGTAATTAATATGTGTCCTGGATTAAAGGTGGTAACCCTACTCCATACCGTTCTTCATACCTTTCTCCATTTGTGAAAAACCTTCCACAGGTGTTCCACCAATCAGTCAGTCTCTACACGTCCCGGCATCCTAGCAGGGGAGAGCTGGAATTTACTGCAGACTCTTGACAAGCAGTCGAAAATGTGATCTACAGAGCTCCCTGGCATCAGTCCAAAGAGTAGCGAGCGATGAATTTAAATTGTAGTTTAGCAAAACAGACTACCACCGATCTCCTTCCTCAGACATTTCTGTCCAAGTGAAGCATCCAAAAAGGCCGCAGTAGTCTGACGGAAGGCACTAAAAACACGTATTACCACTTGCTGACCGGGCCTTTTCTGGAACATTTTGTTTACAAGTTTAAATCAGTACTTTGTCGCTAGAAAATTACCTAGAACCCCCAAACAAATTTATATATATATATATATATATATATATATATATATATACACACTCACACTGCATTTGAAAGACCGCTGCGCAAATGCAGTGTGAGTATAAAATATTGCAGCGATCACTGTTTTATTCTCTAGGGTCTCTGCTAAAATTATATATATATATATATATATATATATATATATATATATATATATATATGTGTGTATATATTTTTAGCAGAGACCCTAGAAATTAAAACGGTGATCGCTGCAATATCTTATACTCACACTGCATTTGCGCAGCGGTCTTTCAAATGCAGTTTTTTGGGAAAAAATACACTTTAACGAAAAAAACAAACAAAAGTTAGCCCAATTTTTTTGCATAATGTGAAAGATGATGTTACGCCGATTACAAAGTAGTTGAGGTTGAATAAAGACAATAGTCCATCCAGTTCAACCGGTGTAGGTGTGTGTGGACGCAATCACCTCGCATACCCTTGAAAGTTATGATCCTTGAGATGTATGTCCAAGAGTCTTTTAACCGATTGCCGATCGCCGCACGACTATTTACTGCGGCGGTCAGCCCCGGCCAGGCAAAGTGACGTAGTGGTACGTCACTAGCCTGTCACTAGCTTGTGAGCCAATAGCAGGCGGGCGCGCTCCCGCCCCGGCTCGTTCCCTAAGAAGTCAGTGTGTGTGACCGGTGGACCCGATGTCCGCCGGTCACTCGCGATCATCCACCGTGAAGGGAGAAAGGCAGGCGGCTAATGTAAACAAAGCCGCCTGTCATTCTCCCCTGTGTAAAAATGGAGATCATACGGTTCTACTATGTAGGACCGTTGATCTCTGTTTTTACACCAGTAGCCATATCCAATCACAGTTAGAAACACGCCCCTAGGGACACACTTAACCCCTCCTTCCTCAATAAAGTTAACCCCTTCCCTGCCAGTGTCATTTTTATAGTAACAGTGCATATGTATAGCACTGATTACTGTAGTAATGTCACTGGTACTCCCAAAAGTGTCAAAAATGTCAGTCAAGGGTCCGATTTGTCCGCCGCAATGTCGCAGTCCCGCAAAAAAAAATCACAGATCGCCGCCATTACTCGTTAAAAAAAAAACAACAAAAATGACAAAAATCTTTCCCTTAGTAAACGCAATAACTTTTGCGCAAACCAATCAAAATACGCTTATTGTGATTTTTTTTTTACCAAACATAGGCAGCAGAAAACAAATTGGCCAAAAATTTAAAAAAATTTGATTTTTACATTTTTTTGGGAGGGGGAATTTCATATAAAAAAATGTGAAAAATATTGTTATTTTTGCAAAATTGTCGCTCTTTTTTTGATTATAGCGCATGATCAAAAAATCGTACAGGTAATCAAATACCACCAAAAGAAAGCTCTATTTGCGCAATTGTCCATTAAAATCACACAGTGCCGAATCGCAAAATACCCCCTGGTCAGGAAGGGGGTAAAATCTTCCGGGGCTTAAGTGGTTAAAAGTAGCCATACTCCCCGCAGTTACCACCATTTGTGGTAGAGAATTCCACAGTCTTGTAGCCCTTACTGTAAAAAAAAACCCTGCGTAGCCTAAGGTTAAATCTCTTCTCCTCTAATCGCATTGAATGGCCTCGTGTCCTCATGCATTTGTTGCGACTGAATCGTTTTTTTTTCTATGCTGAGATCACTGTTGAGGTACTTGTAAATCGCTATCATGTCCCCTCTCAGGCTTCTCTTCTCCAGGGATAATAAATCAATCGCTTGTAAGCGCTCTTCATAATTAAGATCCTCCAATCCCCTAATCAGTTTAGTTGCTCTCCTCTGGACTCTCTCCAGCTCCATCACATCCCTTCTGAGGAATGGCGACCAGAACTGGACAGAATACTCCAGATGCGGTCAGACCAGAGTTTTATAAAGTGGTAGGATTAAAGTTTTATCTCTGGAATACATCCCCTTCCTTATGCATGCTGATGTAGCACCCTACAAGGTAGGTGCTAGGTAAAGTATAGTGGCGTGTGGCTGTTGAGACTGGGGAGTCTCCCCACTGTGCTCCATGAGAGGGTTCTCATTGGGCAGTGGAGGAAACCCAGCCAATGGCACACTCAGGTCTGTATCTAACCCAGAAAGGCAGATTCTGCCACACAGCATTCTAGGAGTGGGTATAAGTTTGAGGGGAGCGCATGATGCAGCCTCTGTGGCGGGAAGCAGAGTCCCAGGAGGGAGAGTATGGCTGTCTCTCCTCCTGTCAGAATGATCGGGTGTCCCAGGTGGCTTGCCTGAGGGGACAGAAGGCTGAGCTGAGCTGCAGAGGGGATCCGGTGTGCCGAGGACCAGTGGAGCTGAGAGGGTCAAGTTTCAGGAAAGCATTCCCAGTTCGTGAGTACTGCAAAATGCCCCTGGGGGTCTGCCTAGAGAGAGAGGGGACCACTCCGGTGAAGGTCAGAGGGATTCAGGAGCTAGCTAGCCAGTGCGGGAGCAAGAGTTAAGGGGGTGCCAGTGTTGACCCTGAAGAGCAAAGAGGGTGCCAGTGTGTGGACCCTGAGGTGTGGAGGGGGTGCCTAGTGAGAGGACCCTAAAGTGTAGAGGGGGTGCCTAGTGAGAGGACCCTGAATTGTAGAGGGGGTGCCTAGTGAGAGGACCCTGAAGTACAAAGGGGGCGCCAGTGGTTGGGCCCTGAAGTGTTAAAGTGTACAGCGTGCAGTGTACAGTGTTGAGAGTTGCAGCAGCAGAAGAAGTTACAGAAGCTACCTCAGTCAGGAAGGACTGGAGGGAGCAGTATTCAGGACTTTTGAGCTAACCAGAGTGTCAGAAGTCAAGTTCAAGTACAGCAAGTCAGTGTTTTTCAAGTGCCAGCAAGCGTTGGTCGGCATCCAGCCGGCGTCAAGACAGCGCTGAAAGGCATTTTTCTCCAAAGTGTCCCATTTGTACCTAGTTGAGCCAGAGGAGTCTCCCACTCATTCCCTCCTCCCATCCCCAATATAAAATAAACAAAACAAACCAAAGATGCTAGACTGGTCCTTGACTCAAATCTCACACTTGGGTATTCAGCTTAAATGGGCTGAAGGTGTCACTGGTAACCATGGCAGACTCACATCAGGCCCAATGCCTGGAAATCCTGCTACACTAATATTCTGCCGGCTTTGGCAGCTGCAGCTTGACATTGCATGCTATTGCTAAGTCTATCTTCTACTAAGACTCCCAGATCTTTCTCCATTTTTGATTCCTCCAGGGGCTCCCCCCGCCAAAGCGTATTGGGCGTTTATGTTTTTTGGGCGTTTATGTTTTTTGTCCCCAAGTGCAATACCTTACACTTCTCCACATTAAACCTCATTTGCCATGTAGTTGCCCACTCTGTTATTTTGTTCAGGTCATTCTGTAAGATTCCTGCCTCACTATATGAAGTTATTGCCTGCCCAATTTTGTATCATCTGCAAAAACTGAGATCGAGCTACTGACCCCATCCTCAATGCTGTTTATGAATAAATTGAACAAAATTGGTCCCAGGACTGAGCCTTGGGGGGCCCCAATTACCACCCCAGACCAGTCTGAGTATTTGTTATTTATTACCACCCTTTGGACACGCTCCTTTAACCAGTTTTGTATCCAAGAGCAAACCTTGTGGTCGATGCCTGCAAACCTTATTTTATAAATTAAGCGTTTGTGGAGAACTGTATCAAACGCCTTAGCAAAAACCAGGTACACCACATCCACTGGTCTACTCCTATCTAGCTCACCTCCTCGTAGAATGTTAACAGATTGGTTTGACAAGAACGCCCATTTGTAAACCCATGCTGATTACTGCTGATGATGTTGTTCACTTTAGCAAACTCTTGGATATAGTCCCTTATCATCCCCTCCAGAAGTTTACATACTATCGATGTCAGGCTGACCAGCCTATAATTTCCTGGGACTCTGCCCTTTTTTGAATATCAGTATCACGTTAGCTTTCCTCCAGTCACCTGGTACATTTCCTGTCATAATACTGTCAGCAAAGATCAGGAACAGTGGTCTAGATATAACCTTACTAAGTTCTTTGAGTACTCTCGGATGTATGCCATCCGGGCCTGGTGATTTACTTGTGTTAAGGTTATCAAGCCTTTTCCTGATTTCACCCTCTGTTAGCCATAGCGGCAAGTCCAATGAAGTACTGCTAACCATACAGTCATGGTCAGTGTACCTCTCCTTTTCCTGTGTAAAGACTGAGGAGAAAAAAGCATTAAGCACGGTTGTCTTTTCCATGTCCTCTGTAACCATCCTCCCATCATCGTTAATTATGTGTGCAACATGCTTTGACCTAATTTTTTTGCTGTTGATATATTTAAAGAATTTTTTAGGCTTCTTTTTACTTTCCTCTGCTATTTGTCTCTCGAAGTTGATTTTAGCCATTTTGATTTCGTATTTACATTTCTTATTTGATTCCTTGTATTGCTGGATAGCCGACAATGTGCCCTCCGATTTATATGTCTTGAAGGCCTTTTTTTTCCACTAATACATTTTTTACATTACGGTTCAGCCAGCCAGGTTTGGCTTTGGCTCTTCTAAATTTATTTCCCATAGGAATGCACTGTGCGATGCTATTGTCTAATATGTTCCTAAAGCATTCTTATTTTTTCCTCTGTGGTCAATGTTCCTAGGGTTTGGTCCCAGTTTATTGTCTCTATCATGGAGCTCAGTTTGGGGAAGTTTCCCTTCTGAAGTTTAGCGTTCTTATGTTCCCCTCTTGCCTTGATATATTGTTATTTATGCTAAATGTGATCATCCTGTGATCGCTAGAGCCCAGGTTGTCCTGGACTCCTACCTCCGAGATTAGGTCTGGGTCATTAGTAATTAATAGATCCAACACTGCATTCATTCTAGTAGGAGAATCCACCAACTGAGACATGTAATTGTCCTGTAAGGTTTTCCTGAAGAGACGGGCCTTTAGTGAGTGTGCAATCCCCTTTTCCCAGTCAATGTCGGGATAGTTGAAGTTCCCAAATATGATGACTGATCCCTGCTTTGCCACTTTACCCACCATTGATAAAAATCCCAGCTCTACCTCCTCCCTTTTGTTGGGTGGCCTATAACAAACCCCCACAATAACTTTCTCCTTTACTTCTTCCCTATGGAGTTCTACCCACATGGTTTCTAACTCCGTACTCATCCCTTCCATAGTATCACTCCTCTCTACCACCTTTACACTATTCTTGACATAGAGACATACCCCTCCCCCCTCTTTTTCCCACCCTGTCCTTACAATACACAGTATAACCTTCGCTATTGGCCAGCCAGTCGTGTGAGGGGTCGAACCACGTTTCTGTTATTCCCACAAGGTCTATGTCCTCCTCATGTACTAACAGTTCCAACTCATCCATTTTATTAGCTAGGCTCCTATATACAGCGGCAGGTTCCTGCAAATTGCCATACCTGTACAGCGGTCCTGAGGGCGCACACATTCGAGACGAGGGGTCGGCTGCAATCCGTGATCACTCCCTGTAGAGAGAGAACGGCCGTCTGCTGTTGTAAACACAGCATTCATCACAAGGCTCCTGTGTTTCTACTATATAGGAACACAGGTCCCTATGATGATTCCAAAAGCCCGCCCCCTTTACAGTTAGAAAGCACCCCCTAGGGACACATTAAACCCTTTGATCGCCCCTGGTTTAACCTCCTTCCCTGCCAGTGTCATTAGTACACTAACAGTGCATATTATTACTGATTACTGTAGTAGAGTCACTGGTCCCCCCAAAAATGTCAGTTAGGGGTCCAATCTGTCCGCCGCAATGTCTCAGTCCCACTAAAAATCGCTGATTACCGCCATTACTAGTAAAAAATAAAAAATAAAAATTACAAATCTTTCCCCTAGTTTGTAGACACAATAACTTTAGCGCAAACCAATGAAAATACGCCTATTGGGATTTTTTTTACCAAAAATATGAAAATATGTAGCAGAATACAAATTGGCCTAAAATGATGAAAAATTTGGATTTTTCAATTTTTTTTTGGGAATGTTATTTTAGCAGAAAGGAAAAAAAAAAAAAAAAAATATATATATATATATATATATATATATATATATATATATATATCGTTTTTATTTAATTTTTTTCAGAATTGTTGCATTTTTTTGTTTATAGCGCAAAAAATAAAAACCGCAGAGGTGATCAAATACCACCAAAAGAAAGCTCCATTTGTGGGGAAAAAAGGACTTCAATTATATTTGGGTACAGCTTTGCATGACCGCGCAATTGTCAGTTAAAGTAACGCAGTGCCGAATTGCAAAAAATGGCCTGGTCATTAATGGGGAAAATCTTCCAGTCCAGAAGTGGTTAATTACACAGGTTCTGTGGCTGATTAATGTGGGAATTAAATTCACTTGCCAGAAGTGGTTAAAGTGATTGTAAAGTCCAGTGGCGGCTGGTGCTCCATGGGCCGGGGGGGGGGGCAGCAGACCGACCGCACTATACCCCCCCCCCGGACCACGGGGAGACAGGAGAGGAAAGGACAAACAGGACCCCCCTTCCGCTCACTCACCCTGCCTGGATGCAGCGGCGGCAGCTTTGGCTTCCTCCCCGTCTTCTGTGTCTCCTCCCTCCTTCTCCATGCCCAATGGCATGGCTTCTCCTTTCGG
This sequence comes from Pelophylax lessonae, assembly GCF_965119305.1. Taxonomy (NCBI): domain Eukaryota; kingdom Metazoa; phylum Chordata; class Amphibia; order Anura; family Ranidae; genus Pelophylax; species Pelophylax lessonae. The sequence continues at coordinate 17,318,726 of NC_138776.1, read as the reverse complement.
CCAATCGGGAAACGGGTCTCGAAGGAGACCCAGGAGGAGGATCCGGTGACAATAGCAAATTTTCATTCGCTATTGTCACACAACTGGGTGGGCTCGGGGCACCCCTAGCCCACCTTTTTTTTTTAGCCTGTGAGAGCCTCTGGCTCTAATCACATGGCTAAAAAAAAAAAGCCCCCTTAAACTCCATGCGTCCGGCGCCCCGCCTGTAGATTAGGGGGCTGGACGCATGGATGGGGGGACGGCGCCCCTTCGCCCCGTATGACCAGCCGCCACTGGTAAAGTCTAACAAACCTTTGGTGCTACAGCTGCCCCCAACCCCTCCCTCCCCCCCCCCCCCTTATTCTTACCCGAACCCGATCGTTCCAGCAATGAGCATGAGCCCAGCGGCTCTAGCCACTGTCCCCCATGGAAAGCGGCTCTCCGTGGGGGCACCCAATGAAGAGGAGGAGATGGGAGCGACGCCAGGCACCCCCAGAAGAGGAGGATCGGGGCTGCTCTGTGCAAATCCCTTGCACAGAGCAGGTAAGTATCACATTTTTGTTTGTTATTTTGCAAAAAAAAAAAAACGAACCTTGACCAATGTAGAATAGATGTCACCCCCAAACTCTTAGGCTGCTTAAAGCCAAAGGCTCCACCCCCATGCCATAAACCTTTCCCTTTACCTAAATAATTGAGACCACACCGTGCTTGGAGTTAATTGGCCACAGCAGCCATTTTATTAACCCTTTTACCTTAAAATTAACATAAGGAGAAAAAACATTCCTTACAAACATAAAACAATCAGTCATTAGGCCTGTTGGTCTTTGAGGCTCCTCCAAATAATTCCAAATCCTGCACTGCGGGACCTGTGCCCTGATAGGCCTCCAGCCGCGTCACCGGCTCGGAGACAAACCACTCCCCGCAGTGCCACCATTTTGAATTCCATTTAAACTGACATTAAATGGAATGCACCATAGGGACCCATACCAACGATGAGTCCCAACCATACCCTTATCCTAAACTGTTCACCTCCCCCGCCAGCAAAGACCAACAAAACGCCCAGCTGCCATGACAATATAAAATTCCCCCAGAAAGGACAGAAAGCACAAAAGACATGAATCAAAATCAACCATAACAGTCCCAGAAATTAGGGAGGGTGGGTGGGAAGCTTCTTCTTCCTTCGTCCGTTGAACTTCCACTGACCTCCAATCTGAGGGGCCACCCCTCCTAACTGTACCTCAACCCCTCCCAAACCTGATACACCAATCCCTGAATACCCCCCAACTCAAAACAATTTAATTTAACTCACACCTGCCCTGTCTCCCCTCTTCACATGGTCATGTCTGCCCTGCGCTATTTTTTTTTTTTTTTTCGCTTCGGGCCTTGCTTGACCAATGTAGAATAGATGTCACCCCCAAACTCTTAGGCTGCTTAAAGCCAAAGGCTCCACCCCCATGCCATAAACCTTTCCCTTTACCTAAATAATTGAGACCACACCGTGCTTGGAGTTAATTGGCCACAGCAGCCATTTTATTAACCCTTTTACCTTAAAATTAACATAAGGAGAAAAAACATTCCTTACAAACATAAAACAATCAGTCATTAGGCCTGTTGGTCTTTGAGGCTCCTCCAAATAATTCCAAATCCTGCACTGCGGGACCTGTGCCCTGATAGGCCTCCAGCCGCGTCACCGGCTCGGAGACAAACCACTCCCCGCAGTGCCACCATTTTGAATTCCATTTAAACTGACATTAAATGGAATGCACCATAGGGACCCATACCAACGATGAGTCCCAACCATACCCTTATCCTAAACTGTTCACCTCCCCCGCCAGCAAAGACCAACAAAACGCCACCAGCACCCAAGGGTGACACCTTACCCTTGCGTGCCCCTCCAAACCCTCAAGGCTCGCTGGATCCCATCCTGTAATCCCAGGGCCCATAAATCTATACCCACCGCATTGAGGTGGACTCCATCATCCCGCAGATACCGCCATGTGTCCACTTCCAACTCCAGGTGGCGAACCACCAACCCCCCATTCCGACACACAAAGCGCCCCACTTCCTTGTTCAACTTAATCCGAGCCTTATTAAGGCGCGCGACCGACCTGGCCATGCGCCAGGACGTGCGGGCCACCATATCCGACCAAACTACAAGCAGCGCCGGAAAAGCCGTGCGCAGCCTAAGGAAATCCAACTTTATGTCCCTGATCAAGGCCCGCGCGGACCTGGCCCCCAAATCGTTGCCCCCGGCATGCAGCACCAAAACATCTGGCTGCCTGTCCAACCGGGCGAAACGATGCACTTCGGGAAGGACCCTGCCCCAAGTAAGCCCCGGCACCCCCAGCCACCTGACACAAGCCTCGTGCCGAGAAAAACCAAGTTGTCTACCATTAGGACGCACATCAGCTCTCCGGGCCCCCCAGAAAACATACGAGTGTCCCACGATCCAAACAAGGCAGGGTTCCAAACCTACAAGAAAAGGGGACAAAAGGAAAAGAAAACCAACCAATAATCAGATAACCAGCCGGGCCCACACCCCCCCAGCGACAAAACCGCCCCCCGTACATACCCTACACCAACAGCTGTGGACGAACGTACAACAAGAACCTCCTAGACTCCCAGCGCCCAATGCGTTTGACCGCATCGTCGTTCAATCCCCAGCGTGCAGCCTCAGTGGCCGCCCCGATCCGAAAGGAATGAGATGCAAACCTACTGGCATCCAAACCCAAAGAGCCCACACACCTTCTGAACACCGATACAAATTGAAAACGAGATAACGACGACCCGTCCGCATGCATTAAAAATGAACCGGGCCGCGAAGGGCGGATTGCCCAGTAATCCCGAACCGCCCCTACCGGGCACAGCGGTGAAGACGGCACCGCGAACAACCGGACACGGACCCCCTTGCCACTCTGGTCCGTTTTGGACCGTCGAAGGAGGATAGTAACCCCCTCCCGACCGACAGAGACATCCTGACCCAATAGGCCCCCCGGCACCGTCCGGGAGGAGCTGACCAATTCCCCAATCAGGAAAGCCCCGAAAAAGGCGAGAGAAAAGGCCGCCCTAAACAACACCACCTCGTAACTCGAGGCGCAGTGCTCCCCCAATTGCCGGCAGACGTCCTGCAAAAGAGCGAAGGACACCGGGCGCCTAGTGTCCCTCCTCCGATAAGCCCTGGAATAGCCCCGTAACGCTTGTCTCACCACGAAGTCCTTCGTGTAATCCTGACAACCCAGAAATTTAAACAGAAAGGCCAAGCCGGACAACTTGCGAGCCACAGCGGAAGCCGACGCGCCCCTCTCAAAATGATCAGAGACAAAAGAAAGTAACACCCACCTGACCTCCGGACCCAGAGGATCCACCGATGCCACCCGCAACACCTCCAGCCACTCCAACCATACCTTGCAATAAGCCGACCACGTGGACTCGCTCACCGACTCCCTGATCCATCCAGCGAGGACCCCAAGGCAATCCCCCATAGCCACTCCGGACACGTGACTCCGCGTTGCTCCGCTGCCGGTGCCAACTCCCGGAACCTGTCCCACTGAAAACGAGACAGCAATATCATTCTTAACCCCCGGAATGTGCACAGCGTACAGGAAAACATTCAACCGTAGACACCGCAAAACCAAATACCTGAGGAGGCGCACCACCGGCTGAGACGAAGCCGACGCGCGGTTGATCACCTGAACCACCCCGAGATTGTCGCAATGGAGGCGAACCTTCAGGTTCCTGAACTCCGCCCCCCAAATCTCCAGGGCCACCACCACCGGGAACAGTTCCAGCAACACCAAGTTGCTGACCAGCCCCGCTACCTGCCATGCCCCCGGCCAAGGGGCGGCGCTCCACGCCCCCCGGTGAAAAGCCCCGTACCCCGCCGAACCAGCAGCATCGGTAAACAGTTCCAAATCAAAGTTGCTGATCGGCCCGGCCATCCACAAGGATCTACCATTGTATGTGGCCAAAAAACCGTGCCACAGACGCAAGTCATCCCTGTGTTCCCTGTTGAGCCTGACGAAGTGAGTGGGCAACTTCACCCCCGAAGTCGCCGCCGACAGCCGTCGGCAGAAAACCCGGCCCATGGGCATAATGCGGCAGGCAAAATTCAATTTACCCAGCAACGACTGCAAGCTGCGCAACTGAATCTTGCGCAAACCCAGCACCCCTTCAATTTCAGCTCTCAAAGCCCCCAATTTATCCTCCGGTAGGCGACACTCCATGGCCTCCGAATCCACGACAATGCCCAGGAAGCTGAGCACCGTGGTCGGGCCTTCCGTCTTGTCGGGGGCCAACGGAATGCCGAAGCTCCCGGCCACATGCTGCAACGTGGCAAGCAGGATCGCGCACCCGTTGGAAGAGGGCGGGCCCACACACAGAAAGTCGTCCAAATAGTGGATCACCGAATTCACACCGGAAACCTCCCGAACCACCCACTCCACAAAGGAACTGAAGGTCTCAAACAGCGCGCACGATATGGAGCAGCCCATAGGAAGGCAGCGATCCACATAATACGCCCCTTGCCACCGGCAGCCCAGCAATCGAAAACTGTCCGGGTGAACCGGGAGCAACCTGAACGCCGCCTCAATGTCCGATTTGGCCATCAAGGCCCCCCGCCCATAATGTCGCACCCAGGCCACCGCGGCGTCAAAGGAAATGTAAGACACCGTACAGGCATCCGGGTCGATGGCGTCATTCACAGACCCACCCTTTGGGAAGGAGAGGTGGTGAATGAGGCGAAACTTGTTGGGTTCCTTCTTGGGAACCACCCCCAACGGCGAAACCACCAAGTCACGCACCGGCACCTCCGAGAACGGGCCCGCCATGCGACCGAGAGCCACTTCCTTGTGCAACTTATCCGACACCACCAAAGGGTGGCGCAATGCCGAACGCAAATTCCTCGCCACCGGCGGCACCGAGGCCAAAGAGCAAGGGATACGAAAACCCACCGCAAAACCCTCCCCCAGAAGTCGGGCAGCCGCCCTATCGGGGTACCTATCTAGAAAAGGCCGCAGCCTTTCCACCCTCACCGGCGTCGTCCCCTTTGTGCGAAGGCTCTCCGGACCGCCCTTTTCCGGACTTAAAACACCGAGCCAAGGCATGGGAACCTCCGCAACCGGAGCATTCATGTTTGAAGCGACATGTGCCACCGAACTTACAGGAACCCTCATTAAATTGCCAGCAGAAACCCCTCCTCTTTGCGGCCGGCTGTCCCGGGGTCGCAGAACCACCGGCCCCCCCTGGAAAAAACTGATTCGGAGCCTTCGCAGACGACATGAGCCGCATCCACAGGCTGATGTCCTTGTGGTCCCACCGCAAGGACGGCCTAACCGCCTTCCGCTGCCGGAACTGTTCGTCGTACCGCAGCCAGGCCGACCCCCCGTAAACCCGATAGGCTTCCCCTACAGCGTCCATGTAGCAGAACAGGGCCGAGCAGTTTTCCGGCGCCTTTTCCCCTATGACGCCCGCCAGAATGGCAAAGGCCTGCAGCCAATTGGCGAAGGTCCGAGGGATAAGCCGATAGCGTCGCGCCTCCTCGTCCTCCTTCTTGCGCTCCTCCGGTTTAACCCTGTCCAGGTGAAACTTCTCGAGGGGCAACAGCGTGAAGATTTCCACGTACTCACCCTTCCAGATCTTCTCCCGGACTTCCTGCTTCAAATGTGCCCCCAATGGGCCCTCAAAACAAACATATACCTCACCTTTCGCTGAATCGTCCAGGCGAACAGCGTCCGCCTTCCCCTCCTTCGCCGTCCCGGTCTTGTCCCCCGCCGCCCCGGCCGTCACTGCCACCACTGCCGGCGCACCAACAACCTGGGGAGGGGCCCCAGCCCCCCCCGCAACTAGCCCCGTGGAAGACGGCCCCGCCAGCCCCAGGGCCCCCCCCGGCTCCGTGCCCGAGCCCCCCGCCGGAGGCACCCAAGCCGCCGCTGGAGACAAGCGGCCCCCGTCCCCCGGGGGCAAACGCCCCAAGAGGTCCCGTAGACCCAGGAGGAAGCCCCTCAAACCCCCATCATCACCCCCTTCCGGGGTCCCCGCCCCCACTGGCCGGGACACCCCCACCCCCCGAGCCCCTCCAGCACTCCCACCCCCCACATCAAACAAGCCCCGCAAATCAGACAAAGCCAGAGAAGGAATTGTGACCTCACCTGTCTGCCCAGGGGGGGCGCCCCCAGCCGCCGATCCAGCCTCCCTCGTCGCCGACCGACCACCGACATCCTCTTCCACATCCGATCCGGACACCTCGCCTTCCGAACGATCGTCCCCGGGCACCGCCGACATCCGTCCACCAGGTGTCGCACTCCCGCCATCTGCAGAGCCGAGCGACAGGCGTCCACGCCCCCGTACTCCAGCTCCGCCCGACGGAGACCTCTGTGAACCAGCCGAACTTCCGATGACCCGGCCACGTGACTTGCCCCGCCGCGTCATCTCTCTGCGCCCAGCCGAGGCCGACTCCGAGTCCCGCCGATCACTGCTGCCACCGGCCGCCATGAAGCCGCTCCCACGCCGAGGCACCCCTCCGACCGGAGCATCGCCAGTAGGGGAGCCCGCCAGTCCAGTAGCACCCCGGCGAGAGGGACGGGGAGAGACCGAAGGCCGCCTCCCCCCACTACCCCCAGAGCTCCGTCCATGCAGAGGATTCCTCCCAGAGGCGCGCACGGCCGCAGCAGGAGTACGCTTAGCCGGCGGCCCTGAAGGGTCCCTGTCGGGGCTCCTAGGATGACGCTGAGCTCGAGGGGAAGGGTCCGGTGAAAAACGCTCCGGCGGCCGTGACCGCCGAGCCCGCGGGACCGCAAGCCCCTCCGAATCCTGTGCAGAGTCCTGAACCCCCATCAACGTGGAGACCTGGGACCGGAGCCACTCAGTCCCCTTCACCGCGGCAGCGGCCTTGATTTGCTCCAGCAAAACGTCCAAATCCGCCATCACAGACCAGGGAAGCTGAGGTGAGATGCTCTGCAGTGAAAAAGGTGGGTGACCAAGCTTCTTCTTCCTTCGTCCGTTGAACTTCCACTGACCTCCAATCTGAGGGGCCACCCCTCCTAACTGTACCTCAACCCCTCCCAAACCTGATACACCAATCCCTGAATACCCCCCAACTCAAAACAATTTAATTTAACTCACACCTGCCCTGTCTCCCCTCTTCACATGGTCATGTCTGCCCTGCGCTATTTTTTTTTTTTTTTTTTTTTTCGCTTCGGGCCTTGCTTTACAATCACTTTAGGAAAAACCAAATGTTTCTAGGCTAAAAATTGCACCTTTGGTGAATGGTGAAGATACACAAAATTCTACATAACAGATGCATTAAAAACATTTCCTGTCCATCAATTCAGAGTTAAACAAAATCGATGCCCCAAAAATGATTCTACCTCCTTTCATGTTTGGGGATGTTCAATGTGTAAGAGGTGTTTCAGTATTTACATGCATCCTGATTTTTTATCATTTCATTATATTTTATATAGCACTACCCCCTATAGGAGCTGCTGTAGTAGTTAAATAGGTTCTTTCCCAAATGAGTGCTGAAGCAACCAGGCACACGGCAACCGTCCACTCATACAGGCTCATTGAACAGTCTAGAGCAGGGGTGTCCAACCTGCGGCCCATGGGCCTGCATGTAGCCCAAGACAGCTATGAATGCAGCCCAACGCAAAATCGTAAACTTACTTAAAGATTTTGATTTTTGGAGGGAAATATGCTTTTACACTTAGGGAACACATGCCGCCGATGACAAAATTGACAGTGTCTCTTTAACCACTTCTGGACCTGAAGATTTCCCCCCTTAATGACCAGGCCATTTTTTGCTATTAGGCACTGTGTTGATTTAATGGACAATTGCGTTGTCGTGCGACGCTGTACCCAAATAAAATTGATGACCTTTTTTTTTCCACAAATAGAGCTTTCTTTTGGTGGTATTTGATCACCTGTGCAATTTTTTTTTATTTTTGCTCTATAAACAAAGAAATAGCGACAATTCTGGAAAAAAAAAATATTGTTTTCACTTTCTGCTATATAACATTCCCAATTAAAAAAATTTAAAAATCTAATTTTTTCATTATTTTAGGTCAATTTGTGTTCTGCTACATATTTTTTGGTAAACCCCCCCCCCCCCACCCCAATAAGCGTATTTTGATTGGTTTGCGCAACAGTTATCGCATCTACAAGGGGAAAGATTTATGTCATTTTTATTTATTTATTAATTTTTTTACTAGTAATGGCGGCGATCTGCGATTTTTAGCAGGACTGTGACATTGTGACGGACAGATCGGACCCCTAACTGACCTTTTTGACACTCTTGGGGGGGGGAGGGGACCAGTGACATTACTACAGTAATCAGTGATAAAAATATTCACTGTTAGGGCTCTTTCAAACGGGCGGTCCGATCAGATCCGCCTGTCCTTTTTTCTAGGCGGATCTGATCGGATCCTCCATGCAGCTCTATGGGGCAGCGGATGTCAGCGGAGACACCTCCGCTGACACCCGCTGCCATCCGTATCCGATCCTGTCCGTGAAATCCGGACGGATGGAAACCCTATTTTTCCATCCGTTCAGGGATCGGATCGGATGAGAGCGGACAGGCGGTCCGCTCTCATCCGATCCCCCATAGAGAGCAGCGGGAGCTGTGACACCTCCCTCTCCGCACTGCAAGCGGAGACGGAGCTGTCATCCGCCGGCTCAGCGGGGATCAGCGGATAGATCCTCGCTGAGCAGCACGGATCCGCCTACGGAGGCGGACCGTGTGAAAGAGCCCTTACTGTAATAATGACACTGGCAGGGAAGGGGTTAACCCAGGGGCGATCAAAGGGTTAAGTGTGAGCCTAGGGGGTGTTTTCTAACTGCGAGGGGGATGGGCTTGTAATATAAACACAGAGACCTGTGCTCCTAAATAGCAGGAACACAGGGGCTCTGTGTTGATAGCAAAGAGGACAACGGTCTGCTGTATTTACAACAGCAGACCACCATTCTCTCTTCACGGGGAGAGATGGCGGGTGCCCAGCGGAAATCGTGGCCGCTGGCGAGTGGGCAAGGGCGGTCACGCACACGCACGCACCCACAGGATTGCTCGAGTACGACAATTTGCGGGTACCTGCCGCCATATAATTGCGGCAGCTGCTCGGCAAGTGGTTAATGGACTTTTTTAAGTTTTATCTTCTCAAATAAAAATCTCCCACTCTTCACAATTGTACCTTTTTCGTGTCATCTGTTTTCGGCAGCACTTATATTTGTAAGAAACTTTTTTTTTTTTCAAGGATGAAGCACACAAAGTGCATAATTAGAACCAAAATATATGATGAGCACCTTGAGAATTCATTGAGAATTGCTACTACATCCATCCAACCAGATATTGATTTGTTAGTTTAATAAAAAAAATGGTGTCAAATATCACACACATTTTATGTTCTTTTTTCCTTTTCTAATAAAAAATATTACAAAAAAATACAATTTTATTACTCAGATAGGTCCTCAGATAGGATTTATATCAGGGATCGTTGACTTGTGATCTGTTTGACTTTTTCTGCTCATCAGCTATCCTTATTGTTAGATTATTTTATGTGAGTCCCAAGCCAATTCCTTTTTTTCCAATGTGGCCCAGATAGGTCATAGGGTTGGACACCCCTAGCCTAGGGGATGTCTTTTTGAGGTTTAATGCTTGAAGAACTTTAACAGGAGAGGGAATAGGGATAGGGTATGGGATACTCCAAAATGTTTAGGCACAGTTCCAGAGGAAACTCTTCTCTCAGTAAATGTAGCCCAGTCTATCTCCCACAGCTGGGGACCATGAGATAGTTTGCAGAATAGTCTATAAACTTACAGATGGGGACCATAAGTTAGTTTGCAGGATATAAAGAGGAAAAGATTGCCGCTAGTCCCGACCAGCCTAGGTGAGTAAAAGATGAAGAGTGGCCTCAGCCTACATGTTTCCACTAAACCACACACCCTGATGCATTTTTCCCCATCCACTGAGGCTTAATTATAGGTGGGCAGGGCAAAATGCATCAGAGTGTGTGGTTTGATGTAGACATGTAGGCTAAGGCTGCTCTTCACCATTTATTCACCTGGGCTTGTCGGTCTGGAGTAGCGGTGATCCTTTCCTCTTTACATTTACCAACCCCCTGGATTGGTATCAGAACATGCCTGCACCCCATGTTCTCGGACACAGGGATGTGCATTAACCTCTAATTTGAGCAGCGCCATAAGCAATCAAGTAAGTTGCAATTTGCAGAATAAAGTCTCACAGCTGGGGACAATGAGATAGTTTGCTGGACAGCCAATTGGCTCATGGCTGGGGTCCATGAGGTAGTTTGCAGAATGGTTAAAGTCTCACAGTTGAGGACCGTGAGAGCGTTTGAAGGACAGCCTATTGGCTCACGGCTGGGGACCGTGAGGTAGTTTGTAGGACAGCCTATTGGCTCGCAGCTGGGGACCAATTGGTAGTTTGCAGAATGGTTTAAGTCTCTACTCACAATCTTAGAACAGATACATCTACAGGCTTGATTACTTGGAGAAAGCTAGTACAGAGTCCAAAGGTGCCTCAGGGGCAATTAGCCCCCTGAAACTCACTGATCCATCCCAGATGGGGGAAAGACAGTCTACTTAAGGCTTCAGGCTATTTACGTACCACCTCCCAGACAGAATTTACTGTATATTGCATTCAATAAGACGTTGAGATTAGCAACACCTACCGCTAAAAAACACCGATTGAAGATACTTTCTAAGATCATAGCCACAAGACTAGCCCACATCCTCCCCACACTTCTAAGTTAATCACAGTCGGGATTCGTTAAAGGGAGGTCAGCCACCCTCAATATCCGCAAAGTATTACTAGCCCTGGAATATGCCAAATCCTGACAAAGACCTAGCTATCATTTCTCTGGATGCGGAAAAGGCATTTGATAATGTCAACTTTCGCTGGCTCACACTAGTCCTGGACAAAATGGGCTTCTCGAGACTTTTTCTTCACCTAATCGAATCCATGTATGCCTTGCCCTCCGCCAGATTAATGATAGTGGGCCTTCTCTCCACCGAATTCCGCCTTTACAAAGGGACTAGGCAAGGCTGCCCCTTATCCCCCCTGTTATTCAATTTGGCCATTGAACCCCTTTCGCGTCACCGGCAATCTACTGCTCCTCTACATGGCATCTCCGTCGGTACCGAAGAATTACGAACTTCCCTTTTCGCCGACGACATTCTTATATTCACTGCCAACCCTGCACACGACATGACTGTCATTACAGACGTTTTCAATAAGTTTAGGAAACGTTCTGGCCTCCGAATCAATTTCTAGAAAAGTGAAATCTTCCATTAGGCACTCACACATGCCCCCCTTGGACGGCCCTTTCCCCCTTCACGCTGGCACAATCCCATATTACCTACTTAGGAATCAAAATTGGGAAGACACCTTCGTCCATCTACTGTACACCCTTAACTACCCCCCTCTCTTTCAAAAATTAATAAACGAACTAGAGGGTTGGATGGATCTTCCGCTTTCACTCCTGGGGAGGTGCCACTTGGTTAAGATTAGTTTCGCCCGCATTCTATACCCCCTACAAACCATTCCATTACTTATAAAACACAAAGACGTGCATCTGATCAATGGGACAATTGCCAAATTCATTTGGAAGGGCAAACGCCCTCGCATATCTCTGGCTATGCTCTGTCTCCCCAGGAGTGAGGGTGGGGCAAACCTCCCAAGACTCTACAACCTTTCCTGTCTGTACAGAACAGCCATAGACTGGATTTCTCAAGCCTCGCAATACTCTAACTTCACCCTCGAATCATGTATGGTCTCCCTTCTCTGTCTGTCAGCTCTTCTCCACTGTCAGTGGAAGGCTATGCCCCCCCTCTCCAACACAACCTCTTGCTGAGGCACACTGTCATCGCCTGGCGAGAAGTGAGGAAGCTAATGAAATGACCCCCCCCCCCCCATATTTCCAGCTACCTGCCTATCCTAGGAAATCCCTCTTTTCCTCCAGGACTGGAACACAAGCCCTATCTAATATGGCATCAGAAGGGCCTAACCAAAATCTCTGATCTCTGCGACCCTACCTCTGGCATGCCTCTCCCCTCTCACACTATCTTGCAAAAATTCCAGATTCCTGCCATACATAGCTTTCATTTGAACCAATGCCTTAGCTACCTCAGACAAACAGGGCAAGAGAAGACGCTAAGATTCCAAGACTCTTTTCCCGATCAGCTGCTCAGGGACAACAAGTACAGCATATCTAACTTATACAAACCCTTGCTCAGAATCATTACACCTGACAGCTGTAGCTCTTCAGCCAATAACTGGGGCAAACACTTTCCGGACCCGGACATTGCTCAAAAAATTTTGCTGGGCTACCCAAAAAATCTGCAAATTACACCGAATGAGGTATGGAGAGAAACCCAGTCACCGGGTTCACATACTTTTTCTGCTCAAAAAGGATGACTCCCATGCTGGAACTTGCCCCCTCTGCCGTTCCCCAAGACCCTCGCTGGCCCACCACTTCTGGCACTGTGATTTTAGATCGACCTTCTGGGATCAAGTCTTATCCTTTATTTATGGGATCACCCTGCTCAAACTGCCAAAGGACCCACTTTTACTTATCTTTGGCCACTGGGACAAACAACTACAATTATGGTCTGGAGGACCTATCCTCCACCACACGACTTGGATCCTCACCTGCCTTCTTACAGTACGGAGAACTATACAATCTCAGTGGGTCTCACCCTCCGCCCCATCCATTACCCAGCTGAAAAAGGAGCTCTTGGCTCTTCTTCATAAAGACTACCTAAATACGGATTTCAACCACGCCTCCTCCAAAGACAGATTCAAAGCCAAATGACGGGAATTCATGAAGATTACCCTTCCCCAACGAGATCTGGACTTCCACAACAAGACTTTCACATATCACTGAGGGCATCACCAAGTCCCCCCCCCCCCCGAATCCTCCTACCATTCCTAGCTCCCCCTCCTCCCCCCTCTTTTTCTTTGTTTCCAGTTGTATACTTACTTACCTTATGTCACTACGACTGTTTATCTACCTACACAATGATATCTAAAATGTGTTGCTATAATTACCCTTGGTTTTGTTTACTTTTACTTCAATAAAATCTATTAAAAAAAACACTGATTGTGGAAGGGAGTTCCACATCCTTACCGCCTTTTACAGTAAAGAACTCAGTTTAACGTTAAACTACTTCTCGTCCAACTTTATTGGGTGGCCACGTGACTCTCTCCAATTCTAGCACATCCTTCATGAAGACCCCTTATGCTGTTTAAGGTTAAACTACTTCTTGTCCAACTTTATTTGGTGGCCATGTGACCTTCTTGAGTGACCTGAGACTAAACAGTTTCCTCTCAATGTTGGAATCACCATTAAAATATCAGTATATCGTTATCATATCCCTTCTTAATTGTCTCTTTTGATGTTTGTAATCGTTCCTCATAACTGAGGTCCTCCAGCAGGGGAGGACTGGGCCAGGGGGCAGGGGGGCAGTTGCCCCCTGGGCCACTCTGTTGTCCTGTAAAAAGGCAGCACCGCTTCTGCCACAGACATGCCTAAAGGATTCCTGGTGAAGAGAAGTAAAAAGTCCCCAACGCTGACATACTGAGTGCGGGTTGAAGACAAGGACAGTGCAGGCCATGGTGTAAACTGTGTCTGAGCAGAGGCCGGTTCCATGCCCCACTGGAGACTCTTATCCTCCCCCAGGCAGCCCCGACTGAGCTGTCCCTGTTCTCCCCAACTGCCCCCTGCTGGCCAGGTTGGGAACCCGGATTCAGCTGGTGAGTAGAGAGTACCAGGAGCGGAGCTTCAGCCTGGAATGGGGGTCAGGAGGAGGCCAGGAAGAGGGAGAGTGGGAGGGGGGCCGAATTGCTGCACCATGGGCCTCTGGTTTGTACTTGCCCTCTGGGCTGAAAGTTTCCAGTCTTCCCCTGTCCTCCAGTCCCCTTATTAGTAGTGTTACTCTTCTCTGGACTCTCTCCAGTTCCAGCACATCCTTCATGAGGACCAGAAAATGGGAAATGGACGTCAGACTCAAGAAAATAAAGCACGTTCAGTTTCTTTTTGCGCATGACAGTAACATTCTAGATGGCCAATCATTTTTCTGCTTTCCCAAGAGCAAGTGCTACCTAAGTGGTGGATAGTTTCTAAGAATATCCTGACCAGATAAGAATATTAAAGGTACTACAGCAGGCCAACTATGGCTGTTGCAGCAATTCACTCATTGCCACTCTTGCTAAAGGGAAGCTTAAAATCCTTTGGGAAAATCCAATTTCCTATGCCTTCTCTCTTTTCAGAAAAGAAAGACAAAGTAATTTCCATACAGACAAAACTACCAATTAAAGGGAAACAATTGGACATATTTTAGATAATCCATCATTTGAGATATGCCATATAGAGGAGCTCTGGGTCCCTTGCTTAAACCAGAAATGAAGAAAAAAGATTTCAAACGGTGGTTTAAATTATTATTATACTGCAACAATGAAAGAGCGCTCACCCAGGTGACCCCGGAACGTTTTAAAGTACAATTAATTAAAATGATTAAAGTTACTTTTCAGTTGTTGGAAGCCATTGGCCATTAATTAGCAGCTTTTCTTCGTTATCTCTCTCTTGGACTTATCACTCCCTTAGAGGAAAAGGAATACTCATTTTCAATGCCAGCTCAGGGTAGTTACTGAAATCCTGAGTTTCCAGACCTTGGATGGCATTATTTTAACTGCTAACAGCTAAATATGGTAGCTGCTTACTTGGGAGCTGGGGTTCACTCTATGTTATTAGAATGTATTATTAGTGTTTTCAACGAAATTGTGTTCCACAAATCATATTATTATTTTTGCTTTGGAACCACACTGAAAAAATATTTGTTAAAAGTCTGCATATTACCCCTTGCCAAATTAGGAAGCATTTACAAGTCCTTGTCTGCAGAATGCTGGAGCTGTACCTTTGCTCCCATGGGGCACCTCCAGGACATTGAGAAGATTTGTATTGGGAGGGGGAATTTGGAGAGTGGCAGGGGATAATAATTTTTCTAGGAGGGAAAATTAGGGGTGTGTGCTAGGAATGATGATTTGGGGGGATTTGTGTTAGGAGGGGGGTGGAGGAAGAAGATTTGTGCTAGGAGGGGGGATTTGGGGGTTTGTGCTAAAAGAGGTGATATGGTACAGGGGGAAGGTAATTTGTGCTAGGAGGGGTGGGCGGAGGATTTGTGCCAGTAGGGATGTTTGGGATGTATTTCTACTAGGAGGAGAGGGGGAACTTCTGATAGGAGGGCAGATTTGAGGTGGGGGGGAGAGAATGTGTGCTTGCAGGGGCAATTTAAGGAGTAGAAGATCTGCGCGGGGGGGGGGGGGGGGGGTTGGGCTGGGGAGATTTGGAGCAAGAGAGTATTTGAGTGTGGAGGAGGGATGGGGGGGGGGGGCAAAGAGTAGTGCTGTCAGGGGAGATTTGTATTGGGAGGAGGAGGAGGAATTTGCGCTTAATGGTTAAGCTGTTGTTGCCTAGCCTTTTTTTCTAGCAGTTTTGCACTGACTGCACTAGTTGCAGTGAGTGCCCTACTGCAGAGGTAGTCCTCAACTGACTACAGTCCAATCCACTGTGCATGTGTAGCTGTTGTTGTCTAGCTTTTTATCTAGCAGTTTTGCACTGACTGCAAAAATTTCAGTGAGTGCCCTACTGCAGAGGTAGTCCATTGACTCCTATTCACTGTGTATGTGTAGCTATTGTTGCCTAGTTTTTTATCTAGCAGTTTTGCACTGACTGCAGTAGTTGCAGTTAGTGCCATACTGCAGAGGTAGTCCATTGACTCCAATCCAATCCACTGTGTAGCTGTTGCCTAGCTTTTTTTTCTAGCAGTTTTGCACTGACTGCACTGCAGTAATGAATTCAAATGATTGCACTCAGTGGCGGCTGGTGCTCAAAATTTTTGGGGGGGCGCAAAAAGAAAAATGTAATAGGTATTGCTTCGCGTCAAAAAACGCAGTAAAAAATTGCGTGACTTTGAAGTCATGGTACAGGCATGGCACAGGTGATGGTATAGGCATGGCATACGTGATGGTACAGGCATGGCACAGGTGATGGTACAGGCATGGCACAGGTGATGGTACAGGCATGGCACAGGTGATGGTATAGGCATGGCACAGATATGGTATAGGCATGGCACAGATATGGTATAGGCATGTCACAGGTCATGGTACAGGTATGGTATATGCCCCCTTTCAATGCAGAGACCAGTGTACATGCCCCCTTCAATACAGAGTTCAGCGTGCGTGCCCCCTTCAATGCAATGAACATTGTGCTGTGCCCCCTTCAATGCAATAAACACTGTGCTGTGCCCCCACAATGCAGAGTTCAGCGTGCGAGCCCCTTTCAATGCAGAGCGCCACAGCATTGTCCCCAATCACTGCAGAGCGCCACAGCATTGTCCCCCAATGATTGCAGAGTGCCACAGCATTGTCCCCCAATGATTGCAGAGTGCCACAGAATTGTACCCCAATGATTGCAGAGCGCCACAGCATTGTACCCCAATGATTGCAGAGTGCCCACAGCATTGTACCCCAATGATTGCAGAGTGCCCACAGCATTGTACCCCAATAATTGCAGAGCGCCACAGCATTGTACCCCAATGATTGCAGAGCACCACAGCATTGTCCCCCAATGATTGCAGAGTGCCCACAGCATTGTACCCCAATAATTGCAGAGTGCCACAGCATTGTCCCCCAATGATTGCAGAGCGCTACAGCATTGTCCCCCAATAATTGCAGAGCGCCACAGCATTGTACCCCAATAATTGCAGAGCGCCACAGCATTGTACCCCAATGATTGCAGAGCACCACAGCATTGTCCCCCAATGATTGCAGAGCGCCACAGCATTGTCCCCCAATAATTGCAGAGCGCCACAGCATTGTCCCCCAATGATTGCAGAGCGCCACAGCATTGTACCCCAATGATTGCAGAGCGCCACAGCATTGTACCCCAATGATTGCAGAGCGCCACAGCATTGTCCCCCAATGATTGCAGAGTGCCACAGCATTGTCCCCCAATGATTGCAGAGCGCCACAGCATTGTACCCCAATGATTGCAGAGCGCCACAGCATTGTCCCCCAATGATTGCAGAGCGCCACAGCATTGTACCCCAATGATTGCAGAGCGCCACAGCATTGTCCCCCAATGATTGCAGAGCGCCACAGCATTGTCCCCCAATAATTGCAGAGCGCCACAGCATTGTACCCCAATAATTGCAGAGCACCACAGCATTGTCCCCCAATGATTGCAGAGCGCCACAGCATTGTACCCCAATGATTGCAGAGCGCCACAGCATTGTACCCCAATGATTGCAGAGCGCCACAGCATTGTCCCCCAATGATTGCAGAGTGCCACAGAATTGTACCCCAATGATTGCAGAGCGCCACAGCATTGTACCCCAATGATTGCAGAGCGCCACAGCATTGTCCCCCAATGATTGCAGAGCGCCACAGCATTGTACCCCAATGATTGCAGAGCGCCACAGCATTGTCCCCCAATAATTGCAGAGCGCCACAGCATTGTCCCCCAATGATTGCAGAGCGCCACAGCATTGTCCCCCAATAATTGCAGAGTGCCACAGCATTGTCCCCCAATGATTGCAGAGCGCCACAGCATTGTCCCCCAATAATTGCAGAGCGCCACAGCATTGTACCCCAATAATTGCAGAGCGCCACAGCATTGTCCCCCAATGATTGCAGAGTGCCACAGCATTGTCCCCCAATGATTGCAGAGTGCCACAGCATTGTCCCCCAATAATTGCAGAGCACCACAGCATTGTACCCCAATAATTGCAGAGCGCCACAGCATTGTCCCCCAATAATTGCAGAGCGCCACAGCATTGTACCCCAATAATTGCAGAGCGCCACAGCATTGTCCCCCAATGATTGCAGAGTGCCACAGCATTGTCCCCCAATGATTGCAGAGCGCCACAGCATTGTCCCCCAATGATTGCAGAGTGTCAGCGTGCGTGCTCCGTTCAAACTTACCTGGCGGCGGCGCGGCTCAGCTTCTTCCTCCTCTTCTGCGGCGGGTCCTTCTCCCTCGTCGTCTCGGCGGCGGGAACCGGCGGGCGGCCTCTCCTCTTCTCTGAGCGGCGGTGACGGTGAGTGATTGACGCACGCACCGGCACCGCCCCCATTGCGACGTCAGCGATATCCTGGATGATGATTGGTCCAGGCTGTAGACTGGACCAATCACAGCCAGGATATCAGAAAGTGGGGGTGTCCAACCGCAAAGACTTGCGCCCAGGATACAGGATACCCCCCTACCTCCCCAGAAGGCAGCCAATCGGCGCCTCTTCTGGGAGGTAACCCCACCCCCCCCCCCCCCAGCCACCAGTTCCTTGGGTTCAGGCCGGCGAACCCAATTTTTTTTTTGAACAACTTTATTTGTTCGTTTTGTTTTTTTTTTTTTCGTTTTTTTTTTCTTTTTTTTTTTTAGGGGTAGGGGGGGCGGCGCCCTGGCGCCCCCTATGCACGGGCCGCCACTGATTGCACTACTGCGGGACTTTATTATGCATTAATGCACAATCAGATGATGTGAAATGCAAATTTCCCTGCAATTGAAGTTTTCCTATCAGTTTACATGCAGTTAAGGTGTGAAGAACAAGGCCCTAATGTTTAAATTGTTAATAAATAAAGTTTTACATGTTCAGTAACAGATTTGTGTCGAAAATTTGTGTTTATTTTGCAAAATTCTAAGAGCCTGTTCACATAGGCGCGACCCGACTTTGCCGGGCGACCTGTGAAGTCACGGTGCGCAGCTCGCACCGCGACCTCGGAGCGGCATGCACGGACTTCATATCGTTGAAGTCAATGCAGGTCGCTCCAGGTCACCCCAAAGTAGCTAAGGACCCTTTTTCTAAGTCGGAGCGACTTGTGTTGTTCCTATTAGAACGGGTCCTGTGCTAATCTATGGCAGGCGACCCACAGCGACATGTCAGGCGACCAGGTCGCCTGACAAGTCGCCCCAGTGTGAACCGGCTCTTAATGTGCCAAAATAATGGCCAATATCGGCCAATACCGATATGCGATGGCCGAAATATCGGTATCGGCAACGAAAAACCGATACCGGTCGATATATATATATATCATAAAATAGTCTATTTCACTATATAATCATTTTGTCGCTGAGCAGTGCGGGGTGTTCCAAGATGGCCATTGCCACCTTCTACTTGCAGGTTTCTCGCTATATTTACTATATTACAATAATAGAAATGTAATACTGTTATTCAGTCTATAAGGTGAGTTTACTGCTAAAATAAATGTAAAATTCAAGACTTGAGTGGGTGTAAGAAGTTGTCCGCTGCTGCTTCGTGTTCTGTCACATTAGGAAACCTATTGGAACGCATAGCGGCCATTTTGGAACGCATGGCGCATGCGCAGTAAATCATTCTCATCCGACCGTCACTTCCGATTGCAGAATCTGATACTGTAGGTAGCGGTATTCTGATAGAACAGGAAACCTATTGGAACACATAGCCACCATGTTGGAACACATGGCGCATGCGAAGTAAGTTGTTCTCGTCCGAACGTCACTTCCGGTTGCAGAAACTGATAGGTAGCACTATTCTGATAGAACACCACCAAGAGAGATACACCAAAATAACTGATACTGTGTATGTGCTGAATCTGTAAGATTATTTCTTAATTTTTCCTGGAGGCTTCCTCACATAAAAATATAAAATTTGTTTTCTACAACTTTCTGCACAGAATTTACAGACATGTTTCACTCCACCTTTGTATCCAGATTCT